>NC_050096.1:195468443-195771474 GCF_902167145.1 Zea mays | reverse complement strand
TGATTGGGTATTCAGACTCCGATTATACCGGGTGCAAGGTTGATAGGAAGAGTACATCAGGGACGTGCCAATTTCTAGGAAGGTCCCTGGTGTCGTGGAGCTCAAAGAAACAAACCTCTGTTGCCCTATCCACCGCTGAGGCCGAGTATATTGCCGCAGGACAGTGTTGCACGCAACTACTTTGGATGAGGCAAACCCTCCGAGACTTTGGCTACAATCTGAGCAAAGTCCCACTCCTATGTGACAATGAGAGTGAAATCCGCATGGCGGATAATCCTGTTGAACACAGCCGCACTAAGCACATAGACATCCGACATCACTTTTTGAGAGACCACCAGCAAAAGGGAGATATCGAAGTGTTCTATATTAGCACCGAGAACTAGCTAGCCGATATCTTTACCAAGCCTTTAGATGAGAAAATCTTTTGCAGGCTGCGTAGTGAGCTAAATGTTTTAGATTCACGTAACTTGGATTGATTTATAGCATACATGTGTTTTATGTCCTTGATCAAGTTACTTTATGCATTTATGAGATTTGTTGTTTACTTATGGTGCTCAAGTTGTGCAAGGGATCCCTGGACCTCACAAGTCCATGTGTGAATGATGCACATATCTAGGGGGAGAAGTGCTACAACTTGACCCTTTGAGACTAACCTTTGTGTTTGAGTTTACTTGATGTAGTCTCAAAGGTGAATTTAAAGGGAAAGGTGAACTTGGAACATGCAAAGACTTCCACTGCACTCCGGTATAAGTGTACTCACCTCCAAGTTCATTCTTAACCTTCTATTGCCTTTTTGCTCTTAGTTGACATTTTTGGTGAGGCAATGGGGTTAAAGGGCCAATAATGATCCCGTTTTGGTGCTTAATGCCAAAGGGGGATAAATTAAGGCCAAAGCAAATGGATCAGCTACCACTTGAGAATTTTGAAAAATAGTAGAGTTAGAACTTTTTGATTTGTCAAAATACTCTTATTGTCAAAATTTGGTCTCTTGTGGGGAGAATTTATGATTATGAGAAAAAGGGGGAGTTTTTTACACTCGTTCAATTTTTCAATTGGAATATCTCTTTGTGCCTAAACATGTGTGTTTGACTTAGAGATAGAAAAACGATTTTGATTTGCAAAAACAAACCAAGTGGTGGCAAAGGATGATCCAAATATGCCAAATTTGAGTCAAAAACAATTTGGTCTTCAATTTGAATCAATGTTGCATGTTTTGCATTTGCTTTTTGATGTGTTGGCATAAATCACCAAAAAGGGGGAGATTGAAAGGGAAATGTGCCTTTGGGCAATTTCTATTATGTTTTGGTGATTAAGTGCCCAACACATTTAAATAAGCTCTCATGTGCTAAATAAATAGAGAAGTGATAATCAAGGCAAAGGTATGGTTCTAGACTTAGTACATTGGTTTTTGTGTGTGCTAATATATTTGTCTAAGTGCTAGAATCAGAGAAAAGAGAAGAAGAAAAGGACTTGGCTAGAGCAGCCAAGACTCAGCTTGGTCTGGCACACCGGACTGTCCGATGGTGCACCGGACAGTGTCCGGTGCGCCAGGCTGGCTTCCCGCGAACTGGCCGCTCTCGGGAGGATTTGGCGGCGTACGACTATAATTCACCGGACTGTCCGGTGAGCCAACGACCGCCAGCGCAACGGTCGGCCCCGCAATCCGCGGGCGACGTGTGGCCCGCGCCAACGGTCGGCTGGGGGCACCGGACAGTGTCCGGTGCGCTAACCAGCCCGGAGTTGCAACGGTCGGCTGCGCCAAATTAGGAAGGAGATCCGCACCAGACATGCTACAGTGACTGTCCGGTGCGCCACCCGACAGAAGACAAGAATTGCCTTACGTCTCCTAGCTTCCTTGGGGCTATAAAAGGGACCCCTAGGCGCATGGAGGAGACATCTAAGCATTCACTAAGCAATTCTAAGTCTCCACACTCCGTCTTCACGCACTTGATCGATCGTGTTAGTGATTTGAGCTCCGTTCTAGCTGTGAACTCTCTGTGCTTCATTTGAGCTCAAGTCTTGGCTTGTGTGCGTGTGTGTGCTGTGGATTTGTGTGTGTTGCTCCCAACCTTACTCTTGTGTTTTCATTGTGATCTTTGTTGTAAGGGCGAGAGGCTCCAACTTGTGGAGATTCCTCGCAAACGGGAAAAGATATAAGCAAGAAAAGCCGTGGTATTCAAGTTGATCATTGGATCACTTGAAAGGGGTTGAGTGCAACCCTCGTCCATCGGGACGCCACAACGTGGAGGTAGGCAAGTGTTATACTTGGCCGAACCACGGGATAAAATCACCGTGTCTCTTGTGTTGTCTTTCTTTGTGATTATTGTGATTCGCAAGAGCTCACTCTATAGCCACTTGGTTCTTTTGAGCACTAACATGTTTATAACCAAGTTTTGTGGCTATTAGTTGTTGAATTTTACAGGATCACCTATTCACTCCCCCCTCTAGGTGCTCTCAAGTACCCCGTACTGTTCACGTTGATTGTAATTGCTTTCGTGTCAACACTTTCAAACAAGACGAAGGTATCAATGTAATATAAATTATGTTAATATTTATCTTTATATCATAAAATAAATATATGAATGAATGAAAGGATAACATATATTATCTTTATAGATTTTTATTTTCATGAATAATAAAGGTGTGTCATTCATAACCTTTGTCCGAAGACCATTATACCTGAAAAGAGATAATGATTTAGAAGACGAATGTCTTTAATCATTAACAGTTGTATTATCTTGTCTTATTCTTTATTCACAATATTTGAGAACAAGTGACCAACAACAGTCTAGCACATGTTGTACTGAACCAGAAAAGTGTTATTAGTCCAGTGGCGAGACGAGCGATCAGCCATTGAGATCGTCTTGTCTTACAGGAAGAGCCTTGGAAAGGTTTCTTGCATCACGGACAGCAATGAAATCGGATATTTAAATTATTCAGACAAATTTAATATTTTAAAATTTATATGATCTTTTTCTATATTATCAAGCATATTATTTTAAATAAGAATAAAATTTTGCATAAGTTGTTTTATTCATTATTTTCTCTACAACAAGAAGGTTAATAAATATATATGAATCTGTATTTGAATTTTATAGAAAATATCTACAATCTATAGAGATAAAATATTGTAATAAAAACCAATATAGATTAAAGCCACACGTCTTGTCGGTCCACCGTCGTGCATGCTATGCACACGTGCGCCGCCGTTTCCTTTCCTCCGCGGCCGCTGCCGGCAGCAAGAGCAAGCAGGGCAGCAGGCGCACCATGCACGTAGCCGTTGAGAGCTTTCCATTCCGGGGCCGGCTCTCCGTTCGACCTCCCTCGCTCCTCCTCCTCAATTGGAAGCCCAGGCATGCACGTAGCCGTTGAGCTTCCCATTCCTGGCCGGCGAGCATATATAGCCGGGAGATCACACCGTATCCGTCTCCAGATCTTTGGAGGATCCGCAAAGATCTCAGCAGCGCCTCACGACGAGATCTGCTGTGATCTCGGCTAGATTCTCATGTCGGCGGCGGGCGGCGGCGGCGGCGGCGGCAGTAATATGGAAATGGACCAGCATCCGGACAGCGGCGGCGGCAGTGCGGCTGCGAGCCGGCGGTGCGCCGCGTGCAAGTACCTCCGGCGGAGGTGCGCCCCCGGCTGCGTCCTGGCGCCCTACTTCCCGGCGTCGCAGCCGCGGAGGTACGCCGACGTGCACGCCGTCTTCGGCACCAGCAACGTCACCAGAGTGCTCCAGGTGCGTGCAGGTGCAGCGTGCATGCATGCATGCGTCGTCACTCTCGTCAGTCACTGAGGCTTTTCATTTTAGCTCTTATTATTAGTTATTACTGTATATCTATATGGGCAAAAAATATTTGGGGGTGCGATACGATACGATGATGACACTCGTACGTGTGCGTGCGCGCCATTTCTATGTACGTTTGCTTGCAGAGCCTGCCGGTGCAGGAGCGAGGCCGGGCGGCGGACACGATGGCGACGGAGGCGCACTGCCGGGTGCAGGACCCGGTGTACGGCTGCACGGGGATCATCCACCGCCTGCAGCAGGAGATCCGCGACGTGCAGCGCCAGCTCGCCACTACGCGGGCGCAGCTCGCCACTATGCACGTGCACGGCGGCACGGCGCCGCCGCCGCCGCCGCCTCTCGCTGCCGCTGGAGCTGGAGCTGCAGCTGCTACGGTGGCGGTGAGCAGCGGCGGACGGCGTCGCGTCAGCGTGCACGACGACGACGAGGAGGAGGCGCCGTTGACGGTGGACCCCGCCGAGTTCCTCGACCTCGATGCATGGCCGCCTCTGACGAGCGAACTCTGCCGGCCATAGCAGCGCTTATTTTTATACCAAAGCAACCACGTCACTTCTTTCGATTTTTGTATTTATTTATTATATTATTATATGGAAATGTAGAACATTAAGTTGCAAGCGTACGTGTACGTATCTTGGGTTCGTCAACGGCCTAATTACCATAGTTAGCAAGACCTAACTATGGTTTTCACAAAAGGTGCGGACTCGTATTAAGTATTATTGGACTCGAGATATGCAATAAGATAGCATAATGACGGTATTTCCAAACTAAAAAAAGCGCTTTTCGTTCATTTTTTTTCATTCAGGATATATAGTTTGGAAACTCCAATCCCCTTTGGGATTAGAGAGAATTGATGGAGAAATTAATTCATTTTTTTTTTAAATCCCCTTCAATTCCGAAGGAAATTTGATTTTTCAAACTAAGGTTTTGTCACGGCGGAGGGACTTGCCATGTGGAGAATGGGATGGCGTTGAAACGACGACGCCTGTGCACTAGAGGACGCAGTAGGCCATATAGATTAGCTTGTTTTAGCGTAGTTGAGAGAGCATAGGTCAACTAGTTGCAGTTGGGCTTGGTTTCCAGCGTCAAGATTTATTTTCTCGATTTAATTTAAATGTGGGTGTTCAAATGTCCTTAGATTTATTTCAAGATTTAACGATGGCTCAAGATTTATTGAATTTATTCAAAGATTTACGACGACAACAAGGCACGGAAAATAGACGATATACCCATGTATAGACAGTAAGGCCGATAACTTCTTCGTCAATACCATCAGTCTCAGTCAAAATGCCAGCTGAGTCTCAGCCATTCGATTATGGTCGTAGGGTAGGATGGTGATTTGCATACGTATCTAAACTGTGATTCAGGAAAAAAAAAACAGTCGTTTTAGAACTGCTCTGTTGACTTTATTTTCTTATATAGAAAAAAACGTTCCGTAGAGAAGAGGTGGATGAAAAATAAGAACAACTCGTAGTCCGAAAGCATTTACAAATTTACAGTCAGATGATATCGCCAGGGAAAAAAAGGTACTGCTACATCGCAAGCTAGCGCTGCTTTCATTCAGGCTACAATCTAATGACTCAAGTTTCGCTGCCGCATAGCAGACACACCAGCTGGATAGGGGTAGACAAGTTTGGCTTCTGTATAGTACTTCTTTTCTTCCGACTGCTTCTCCTAGAAGAAAACGACGAGGCCGACTACCTGCCATCTTATGCGTACATCCCCAGGATGCTGCTACCATGGAATCAACCAGTGCAATTTATCTCCATTTTTTTATCACGTGCCTATTTACACTGCCCACTCGTTGCGCTTTAGCTCTGCCCACCTTCCTCCTCGTCTGCATTACCGATTAATACCTGAGTTCTGGATCGGAACTGACGCAGAAAAGGAACAAAGCCAACTACATCCAGAGACTCACCTCGGCGCGGCGGTTTCCAACAACAGCGGGGTTTGAAATAGTCCGGAAGAGGTCTTACGGGCACAGGAATAAATTTACCCACATAAGCCAGGGGCCAACTGGAAACATCAAACGAACCAAAGATGTCAGCATCCACACCAGATTTGACATTGAAACAAGGCTTCACGTTCAGTTTTAGATTGAAACAAGGGTTCCGTGGAATAAGTGACTTGTCTTCATATGCGCAATGATCAAGTCAGGATGGTAAGGTTGTGCATAAAGGATGTGATGTATTCGAAGAATTGAAAAAAAAGGTTTACAGAACCATAATAGGTTGCCAAATTTTGAAGTGCATACCTCACAAGGCCGATAGCAACTGAAACCAACCATAGTCTCCAACCAAGCCTCACTATTTTGAAGAACTTCCCCAGGAACTGAATTATCAGTATCTGCCAAAGACGAGAGCAACTTTATAACCATGGACAGAGGTGATACCAATGGAGAGAATCTATATCGTATGTTACCTGAAATACTGTCGTTATACCGATTATTCCCATGAACAGGTGATTCTTCGTGACCCCTTTGAAGACATTCTTTTCCTCGGGTTTTCGTGCATTGAACTCATTGAAGATCTGGCATAAAAAAAACACACCCAAGTTAACTCAAACCTTCGTTCCAGATCTACATGGAGTTAACACGGGCCATAAATCATCAAAATAATCTATATTTTCATGGCAAATTCACTCTGGTATGGTTCAACTTCGTACAAGCAAGACAACAGGTTAATATATGGTCAGTCAAGGGCCTAGATTCTAGGAGGTTAAAGCTGGCCACATTAAATTACCGGAACAAACCAAAATGCAAAGAAAAATAGCGAGTCACTGAAAATTGACCAAAAACAGTCCAAGTGAAGCGCATATAACCAACTTCCACATAACTTATGCCATACCTGCAGCACATCCAGGAGGATGCTACGCTGTGGGGTATGGCCGGGGCTAGAGGGCTTAGGGGCTTATGGCCTTAAGACTAGGAGGGCCTGCTGTTGTGTCATAGATAAGGGATGAGTGTGTTTCTGTATTTGTGTTTTCGTCCCCCGTAAGGAGTCGTTTGTACCCCGGTCTGTTCTCAGACCTATCTCTTTCTTAATATAAATTATACGCAGCTCTCCTGCGTGTTTCAAGAAAAAAAACTTATGCCATACCTGAAATTCGACTATGGTAAAGCAATGAATAGCTTATAACGAGTCCTTACGTGAAGAAAAATATCCATGTAGTATCAAGGCTAGAGTACACATTAGTCCCTTTTGGGGGAAAACTACTATCAATTTATAGTCAACTCAATATTGATTCTTTTCTTTTGGGAACAATCCAATGCCAGTATGTATTTGTCTAAAAGGTGAAGCAAGATTCGTCCGCTAATGTTCTGTTATGATTCTTAAATTATTGAAGAACAAATACTCCACCTGGCAAAATACAAATGTGTTGAAGATGAAAGTATTTGTTATCTTCTCAGCATCAGATCGGCTTTCATTCTGCAGACGCAGAATCCTTACTCCATCAAAATCGAAAATCAGAAGAATTGCTACTTGGTAAAGGGCCTGTGTAAAATTCCAAACATATCAGAACAAGAAAGAGTTTTTAACAGAATCCAGTTGTATAATGAAGGAATACTAACCTGAACAAACAAGTTTCTCCACATGATATTTGTAACAAGAGGTTCCCTGCAGTAGAAAAGTATGGGTAAAAATGTTTCCAAATTCAAAAAGCATAGTATATAGGTATTGGACACAATGTTGTCAACAAGAAATTTTGGATCATTTGACATGCCTTCGACCAACAGGATTTCTCTTCATAAGGTTGTCTGTTGGAGGCTCGGTTGCTAATGCAAGAGCTCCAAGTGTGTCCATTATGAGGTTCACCCACAGAAGCTGAGAAGTGAAAGAAGTATATGATACTGATGAGAAACAGCCTGGAAATACATGTGTCTCAGGTAAAATGCTGTGTCGTTGTTAAGCTATATGTATCTGAGTTTTATATAAATTGTTTATCAAAAATATTTAAAATTACATATATACTTACACATAATATCAAACTTCAGCAGATGTTTCATGCAACATGACAACTAACTTCTTGAATGAAGAAGCAATGGCAGCATTCGAGTAAATTGCACAAAAAAGGATGAAAATTGTCCGAACCTCAACAGCATTTAGGGGCACATCACCAGAGGACACAGCAGCAACCACATTAATGACAAGTGCAGCAACATTGACGGTGAGCTGGAACTGAATGAATTTCTGGATATTAGCGTAGACAGATCGTCCCCAACGAACAACCTGAAAGAGAATGTATATATCCATAAATTCTATCGTAAAATCTCACCAGGTAGACTTCTGCAACAAGAATTATAGCCTAGAAATGCACATTATACCCAAAAAAAGGCATGCATGTTTGCTATGTTCAGGAGTCAGGACTTCAATGTGTGAACTCCAAACAAGTGGAATTATTTTTTACAAGGAAAGAAAATCAGTGCTGAACTCAGTTAGGTCCTCTTGGATAATTCTACCAAACAAACCTTGACAACTGACGTGAAGTCATCATCCAAGATTATAATGTCAGAGCTTTCTTTAGCAACTTCTGTCCCGGAAATGCCCATTGAAAGACCTATATCGGCCTAGGACAACAAATGAAGAGGCAAGGCAGCAATTAGAAACGGTAAGCTCATCAATGCAAAGAAAAGGTGCAATATGTAATGCCTCATCAATGTCTTGAGCTGAACATGTCACCTCGTGCAATGCAGGGGCATCATTTGTGCCATCACCAGTAACAGCTACAACATGGCCTTTTCGTTTTAAAGCTTGGACAAGCAAAAGTTTATCATTTGGCGAGGATCTCCCCATCACCTGAAACAAGTTAATTAGCTCTACAGAACCAAAAAGAATGAAAGGACTTAAAAAATACTCCAGAGGATGAAGGCTAGAATGAGAGCATTGACAAAGTGAAAGAAAGCACCAAACAACTTGTGAGACATAGTGAGAGAGAGTTACAATTATCTTGTCGGCGGCCTCTCCTCTTGCACTTTCAGACATCTCACGGAACACTTTTCCCTCGATTACAACTGGCTCTGAAATAACACTATTTGCATCTAGTATTCCACACTCCAGAGCTATAGCTTTAGCTGTTTCAATATTATCTCCTGTAACCATGCGCACCTAAATTGCAGACATTATGGCTATCAGTCATAGAATATAAAAAAATCCATTTCCAAAGAAAATGCATGTATACTTGAAAGAAAGAAAAAAATAGAAAGACTATCCACATAGTAACACAACAAGAAAAATCAATGACTGGAAAGATGTCCATAATCTAGTGAACAGTATTTGGTTAACGGGCAACTACATGGTTTTAATAATGTGTAATCTGCCATAGGAATGAACAAGGGATTTTAGGAAGTTATTTACCACAGGACAAAGGCTAGCAATTTGTTCATGCTCAAACATGGTAGACAACATATTGCATTTTTTTTCCGTTGCTGTTTTTTGAACTTCTACATTCAGTTAATATTAGTTCCTGTTACTACCATTTTACTCTCTGAATATTAAAACGATAAAAAAATCCTAGGTCATCCTCAGAATACACGATATTGGAAGCAGGAAGAATAAAAACAATATAGGTAATACAAACCTTAACACCAGCAGTAGTGCACAGGCGTACAGCATCCCTTACACCTGGGCGACAGGGGTCCTATAGGAGAAACAAGAAGCTGCTCAATGCTATTACCAATTTTGCTTAAAAGCAGATGCATGGGGAGACTGAACTGGAGGTATTATGATGCAAGCTCAAAGATATGGCAAAATCATTTGAAGATGCACTGGTCAATAATAGTACCCATGGCAGTGAGGGATTGTACCAAATTATGCATACTGTTTTTTCTCCATTAAAATAAAACTAAGCCATGCTCATGACACAAGAAAGTAGAGCATAGAATACACAGTACTGTCCTACGCTCAAGTGTTTGAACAAATAACTTGAGTGTTAGTCCCTAGTATGTGTCGAGCACAGACAGTCAACAAAAAAACGAGTCCACAATAACAGTAAGCAACCTTTATTCCTATGATGCCAAGCAGAGTCAGGTCATCCTCAGGCAACTCCCAGCTTGTTATGTCTTCCATTGGGATCTTTTCAATGTCAAAGGAACAGTATGCAAAAGCAACACAGCGTAATGAATTCGCTCCCATGTCTTCGATTGATCTCTTGAATTCATCGTGCTGCAAATATTAAAAGTTCCAAGTGGGTCTCACAGAAACAGACATTTTAAAAATTCTAGTGAATATCAGATTAACCAACAAAAAGTTAGGAGATGGTATTACCTTCTCAGCACTCATTGACTGAACAGAGCCATCGACGGAAAGCCAGCTTTTGCAAGATGATAACACTATTTCAGCTGCACCTTTCCAGTGGATGTGAACACCATCATCTAACTAAAATTCCAGGAATCAGACACCAAGATAACACTAGCCATATCAGGATAAGAAAGAATATGGCATAGATAGTTTCATCAGGATAAGGAAGTCAGTGGACAAAAAGTTACAAGTCTTTCCATATCAAAAGACAAGATCATGGACATGCTATCCTGATTCAAGAATGATAAGAAAATGACAATGGAATCTAACGATTAAAACCATTGACGCAATTGACTAGTAAGCATTAATCCCTGTAAGCAGAGGGGTGTCCCAAAACTGGCTAATTTAGAAGTATAAGTCTTGCCTCTCTGGGGGTTGTCGTAGTCACAGTCGTTGTTTTGTTGTATTGCCCAGTGTAGAATTTTTTTCCCTCTTCTTAATATAATCGGCAGCTCTTCTACTTTGTTTTTTAAACGCTCAAAACACATCCAGAAGTTGTTTACAAATTACAACTAGTAGCAAGATGGTAAGTGGAAATCATTTGTCAGGTCTTTGTTCCAATCAAACAGCAAGCCAATCAGAAAACAGTATCAGCCAGCTGACAGATATGACATGTTATTTGTAAGTGTTAAAGATTCGATGACATCAACTCCCAACAGATTTTTTTCAATTAATTGTTAATTAAATGTTATTTCAAATACTCCCTCCACACTCAAAATTAACGTCGTTTAGGACATCATTTGTGATACCAATGAGTGATTAATTGCATGCTAATTTTCCCTATATGCCCTTATTAAATAGCGTACCGGGTCCACTTCAATCACAATCATCTACTTATCCGACTGGTTGCCTTCCTCGTTCTATGGTCTTCAGTCGCCGGTTCGATGCCCCACAACATCATATATTGTTTTTGCACACCGCTTTTTCTGTTTATTTCCTTCTCCGGTGACCTACTCCTAGGTAGTAGTGAAGGGACGCTTGGTTTAAATGCATCGCCACGGGCAGGGGCTATTTGGTCCAGAGCATAGCAAAAAACTCTGAAATGACTTGAATTCTGAAACTGCTTTTATCTCCAGAACGACCATAATTTTGATATCGGAGGGAGTATAGATTTTTTTTGCAAAGAATTTAAAAATCAATAGGATAATTTAGGCACGCCCATTCATTATTTTATGTCTCGCGAAAGTGCCTCTAGCGTAATGGTTAAGGCTTCCGAGTAGCACCTCCAGATTCTAGGTTCGATCCCCCTTGGGGGCGAATTTCAGGCTTGGTTAAAAAAATCCGTCGTTGTGCCCCGCCCGCTCGTGGGGATCGATATCCTGCGTGCCACCCTCCGGTTGGGTGCAGAGTGGGCAATTGATCGGCCCATTAGTGATGGGAGGCCAGGGTTCAGAGGTTTTCTCGGCCGAGACTATGTTTCGGTTTCTTCTTAATACAATACCGGGAGGACAGTCTTTCCCTCACCGGACGAGTTTTCATTATTTTTATGTCCCCACTCCCCACTGCAAGTGTTACGTTACATGGTACAAGGGATTACTAATATAAAGCTGTAGAAAAGATCAAAAAGTATTCTCAGACACACATTCGTTGCAAGGTTTCATACACATAACACTATGTAGTACCTGTACTGCAACAGCGCCACGTTTCTTCTCCGAGTTAAATGGAAAAACATGAATAACTGAAGATTTTGTCCTCACATCGTCGAAATCCATCCCTATCTGTACAAGGTGGAAAGTCAAGTTGACAGAAAAAGGACTTGTAGAAATACTGAAGAGTAAAGCAAAAGTAATAATACCTTAAGGCCCCAAGAAAGAATGGCCTTTTCAGTAGGCGAACCAGTAAGTTCAGCTGCTCCCCCATCCTGTATAAAGAAAAAGAATGGATGAAAAATTGTCGAACATGGCAAGTTGTCGATTGAAAAGACGAGTACTCTGGATGATTTTTAATAGCGCCCTTAGACTGCCTCCAGGAGGATGACCAGTTCAAGTCTCCTGCATGTTAAGGGTGTAACCTGATTGTTTCAGAGCTTAAACTACTGATGAGTTTCATCCCAGTTTCATACTATTAAACAATTGTGCTTGAGACTCATTCAATTTTTCTTTAGTTGATCTAGTTGACAAATTGTTAGCGGCTTCATTCTGGACACTGAAACCATGATATTATGAACTATGTAATCCAGCATTGAGTTTCCAAAAATGGTATCTAGAATAAAAGGAGACTTTTCTGTACCTCTGGCAGAAATACAGTTCCTGTTGTGTTCTGCGCAATTCCTTCAATAATAAGTGACGCTGCACTGTCTGACATCTGGCTAACATCATCACATGGATCCAACTTTGTTCCAGCAAAATATGCTTCCACGACTGTCATCTGCAGGATTAATTCATACAAGTTACAAATGAATTGTGATGCCAGCAATTATAAAATATCACAACTAAAGCACAAAAATCAGAGCATATGCTCATTGTACTAAATAAAATTGAGCATATGCTTGTCCGAGAATTAGTTTGACATAAAGTCCTGAACAAGCATTATGTCAGAACATCTTGGGGATATATCATGAAAGAATTTAAATGACAAATGGGCTGGTAAATGACTCAACAAACCTTATTCAATGTAAGGGTTCCTGTCTTATCACTGCATATTGTAGTAGCTGATCCCATTGTTTCACATGACGAGAGCCGCCTCACCTATTTAAATAAACAAAAATCAAATCATATTCTTTCTCCTGTCGTACCTTTTTTAATAAATATATGCATAAAAATAATTTTTATTTACCAGAGCTTTGTCTCGCATCATCTTTTTCATGGAATATGCAAGCCTGAAAAAATTCAGATAGTCATTTACCTGAGAAGTTAATGGAATTTACATAAGAATTCATACGTCAGTGTTACTGCCAATGGGAGTCCCTCAGGCACAGCAACAACTACAATGGTCACCTGTGGATAAACAAGAGAAGAACCACTTAAATCTGTTCATAGTACTAGTTTTATACTTTTATATTAACAACATTAGGATTACATACAGCGATAGTCAAAATTCTAATTGCCCCCATAAATCCTTGCTTCACACCAGTAGTTCCAGCAACAAATTGAGGTGTCCCATCAGGATTTTCGGTATGTCCAGTAAAATACCTGAAGTTGGTTTCAAATTCAGTGAGAAAGAGAGAGAGAGAGGTACATATTTTTTAAGTAGTAATATTTAGTAAAAATAAAATACCTTATCCAAAGCACAACAAGTACTGCACCAGCAACAGACAAGCCCACCAAACCAATAAAAGTTGCAACACCATTCAAGCGAACCTAAAAAGGGTCAAAGCATAAACCAAAGAGAGCCTTCAGTAATTGTCCATTCGAGAATTTGCACTATCCTTACAGAGAATAACCTGTAATGGTGTTTCTTCACCATTATCTTCTGAAAGGTTAGCCATCAACTGACCCCATTCAGTATTTGTACCCACCCCTGTTACCTTAAATTGATAAGCAAAGTGTATAAGAAGTCATAGTTAGTTTATCCATGAAAAATAAAATATTAAAATGATAATAATAAAATACTATAGAGCACAGTGACATGGAAAACAAGGGTTCTCATTTCTAGATGTTGTCAAAGTGCTTGAGATTTCTGGACTCACCAACATAGAACCATAGCCATCTGCAACCTTGCAACCAGACATCAAGAATGGTGCCTTTTGATCCTTGTGGACCTAAAATATCACCCAATAATGAAAATCCAATAAATGCAGAATTGGGAACAGCAAATGGCTCTGTTGTCGATAGACTTACAACTTTTGACTCTCCAGTCATACTTGATTCATCTATTGCAAGAGAATGGCCAGATATCAGGACACCATCAGCAGGAACCTGGAGGCGAAAATGGGATAAACAGATGGTTCTACACATAAAAATGAAATAGCAGTCGAAAAATTAATATACCATCTTACTTGATCACCAATTTTGAGAGGAACTACATCACCAACAACAAGGTCAAAGATTGAAGCTCCAAATCTTTTACCACCTCTAACAACCTAACCAATAGAGATAGCAAATCAGAAATATAACCAATGAATGGGAGTTCACGTGGCATAGCCGCACTCACCTCCACTTGTATGTTCTGTTTCTCCTCATTCAGATGTCGAAACTGTAGAGATTGCCTATAATCACTTGTTGCTGGAGATATGACGATGATAAATATTAACAATAGAACATTGCTGCTGAAAACAAGTTTACGTGTAATCCAAACCCATTACCAGTAACAAGTATCACAAGAAAAACGGCTAAAAAGATACTTCCGCCATCATACCATCCTTCATCAACACCCTGAATGAATAGTGGTAAAGAGAAGAAAATGTAAGGTAATATGTATAATAAAGGACAGCATGATTTTTAGTTCAAACAACATGAGTGATAAAAAAACTCAAAAACAATACCTCTGTAGTCATACCCAATGTTAGTGATATGGCAGCAGCTATCATCAGAATGACAAGAGTTAAATCTTGGCAAGCTTCAAATACAAAACGCTGTGAATCAAACATAATAGAGTTAAATTTTAAAAAAAAATTGAAGCAACAAGTAACACATAGTGATACAGAAGTAGAAAATTATGATGGGAACAATGTCTAGTTTGATTTTACCATTAAAAAATGTATTCATTATAAAGATTTATTCGTATTTTTGTTGCTTTTGAGAATTTACTCATTTCCAAAAAAAAACAATTTCTTCCTGTGAGCTATCTCATTGAAACGTGGTCCAAAATTCCACCCAGTAGCAAAAAGGGGACAGGATTTCAATCAAAGTAGCAGAAACTTTGAGCAGAGAAACATAAAGACATCAGTTCGACAAAAGGCTGAAAAACAAAAGGAAAAGAAAAGGGAAATGTGTAACACTAGGAAAAATTGCAACCACAGTGTTAATAGTAAGAGGTTTTAACTGGAAGTGATTATTTGCCATGCTTAAAAATATATATGATCTTATGTGTACTTATAAAATACCAGTATGTTTTTTCTCTTCTTGCGTGGATATGTATTTGATCCATATACATTCTTCCTTTGTAATAATTCATCCTCATTTGGACTAACTCCCTTCTCTAAATTACTCTTCAACAAATCTGACAATCCCTTAACCTGATCAGGTGGACATAACAAGTGATGAACAAAATTTAACATGAAGAGGTTGACCAAAAGAAGTGATAATAAAGGTCTGCATTATCTTACTCCTCCAATTTCTTGAAGAAGAACACTGTCATGGTCCCTGTTTAATGTGTTAAGCTTTTCCAGTTCAATTGGAAAACTGCGAGAGGCCGTTGCAAGATTTATACCAGTATAAGCTTCTGCTTCGTGCAAGGACATTAAACATAACACAAGAATATAAATAAATGGTATGCAAAACAAGCATAAAGGAAAACATAA
Source organism: Zea mays (assembly GCF_902167145.1). Taxonomy (NCBI): domain Eukaryota; kingdom Viridiplantae; phylum Streptophyta; class Magnoliopsida; order Poales; family Poaceae; genus Zea; species Zea mays. Next base: position 195,755,975 of record NC_050096.1, on the reverse strand, counting down.
GAATTAATCACAAGTATAACTTGGCAGAGCAGAAGTAAACTTCCAAGCAGAATTAAATACAGCTAGCTGATTTAAGGTAAAAGTGAAAGTGGAGCCTCAGTTTTATAGGAGAATCAGATTATGTTCAAAAAAATAGATGATTCAGAAGAACTTTAACATAATAATGTACAGCTTAACGGATGAAATGATTTGAAGGAAACATAATGGAAGGGCAAACTAGCAAAACAAATTATTATGACTGTTGCTGTAATCCAAGCGCATTACAACATCATTATTTTTGTATCATATTATAGAGTTAAATGCATGAGCGGTCCTGAACTTGTCAATGGATGCCACTTAGGTCAACAAACTCTGAAAATGTATTTCTAGATCCTCAAACTTGTTAAGTGGCACACCACAGTGGTCGGTGTAGTCCACAATTGGACCTGTGATGCACCTTTTTTTTACAAGTTTAGGGATGTGTGGTACAACACCTAACAAGTTCAAGCAAGGATCTAGAAATACATTTTTAAAGTTTGTGGACCTAAGTGGCATTCCTTGCCAAGTTCAGAGGCCACCGAAGCATTTAATTCTATATTATATAGAACTGTGCTCTTAGGTGCATTGCTACCAGGGAAGATGCTATAGTTTTTGAAAATGAACAATGAAAACATAAATTTGTTGCCCTTTTTATCACTAGGCACTAGCCTTTATAAGGATGGGATGATAATTGATGGCATAATAGTAACATGTTTCTATAAAAATGAACACAAAAACAGAGGTTAAATATCTATGAAGTAGCAGTCGTACCTCTGATATCTTTTTGCCCAGCTTCTTTGAAAAGAAATGCTGCCTGGAGAATACAAATTCAGAATACAAAAATAATGAAACGAAAAAAAATGTGGTATCTCAGTAAGCAGATGACACAGTACCCGTATAACTTGCGCATGGGACCGGATCTTCCTCCTTATAATCTCTTTCTCTTCCTCCTTTTTAAGGTCAAGAGTATATCTAAAACGTCGTGAAGCATTAAGAACAAGAGCAGCTTGCTGAAATGAAGAGAATAACCATATTTGTCAGAACTCAACAGTAGAAGCTTGTGTCCATCCACTATACACAGACACAGCAAACTTCTGTATACCAAAGGCCAAACTTCAGCTTTACCATGAAAAAAATCTCACATAAGCAACTTTGAACTATTAATAAGTAATAATAAGTGAAACAACTAGTATCTCATTGCCATAAAATTGATGCCTGCTTCTTTTAATAATCTCCCCAGCATGTCAACGGGATAATCCAGCCAAGCTACAGACAGTATCCTCGTCTGCATAAGAGCATCAATGTTTGGAAAACTCTGTGGCTACATGAATTTGCGCAAAGTGGCAGGATCAGGCATTGTGTGTTGTGTCCGCAAACAGACCACGATCCACAATGCATTTGTAGGAATGTAGAAAGAAAACAAGCACAGTGCGCATGTCATTAGGAGAAAAGAGGCTGCTGAACCCCCGAATCAAAGCATCGGGACATTTCACTGGAGTATAACTCTTCAGTGAAATGCTCGTCACACATTCGCAATTCCCCTTCTCTCCGTGCGGCAGAACGCTTGGAGCCTCGAAAATGGAAACGACGCCTCCACAACCACACTCCGAACTCCACACCCCAGTCACGATCATACCGACAATGGCTGTATACTTATTTTATTCTCCGAGAACACTCAAACGGTTAGAGTACGGCATACGCACTAATGATTTCCAAATCGAGGTAAACCACACGGAGGACGCAACCCAGATCCCCGGGGCACGACAGGCCAACCGAAGATCCAAATCCGAAGGGAACAGAGACAGTCAGAGGAGGGAGACGATCGCGTACCCTCCACCGGCGCAACCGGTCGTGCGGAGCGTTCTTATGGGGTATGTCGAACGCGTCGTCGAAGACCACCTCCCCCGCCTCCGCCTCGGCGGGGTCCTCCGCCGCGGCCCGCTCGTCCGGCGAGCGGATCTCCGGCGGCGGCGGCGAACTCCCCTGCGCCATGCCCGATCAGACCACCCCGGCAGCAGCAGCCAGGGGCACCTTCGCAGGAGAGACGACACCGACCGACCGACCGACCGACGAGCGCCCGCGCGCGACCGACCCCTGCGCGCCACACAGACGTCACCACGAGATCGCTGGGGACGCCAGGTGGGGCCGGCGGGAACCCAGTCGCGGCTCACCTCGGCGTCGCGAAGGTTCTTCTCGGCGGGCCTGCTCACACACACACACACACACACAGTTGCCTCGCCCTCTCTCCCTCACCTCCCTGACTCTGAAAATCCTCCTGTATATCCAGCGAAGAATGGGGGAAAAAGCTTCGGGTTTCGTTTTGTTCTCTTCTTCCTCGGCTCGGCCCGCTTTTGCGGTCGGGAATGGGGACTTGTTCTCGAGGCGGTAGCGGCCATGAAGCTTCGTGGAAGCTTCTTGCGGCGCATCACGCTGCCACATGGGCCCGCGCATGGCCAGGACCGTGGGAGCTCGTCCAGACGTGGAGGTGGCCCACCGGTCAGTGATCCGTGTCCGGCGGGAAGTAACGATCGGAATCGGACGCTGCGGATTACTCGAGTCAAGCTTGGCGCGGCGGGTTTAGCTGACAGGTTTGAAATGGAGACGCAGCTCGATGGATTCATTCACAGACGGGACCCAAAAGGATAATGGGATACTGGAGCAGTGGAGCATGAGGATACAACTCGATCGATGCGAACCACAGACATGGCACTACTGTCATGTCCAAGTAGCACGTAGCAGGATTCATCTCCCGCGATATATCAAAAAGAAAGAACGAAAAAAGGAGTTGCATGCACCGGCAACAGTCACGTACTATGACATATCAATACGATGTATAGACGATCGGTCAGGCGACAAAAGGAATGCTGAAGAGGAAGCAGCAGCAGCAGCAGCATACGGTATTACGGTCATTACTGGGTCCAGCTTGCGATCCGTCCAGGATCCCGCTCCGGTCCGGTCCACGTCGCGTGCCACTCACTTCGCCGGAAACCCGGGCTCTTCGGTCACACACCACCGCACACATGCTCCTGCTCGTCTTCCCTCAGTACGGGTACAGCGCCCTGCCGCCCAATCATAGTACTCGCCCGCCTCCCTTTCTCACGGGTCACGGATTTACTTGCACGCCGGGGCACGAGAGCGAGAGCTCCGGCTCCGGCGGTGGGTGGCCGACAGCGACCACCGCCGGCTGCTCGCCGCCGCTGGCCAGCAAGGAAGCGTGGCGCGGCACGCCCGTTCCGGCGCATCTGTCATCCGCTGGGTTTCGTGTTCGCCGTGTTGATTGAGGCCCCCGCGACCGTCGCTGGGTCATGCATGCGATGCGATCGCACATCGCAGTCAGCACTCAGCAGTGTGTTTCCACGTGTTGTCCAGATTGGGTGAGCAGATACAGACAGACTGGACCGGATCTGGGGTCCACCCGTCCAGCTCAGCGCTCCAGGTCCAGGTCCAGGGGCTGGAGCTTTCCAAACAGTTTCCGTCCACGAGCTGGACCAGCATGCTTGCCAGCTCCCACGGATCAGGATCACGGTCACGGGGAAGAAATGAAGAATTCCCGGAAACAGCTCCAGGCAGGCACAGAATATAATAAACTGCGAGAGCAGACACCAGTCGACTCCACTTGCCATTTGCATGTGCAGCGACAAACGAACCCCCGCCCTATTTGCCAAGGTACGTACATGTACATCAATGCTGGGCTGACCAAAAAAACAAAACACTGATGGAAATCTTTCACCTTGTTTAATGGGGAGAAGTTGTAATGTACTTCCTGTGTTTCGTTTTACAAAACACTGAGAAGCTGACATCTCAGTGGTCGCGACACAAAAAGCCTGCCGGGGTTTCCTCCGCGGCGATTCTAGAAAGAGCAAGGTGTTTTTCTCTCGCGCTAAAAATGTTGACTACAAAGGTATCTGGATGCACAAGAACTGGAGGAAGTCTACAAGCTTCGGTAGTCCATGACAGTCACTTCGTCCTCCGGAGCATCGAGGTCTTGGTAGCTGCAAGCACGGTGAGGTCAAGAACTGGTGAGAGGGTGTACCAAACAGACGAAATGTTTGCATCGCTAGGTATCTGGAAAGACGTACGTCCTAGTCAAGCATTTGTTATAAACTGGCCATATTCCACACGATCATAATATGGTTGCAGAAGTACTAGAACATGGTTGAGACTTGAGAACGACTAGGACTGCAGATAGCAGTGTCGGTAGAGATGGCTGCACAGCCAAAGCTCCTGCGGCTGCTTGGGTTGTAAAGTGAGGCAACAGCTGCTGCTGAATGAATGCCGCAGCGGTTGCTGCAGCAATCAGAAGCGAACAGAGTCCCATAATCCAAAATTCCAACCATTCTTCAACTAGAACATTTTCCAGTGGCAGCAAGCAGGAGTTTTAATCAGCCGATCAGCTTAAATTTTACAGTCAAGTGTTCAAATTTGGTACTCAAACTCACAAGAAATGGCCAAAACAAAAACCAAGGACAGACCTACTACCAGAGTCTCCCACATGAGTGAGGTCCGGAGGCTCCCAATATACAAATCAAGGCAAAATGTAAAACAGAATGATATCAAACTTAAGTTGGCAACGGATAAACAGTTACGCATTGCTTTGTCTCACTGTCAAAGGCCTCGTCTCAGAATGTGGCAAATGAATTGTTTTATTCAAAGAGTGATGACTTCATGATCATGAGAAACGCAGTGCAAAGTGCAAAGAAACTTGAGATAGACAAGTAAATACTAACCTTCGTATTCTGCGAGGATCATGCATATGATGAGGGGAAGGAGCGCCAAAGATTGGGGATGGGCCACGCATTGAAGGACCACCACCCGTCCCTGCTTTCCTAGGATGTGGACCTCCGGTTGGCTCAATAGGTGGCGGCGCACCCTGATCTCTCAACATATGCATGGCAACTTCGGGTGGTGCGGGAATAAACGGTCCGAGCGGACTGCATGGAGATGAGCTGGATGAGTACATCGTTGATCATTCAAAATTTAAAATCAGCAAGCAGAAGTTGCAGGCTTACCCAGCACCAGGCACAGGCATTAGAACCGGGGGAGCAGGGATATCTGGAGGGAAGGCACCATGCATAGCTGGATCACCAAACGAATCATAAATAGGATCATCGGGATTTTCACCAGACCCATCACGTTTTGGTGAATCAACATTCCTGTCGAACCTATGATTCCCACGCTCATCCCTCAGCCGACTCTCTATTGGTGGCCTTTGTCTGCCTTTTCCCCTCTGAACATTGATCAGTACAAACAGTTAGACAATATAATTTGCAAGTAAACACAAACTTAGTAATGGGGCTTACTGGAGCAGGTTGCTGCATGATAGGTGTACCACCAGGCGCCTTTGGGTCACTGCATTCAAGATAAAAATTTCTCATAATCATCTTGCAATTTTTGAACCTGGCTAACTTAATAGTTCAAAGAATGGGTTTGCAGAAACATACTTCATATAGTTCTCAAAGTAAATATCCTCTCTCACTTTTGAAGTTAGATCAACCACCAAGTCTGCATGCTTCAGTTTAAGATGCTTCTGGACAAACTCAGCGGCATGGAAAAGTTTCGTGCAGCCCTTGGCTCCACATCCATATTTCCACCCATATTTCTCATCCCTTATTTTCCTCACATATGGATCCAAGACTTCAGTAGCAGCTCCATCAATCTTCTCCTTTCCTTTCAACATTTCTAATGGATCCTGACCTTGAATTCTGTCTTGCCAGAATGAATCAAGTTTATTCTCCCATTCAGCACCATTTGAGCTAGCCCCATTATATGTCCTTGCATCAGCTTTCACATGCCTTAGGCCTTTAGGTTCATTTGTCTCAGACATACCATAATAATCCACACCATGGATACGCCATAAATAAGTAACAAGAGTGTCCAGCAACTCAGCACCCTCAAGACCCTTCACAGTAGATGATCCTTGTATTATAACAATTGGCCCCACTGAACCATGTGACTTATCCCTGTCTGACTTTTCATGGTCACTACTTGAGAGAACGTTGTTTTCAATACCCTTCTCAGAATCAAGTTTACGAATGAGAACTTGAGCTTGCTCAATGTCAATTCGAATTCGACGAACCTCGGAACTAACTGGGTGAGCCTTGGAAGCAGCATAATATGAATCATCAGAACCCTTTCCATGTTTTCCCTTTTTACCATCCCCTTCCACAGCATCTAGATTTTTACTGCTATTATTTCCTGATTTGCTCACTGCCGAACCCGTCAAACCTGGACCGCTATGCAGTACAAAAAAGTGTAATAATTAATACACACTCTTAATGAATGCATGTGTGTGCGCGTGTTATTGGGTGACCTGTGTGTGAGTGAGAGAGTCATCATGAGTGCAGGTGTGTGTGTCCTTGTGCGCCGTGCGTGCGCATGGTGTGTGTAAGAGAGAGAGCATCTCACATGTCCAGATCTCCACTTTGCAATTTTAGGAAGAAATCATTTGCAGTAGTTCTTGCCAGTTCATTCCTTCTGTTTGAATAAAGGGTAGTGATAGCTAAGATGGCAGGAACGTTAAAGAAAATGCATTGAAAAAATGCCAGTACATCATGAAGACGACAGAAATAGACTAAGAAAGTAGCAAACCTTTCAATGACATTTTCAAGGTTTGTAGGATGGTACTTATTTCTTAACCTACAAGAAAAAGATGCAAAATTAAAAAGTTATTGAAGAAAATAGGAAGATATATCAAAGGATGATACTTATTTCTTAACCTACAAGAAAAGATGCAAAATTAATAAGTTGTTGAAAAAATAAGAAGATATTAGATATATCATAGTGTAATATAAAAAACAATTACCAATCTTCATTCTTATGGAGGTCAAAGTATGCTTTCTTCTGAGTTGTGATGTATTCTGACTTGTACCCCTCGTATCTATGAATAAATAGGATCAACTAAAACGTCAAACTGGATTTCACATCAGCCATAGAAAAAGTGAACCACACACAGCAGAAATGCGCATTCCACATCAACCATACAACAAGTGTACCACACACAGCAGATTGATTCTTTTGATTAAAGGGGAGAAAATTTATTTGCGGTAGAAACGTATACGGTATGCCTGCCAAAAAATACAGTACAAAAAAGGAAGGTCTGGTACACAACCTGCTTTGAGCTTCAACTGGTGAAACGTCATCTTCAAGTTCCTGAATGAATTGCTTGTATGACATCAATCCTTCCCTGTAGAGCATCAGTGTTGATCACTCTGGATGTTTCCCGTGTTTTTTGTATATAACAAAAGGAAAAAAGCAATAGTAGCAAATAAAAATAAGTTAAAAATGTCAATTAGATCCATCTTAATGTTTTTCCTTCATCCTTCTATTTCTACTTTAAATAAAATTAGCCAATATGACTTAACTATGCTTTTAAATCTGGTCTATTCCCCCCATAGCTAAAGAGATGGAAGGAAACTAAGATGCTGTTTGGCTCCTAAAAATGTAATGTTGTCTGTTCACGCAGGGAAATAGAAAGTGTTACTTGTGTTTGGTTAAGGTTGGGCCGTAATCAAGTACGGCGTAATTAGATACCCATCTATGGACTTTTGATTCCTCCCCTCCCCAAGCATTATCGCATTACTGGCTGCCGCTGCACAAGCGCTTTTGCTCCCCCTGACTCCACAATAGTGTTACCATGCCCAACCAAACAGTTCACGTAATCACTGCTCCCTCCGCGATCCATTCCCAAAACCATTCACGTTACAGTGAGTGAACCAAACACTATCTAATATGCAATTCTAGATGGTTGATTCAAAGTGTTGTGATGACGCGAAAAAAATGATTTTGTAGTGTTCACATGAGATTGTCTGCGGCAGCCACTGCTTTTCCTCAGTATATCTATATCAGATGGGAAAGATATGATCACTTTTCTTCAGTTGTTTAGTGCAGATAGTTCAGTCCGTAAAGAGTCTATTGTGCTTAAGGATGGTAATGGATCGTGATCCGAATGTTTCTTCACAAATTGCTAGGGCCCTAAATTATTTTTAGTTCAAAAATGAATAGAAATACGATCCGATCCGATCCTTACATTTTATAGTGTAAAATTTAGAGCCCATTGTCACCCCTAATTATGCTAGTATTTATTACTGTTAGAAACTGTATCCTGGCTGACGCCTGGCAGATATGCCGGCCGCCCTATATGGAAGTATTGTCTCTGATATAGATAGAGAGGATTAGGGGAGGATCTCAATCACTATGATTGAGGATCTGATTGTACTCTAGATCTTTCCTTAGGTGTAGAAGGCTTCCTTTTACCTCTCACCTTCCTCCCCTATATATACCTGTACATGTGCTGTCTATCAACATCAATATACAAACACACGCTTCCAACTCTCTCACATGGTATCAGACGCCTAGGTCCTGATTCCTGCCCTCCACCCCCGCGCGCCTCCTCTACGGCGCTGCTTCTCCCCATGGCCGACCTCCAGCCAACCTCTCCGGCCATCACCGATCCTGACGGCGACACCTCTGCTGATTCTGAGCGCGCGGCCCTGGCTGCCCGTGAGGCTGCTTTGGCTCGCGCCGCCGCTGCAGAGTAGGACGCCGCCCTCGCCCAGCGCGAGCGCGACGCCGCCGACGCCCGCATCCGTGCGGCTCTCGCCCGTGCAGCTCACGAGCGCGCGGCAGCGGCCCTCTCTCCCCCCATCAATGACCTCACCTCCGACGGCACTGGTGCTGACTCCGTCGCCCAGCTTTCTGCCGCTCTTCTCCAACACGAAGCGGCTGCACTTCTCAATCTGCACGCTCAAGCCGTCGCCGTGCAGAACATTCGGGCCCTCGTTCCACTCCTCCTCGACGTCAACTCCACCTTCTACTCTCGGTGGCGTGAGTCCTTCCTCCTAACCCTCACCAAATTCTCTCTGGATTGCCACGTGCTGTCTGATGCTGTCCACCACTCGCCCGACTGGACTCGCATGAACGCCGTTGTTCTGTCTTGGATCAACGGCTCCATCACCGACAACCTCGCCGATACGATCTCCGAGCGCGGTGCATCTGCTCGCGTCCTGTGGCTCGCCATTGAGTCCCAATTTCTTGGGAACCGCACGACGCGCACCCTATACGCCGACCAAGCTTTCCGCTCCTTCACTCAGGGCGACCTCTCTGCAGCTGATTACTGCCGCCGCTACAAAAAGCTTGCCGAAGATCTTCGCGATCTTGGCGAGCCGGTCTCCGACAAGACCCTTGTCCTCAACATCATTCGCGGCCTCAACGAACGCTTTCAAGCGCTCGGCCTTCACCTCCGTCGCACCTCTCCTCTCCCCACCTTTTTGCAGGTCCGCGATGATCTTACTCTGGAGGAGCTCACCATGACCAATGCTGCTCCTGCAGCAGCTCTCGCTGCTGTTACTACACCACATGGCGAGAACAGCAGCTCCAAGTCATCTACACCCACTGCTCCCGTTGGGCGTCCTTCACATCAGCGTCCGCCCTCTCACCATTCCGGGGGCGGTTCCGGTCATGGCTCCTCCTCCGGACAACGCGGCAAGCGAGGCAAGCGCGGTGGTAGAACCTCCAGCAACAGCAGCAGCGGCATCATTGGCCCTGCACCCTCTTCCAACTACAACTACTACAACCCTTGGACGGGGGCCATCTACATGTGGCCTGGCCAACGTCCACCTTCGACTCCTCGTCCGCCTGCTGCCTCGCCCCCACCACCACATGCCTTCGTCGCCGGCACTCCTGGTCAGTGGGCTGTCCCTGCTGCAGCATATGGGCCGCCCCTGCCTACGTCGATCCTTCTACGCCTGCACCCGTCTGGGATCAACACACCCTCGCTGCCAACTTCCAAACTGTCACTCTTCAGCAGCCACCCCAACAAGAGTGGCACTTTGATACTGGTGCCTCCAGTCACATGACATCTGACGCTGGTATAATATCTCATCCCCCCCTCTTCCCAGCATCTTCCTACTCATATTGTCGTTGGCAACGGCCATCTAATCCCTGTTACCTCCACTGGCACCACTCGTCTTCCCTATAACCTTTCTCTTCATAATGTTCTAGTTTCCCCCTCGCTCATTAAGGATCTGATTTCTGTCCGTCAATTTACCACTGATAATAATTGCTCTGTTGAATTTGATCCTTTTGGCTGCTCTGTGAAGGATCTTCCCACTCGGCGCGAGATCTTCAGATGTAACAGCTCTGGTCCACTATACCCCCTGCGGTTCCCGGCCTCTGCTCTTCTTGCATCTACCCTATGGCACCAACGACTTGGACATCCCGGTCACGCCGTTTTATCACATTTAGCGCAGTCATCCGCAATTTCCTGTAATAAAAATACTAGTACTCATCCTTGTCATGCTTGTCAACTCGGACGACATGTCCGTCTACCATTTCCTATTTCTTCCTCCCGCGCCACCTGTAATTTTCAGTTAATTCACTGTGACCTCTGGACATCACCCATCACCAGTGTGTCTGGCCACAAATATTACCTTGTTATTTTGGATGACTGCTCTCACTATTTATGGACATTTCCGTTACGTCTCAAATCTGACACCCTTTCCACCTTAACCAATTTCTTTGCCTACGTTCGTACGCAGTTTGGTGTCCCTATCCAGAGCATCCAGTGCGACAATGGTCGCGAATTTGACAACCTTCAAGCCCGCAATTTTTTCTCCTCCCATGGAGTCCATCTGCGCATGTCTTGCCCCTACACTTCAGCTCAAAATGGTAAGGCTAAACGTGTCATCCGTTCCATCAACAATATAATCCGCACCCTCCTCGTTCAATCCAGTGTTCCCCCCAATTTTTGGGCTGCGGCTCTTGGGACTGCAACATACCTCCTCAACATCCTACCCACCAAAACACTCGCACTCTCTACACCGCATTTTGCTCTCTTCGGTCACAACCCATCCTATGACCACCTTCGCGTTTTTGGCTGCAAATGCTACCCCAACCTTTCTGCCACCACTCCACATAAATTATCCCCTCGCTCCACTCTTTGTGTCTTCCTTGGCTATTCCCCCCACCACAAAGGCTACCTATGCTTTGATCGCCACTCCAATCGCACCATTATCTCCCGTCATGTGGTTTTTGATGAAACCTCGTTTCCCTTTTCTGAGGCTTCCCATCCACCCCCACCAGCGGCCTTCGATTTCCTTGACAATTACACTAACCCGGTTGCAGCTCCTTTTGGACTGTCGCCGTGTCTTCTTTTTCAGGTACTCGTATGCCACCACCACCCCCACCGGTGGTCCCTTCGCCGGCTGTGCCCCTCGTCTCCTCAGAGGTGGCATTTCAGCCACTTGCCGCGCCAGCTGGGCCTGCCCCGATGCCCCAGTCTCCTGCCCGGATGGCTGGTCTCCCAGGCGCATCGGCACCAACAATACTGCCGCCTGGGTCTACTACCGTGCCCGACGTCCATAGAACGACAGCTCCTGCTGATCGTTTCTGCGGACGGGTATACTCTCGACGCCCGCCCACTGCTACTGCTCCAATACCTTCTCCGACGACCGCCCCTGCACCACCTATTCCTGCTGGTGCAGTCCCTGTCGATCCAGTGGTCAACCACCACAGGATGACAACTCGTGGCAAGAGTGGTCTTCGGTTTCCTGCTCTTTTTGAAGCCGCCGCACTGTCCCCCATTCCGAGGACATATCGCGCAGCCCTTACTGATTCAAATTGGCGCTCCGCTATGGAACAGGAATATTCTGCTCTTATTGGTAATCACACTTGGGACCTTCTGCCTCGACCGCCGAATTGTAATGTTGTGACTGGCAAGTGGGTTTTCAAACACAAGTTCAAAGCTGATGGTTCTCTTGAGCGCTACAAGGCAAGATGGGTTCTTCGGGGTTTCACTCAACGCCCTGGTATTGATTTTTCAGAAACTTTCAGTCCAGTGGTCAAGCCAGCTACAGTCCGGACCGTTCTTTCCCTGGCTCTCTCCCACAGATGGTCGATTCACCAGCTTGATGTCAACAATGCTTTTCTTCAGGGGACCCTGTCAGAAACTGTTTACTGTGTTCAGCCCACCGGTTTTGAAGATTCCACTCATCCTGACTATGTGTGCCGTCTCAATCGGTCACTTTATGGCCTCAAACAGGCCCCTCGTGCCTGGTACAGTCGATTTGCTTCTCACTTGATTCAAATTGGATTTGTTGAGGCCAAGTCTGACACTTCATTATTCGTCTACCACAAGGGTACAGATATGATTTACCTTCTTCTTTACGTGGATGACATTGTGCTAACTGCTTCGTCCATGAATCTTCTCCGGCGGACTATTACTGCTTTCCAACAGGAATTTTCACTGAAGGATCTTGGCCCCCTTCATCACTTCCTGGGCATGCATGTTCAACAATCTGCCTCTGGCATCACTCTTTCTCAGCGCCAGTATATGATTGGGATACTTGAGCGAGCTGGTATGAGTAACTGCAAACCCTGTACAACCCCTGTTGATATCAACCCCAAACTTTCAGCCGACGGTGACCCTGTCTCCGATCCCACGGAATTCCGCAGTCTTGCCGGCGCACTACAGTACCTCACCTTCACCCGTCCGGATATTGCGTATGCTGTTCAACAAGTCTGTCTCCACATGCACGGTCCTCGGGAACCTCATTTGGCTGCTCTCAAGCGTATCCTGCGCTATATCCGAGGCACTCTTCAGTTGGGCCTTCACCTCAGTTCCTCTCCGCAAATGGAACTTGTGGTTTACTCTGATGCTGATTGGGCTGGCTGTCCAGACACTAGGAGGTCTACTTCCGGTTATGCTGTTTTCCTCGGTGCTAACCTCGTCTCATGGTCTTCAAAGCGCCAGAACACGGTCTCCCGCTCCAGTGCCGAAGCCGAGTACCGCGTTGTTGCCAATGCAGTCGCTGAAGTCTCCTGGTTACGCCAGTTGTTGACAGAACTGCATGTTCCTCTCCCCAAGTCCTCATTGGTCTATTGTGACAACATCAGTGCTGTTTATATGTCCTCCAATCCTGTTCAACATCAGCGCACCAAGCATGTGGAAATTGACCTTCACTTCGTCCGAGACAAGGTCGCCCTCGGTGTTGTTCGCGTGCTACATGTCCCGACGACTTCCCAGTACGCCGACATCTTCACCAAAGGCTTACCATCAGCAGTCTTCACTGAATTTCGGACCAGTCTTACCGTTCGCTCCACGGACGCTAACACTGCGGGGGGGGTGTTAGAAACTGTATCCTGGCTGACGCCTGGCAGATATGCCGGCCGCCCTATATGGAAGTATTGTCTCTGATATAGATAGAGAGGATTAGGGGAGGATCTCAATCACTATGATTGAGGATCTGATTGTACTCTAGATCTTTCCTTAGGTGTAGAAGGCTTCCTTTTACCTCTCACCTTCCTCCCCTATATATACCTGTACATGTGCTGTCTATCAACATCAATATACAAACACACGCTTCCAACTCTCTCACAATTACGATAAATGGAGTGAGTGTACACCTAGGGTGGTAATGGATCACGATCCAAATGTTTTTTTTCCACAATAAGTTAGGGCCTTAAATAAATTTAGTTCAAAAAATGAATAAGAATAGAGCCTGATCCTAATCCAATTTGATCCTTCAATTTTATAGCGTAAAATCTAAAGCCCATCACCACCCCTATGTACACCCCACACAGGTTCAAGTCCTATTTGGCTCCAATTGGGTGCCCATTTTCCTCTTAATGAAATTGCTTAGTCTCCTAAATAGGTCTAGGCTCTAGGGTTTTTTTCAACACTACACAGGACAACCCCATGTATGTCCTATATCCTTTTTTTTCCACAATACATAGGACGATCCCATGTACACATCTTAACTGTTTTCGAGTCGAAAAGTCGAGTCGTGCAACTACCAACTAGTAGACTAGTCGTGACTAGTCGAACATAAGCCGATGATTATTTTTATATAATTTTCTATATAAGGTAAGCCCAAAAACATGATGAAACACTAAAAACACCTTGTTTAGTATATCTTCATCCATCTTCATCTTCTACAATACATCATTAAACATAGTCTTGTAGCAAGTCTTCTACTGTTCTCTCTAATTTCAAAAAACTTGTTTATTCTCTTCTATTGTTTTTTTCTTTCTTTGTGTGTTTTTTCTTTTCTTCTTTCTATTTTTGGTGGGTGTTCTCACCCTTGTACTAAAACCTATTATTCCTTCAATAATGCAATGAAATGCAACTCTCGTGTTGTCTTGCATGAGAAAAATATCTTAGTGAAAATCATGACAATCTTGAAAGAGTTGATCCTCATGAAGTAAAAAAGAATACATAAAGCCAATCCAGATTTATATATGTACCTACGACTGTTCCCAGGACCCTCATTCCATCCACCACGTCCAGAATCCGACCAATCTATACATCATATGGAAAATTATAGTTGAAGGAACATCACTACCAAACATAAGTAGCTTGAAATGAAAAAACATATGTATGAATTGATTCCAATGTGTACAGTGCATATTATGCCGTGTGCTTGACACACTTGAAGACTTGACTTAAAAAAATATTTGCTATGAATTGTGATCCATTCCAATGTGTACAATACATATTATGTTGTGTGCTTGACACACTCAAAGATCAAGAAATTGGCACTACCTTTTCAATCTCCTGTCCAACTTACAACTAATAATATCTTTACAAAATGGAAATTTGAAAAGTAACAGGTAATGGCAATCCTGGCTCACTAATTCATACCTGGTGCACGATTCGTATATTGACCATCACCACCTCTTCCTCCTACACCACCAAGACCATTTCCATACCTAGGAAACAAATCACAGAAACTTCAAAAAACTGACACAGTGCTCAAAAGATGTGCAAGAAAAATTGGGGACTGTTTTAAGAAAACTCGTCACAGAATCTCCATCCTTTCTGCTCATAGTTATAGCACTGCCTAGAGTTCCAAAATTGAAACAGAAAACCCATGTGTAGAATTAAAACCTGCAATGAATTCAAAGCATCAAAATATATTTGCTTAATGCAGAAAAAGTAACACTACGAGCTTTTGGATACACAAATTTAATAGCACATTCTCATCATAAGGCAGAAGAAAAGGTTGTCTAGTGTCAATTGAAATCAGTTGACGGCTTTACTGGATCATCCCACAAAATGCCTTCTCTGTGATCAGGAAGAAGAAACAATGCAACACATTCTGGTGCAATGTGTTTTTGCTAGGGAAGTTTGGTTCTGTATCCTCTCTTATTGGGCTGCAGCACCTCACTCCAGCAACTGTGGAATCTGGTTTTCTAGCCTGGTGGCATAGGTCAGAAATGACAGCACTAAAGGCACAAAAGAAAGGTTTCAATTCAGCAGTGATCCTAGTGGCCTGGTGGTTGTGGAAACACAGAAACACCTGTGTCTTTGACAGGACTTCCCTGGACATCTCTAGGGTTACTCAAGACATCAGGGGGTATGCCAAGTTGTGGTGCTTAGCTGGGGCTGCAGGCCTGAAAAGTCTGTGGCCTTAACTCAGGAGGAGTTTAGGCCTGGTCGTTTTGTCTAGTCACCTTTGAAATAGCCCTTTAGCATTCTAGGTTACCACCTATGGTTGGTGGATTTTGTATAGGTCTATTTTGGATTGGACCTTTTTTCTTCTTCTTGATATAATGATGTGCAGTCCTCCTGCGCGCTCGAGAAAAATAATAATAATAAACTACCATGATAATCTCATCATTCCATCCACTTGCACATATGCGACCATGATCAATTTCCAACCTATGACACTAATCTCAACAGCTTCAAAAACTGCCACATCATTCAAATCGACGTGCAAGAATAGTGTCAACAAACCCATCACATGTTTTACTGCATTTCTGCTCACAGCTATAAGCCACATATAGTTCTCAGATGGGGACAACAAAGCCCATGCAGATAAAATTGTGAAAAGCTATTACATATGCCATGTACCACCAAAATATGCTAGCTTCACATGAAAAATGGACATCATAATACTTTAAATATACACAAGTTAAAAGCTATTGATGGCACATGAGCACAGTCACTCCAGGAAGCTCAGGTCATTGATGGTGTTGAAGTGATTCCAGAGCTAAACAGAAGAACTAGGATAGCCCAGATATCCGTAACGTGATGAAATCTCATTTGCAGTGCCGCACACCCCAGGACACAACCTCTCTGATTCCCACAGCTAGACCTATCTGAAATAGCAATTTCTGATAAGCAATGCTCAGCTCCAAACTAAACTCCTGATTCCGTCACACACTTTATCGTCATGTTCCTTCCCATGCAAAGTTCTCAAACAGGTTGAACAAATCCACACGAAGAAAAGTGTGGATGGGTATTACAGTTGTGAGTTGTGACACATCATCAACAGATATGCTATCATAGGGCTTCGGATGTACAGATCATCAATAACGCATTCAGTCAAATAGTAAGCACAGTCACTGCAGGAGGTCAGGTCATTGAGAAATTGACAGTGCTAAACATATTCAGAAGCTAAATCCTTAATGTGATGAACTGCAGGTCACAATATCTATTATCTGATCTACACATATAGACCAAGCCAAAAACAGCGATGTCCGGTTACCACCATACAGTTCCAGTGACAGCAACAAGTAGAGCATATAGCAAGCTCCGATCTGCTGCGATCAACCATATACATGCATACAGCAAGCTAAACTCCTATAACACCGCGGCCACTCACCTCCTGTCGTCCTGTTCGTGCCCTCCGCCGCCGACTGGGCCGAGCCGGCGCCGGTCGAAGCCGCCACCGCCCTCCTCCCTACGCTTCTTGTGCGGGCCGGGTGGCGGGGGCCCGGGCGGCGGCGGCGGGAGCACTGGCGAGGCTCGGCCCCGCTTGCGGTCTCCGCGGCCGACGGTGGGAGGAGGAGGCGACGCGTCGGCGGCCTCGGCCATGGCTGGGGGGCCGGCGAGATCCTTGCTAGGGCACCCTACAGTCTGCCGCGCGCCCGCCTCGGTATGGAAGGATCTCTCGTCTCGGAACGTGTCGGGTAGGGCTGGGATTTGGGATGGGGGAGAAATCAATCGGACGGAAACGAAGCGCCGGGGTCCGGGAGACGTGCGATTGGACTATGGAGGGAGAATCTGCATAGCGAATGCAAACCCACTCTTTAGAGCACCTCACGTTTATCATGTGATACCAGCGTTTCCGTTGTTTTTGTTACGGTTCTTATATATTACTACGTGTTGCAACGGGAAGATAAAATACCACGATAACTCATGTACAAATGTGTTATAATATTATAGGAAAAGGTTTCATAATTTATTTGTAATCCTACCCATACATTAATATACAAAAACACTAATTATTATTCTATATTTTTGTTAGTATCAATAAAAGTAGATGTTTATATACCTTAAAAGATATAGGTGTATATTCGTCTATTGCTATGGAATCAATATGATAAGATACATTGATATACAAAAATACTAATTATTATTCTATACTTTTGTTAGCATCACTAAAAGTAGATGTTTTCATATCTTAAAAGATATAGTAAGGTACGTGCCAGAGTAAGTCACTTTTTAAGGAATATACTCTGACATCATGAACTTAGAAAACTTGCTAGCAGCAATCCACCGCCTACTGCTTGTCTGTCTAGAAGAGGTAGGCAGCTCCCGTTCCTTCAAATACATGAAATTAGCATTGATGAGGGATGAACAAACCTCATGCAAAATAGAGATACATATGAATTAGGTTACCAGACGAGTACAATGGTTCTTTTGTTGTATATTATCTGCTGCTACTACTACTTCATTAGTTCATTCTCATATGTTAAAATATTAAGAAATACATACCCTACCAATAGTGCCAATGATGGCAGTGACAAATGAACAAATTGAGCCAACAAATGGATAAAAAGCATTTCTACCTTTCTAATAACAGCAGTTGGGTTGCCAGCATCACCAAGAGCATCAGTCCTCTCAGATTTTGTGGCTCATTCTAGACATCTCAACAATACCACCAGCATTGTCACTGATTGGACCATCTCAGCAATATCATAGTGATGTTTGACCTTGACAGTGAATCCGTTAATCCCAGCAGAGCTGCTTTATGGAGCCTCTGATGCTAATGATATGGCAAGTCATTGGAAATTTGGATTGGATAAAAAATAATCTATTTAGATTAAACAAATTCAAGCCCAAGAAATATATGCACATCCTGAATTGCAACCTCACCTTAAGCATATCTTGTACATGCCGACCATCCTGCATTGCATATATCACGACAAATCGATTGGAATGAAATAAAAAATCAATGGAAGCATGCAGGGAGAGGGCTCGAGACTGAACCACCTTGTACATGTTGATCTTGGTGATATGGTAGGAGACATCGCGCCAGGTGGTCTTGGCGACCTTGTCGCTACTTCCTCTCCTCCCTTCTTTAGAGCAGCAGCACACCACCTCACTCGATGTTCTCGATGGAGCGCAGCACATCAACAATACAAATCATTTATTTTAAAAATGATTATTTCCTTCAAGGACAGGCCGGGTTTCTTGGGCCCTTCTTCCATTTCAGGTAAAATAAGCATCATGCATGGACAAATGCATATCAATATATATATGGACCTGTATAAACGACACATACTATACAACATTATATGCTTAATTAATCAGGCACAGCCACAAAAGCATGCAACATTAGTTGCTTGAATACTGACAGTACAAATTATGTATCATAGAACAAGTGTACCAAAACTATATATTGCAGACAACAGCCATCTCAGATGTCAAGCACACAGATACCATCGCATCACTTATTCTAAATTACATCAAAAGTAAACAAACTCCAAACATGGTCTAATGAGAGTCTATATTAAAAAAACAGTTCCAGCATTTGATATTACTGTTGAAAGAAGTGGTACTGGTCTTCCATTCCATCACAAGAATTGTGACAATTTAAACTATGTAGGAACAAAGGAGGAGAAAATAGAGCAGCAGAAACAAGTTAGACGCCTTGCCATTTTCCAGAGCAGGTCCTTATGCCATTACAACTTTAATTTCTTCCTCAAGCTGTTTTAGCTCTATCAACCTTGCTGCCCATGCGGCCATGCCCGCTCTCTTGCCACAGCAGCCATCTTCCTTTCTGTTCGTTCTGCCTCATTTCTCTTAACAGCAGCAGAATACTGAGCTCTGCGCTTCTTCTCAGCCTATACAAGGAACACATGCATTTTAAGTGTTTCATTAGAAACTAAGGGCGATACATCAGAGCTCAAATCCAGATAACACTACTCAGCCATATCGACTAAGTTGCTTTGGTTGATACTTCAGTTTACTCATGTATCTCTATGCCAGGCTTGGGTTATGCCATTCACTTGCTTGGGTCCAGGAAAATGAACAAATTGTAAAATAGTGAATCAAAAGAAGGTTGATTTTAAACTCTACTGAGCACCGCTGGAATTGACTGGGTGGCATAAAAGTTATTGTGTAGATCTGTTTCATGGTGACACTTAGGACTGCTAGGCGACATCTACATATCAACTCTCAAGATTTTATTGGTGAAAAAATCCCCCTTCCAGCATAAAGGAAAATCAGGCTAGGCTTACATAGCATAAAACAGAATACCGTAGCAGTAAATCAAGTAATATATTTATTTTATTAATAACAGTAACAACTATAGAGAATGCAAAGGGCATTCACCATGATAAAGTCCCTGCGCTGCTTGATCTGCTTCTTCTCCTTCCTCCCTCGCACGCTCCCTTGGTTCGGCTGACTAACTGGTATGGGCTCGTCAGGCTTGCACTTCACCCAGTAGTACGGACCTGCGGACGAGCAGCAGCATGGACATTAGTGACAGAACTGAACAAGCGGACGAACGGCGTTGAACCTATCAGGGGACCCCAGCAGAAACTCTGTAAATAAACTACAAGAACACAACCACACTCCAATCGAGCAGCGAAAATAAGAGGAATGATATAGAACAGATGCAAAAATAACTTCCCTACCACCAGCGCCCGACGCCGTCCCCGAGGTCCTTTCGCGGAGGTTGGAGCTGTAGCAGGAAAACGAGGCGGGATTGCGACGGCTGGTAGGGCGGTTCGCGACTTTCGCGGCGGTCGCAGTGGGATTGCAGCGTGGGAGCGGGTGGTAGGGCGGTTCGCGGAAGGATTTGTGGGCGGGCGGTAGGGCGGGCGGGTGGTAGGGACAGCGGTTTCCTGCGACGAGGTTTCCGGCGTGCGGGCGGGCGGAGGCGGGCGCGGGGTTTCTGGGGGCGGGGGCGGTCTACACAACGCTCTTAATTGTTAGTAGAGATATAAATAGTTATTAAGATATTTATTTAAATATAATTATTATTTATTTCTAAACACTAAGCTATATGTAGTTTGATGGTTAGCTCAAAAATTTTAGAGTAGGAGACGTGTGTTCAAATGCTCGTTTTGCATTTTTTTTATATAATTATTGTTTATTTCTAAACACTGAGTTATGTGTGGTCTGGTGGTGGCTGCACGGGCGCTAGGGTCCATAGAGCAGTAGCTGAAAACATGTTGAGCGTGGGACCAACAGCGCACAACGCAAAGGCGGGGGCGCGTGGAGCGGGCCCATAGTGTCAGCGCGGGGTGAAGTTTTTTTCTGATGTATCGGAGAGTCAGCACTCTCCACTAGTCCTCGTTGACACACCCACACAAAGGGTACCGCTCCCCTTAGTCCTCGCAAGGACAAGTGCTTACTATGAGATAATGTCACACCCAGGTTTTAGAGGTCCAAAACCCGGACGCGAAATAAACACCAGGTGTGCTGGGACCAAGTCTCACACATATGATGAATAGTAGTACAGAAAGGAATGTCACATCTTTACTATATAATAGGAGTTCTGTACAAAATAAATAAATAAATAAATAAATAAATAAATACATCATAAGTAAACAACGATCCTAAAAGGGAAATAGGCTTACACCTTTTCCTAAATAGATTTTGGTGGTTGAATTGCCCAACACAAATAATTGGACTAACTAGTTTGCTCTAGTCTATAAGTTCTACAGGTGTCAAAGGTTCACAACAAGCCAATAAAAAGACCAAAGATGGGTTCAAATAAAGAGAGCCAAAGACATCCCAAAGGCACCCTGGTATGGCGCACCGGACTGTCCGGTGTGCCACTGGACAGTGTCTGGTGCACCACCGGACAGTGTCCGGTGCACCAGGGCACTCGACGCTGAACTAGCTACCTTCGGGAAAATGGGAGGCCGCTCCGCTATAATTCACCGGACTGTCCAGTGAAGCACCGGACTGTCCGGTGTGCCAGCGGAGCAACGGCTACTTCGCGCCAACGGTCGACTGCAAACGCATTCAATGCGCTACAGTGCGCGCCAGAGTCAGAGCAGCGATAGACGGCGCACCGGACAGTCTATAAGACCTGTCCGGTGTACCATCGGACAGCCCAGAAGCCCCACCAGTCAGAGCTCCAACGGTCAGAACCTAACGGTCGGCTGACGTGGCTGGCGCCACCGGACAGTGTCCGGTGGCGCCATGCGACAGCAACCTTCCAACGGCCACATTTTGGTGGTTGGGGCTATACCCCACATTCAATGGCATCCAAGTTTTCCACCTTCAACACATTACAAGAGCTATAGCATTCAATTCTAGACACAACCAAAGAGATCAAATCCTCTCCCAAGTCCGGAATCACTCCAAATCAAATAGTGACTAGAGAGAGCGACATTTGTGTTCATTTGAGCTCTTGCGCTTGGATTGCTTCTTTTCTTTCTCATTCTTCTTGAGATCAACTCAATTGTAACCGAGGCAAGAGACATCAATTGTGTGGTGGTCCTTGCGGGAACTTTGTGTTCCGTTTGATTGAGAAGAGAAGCTCACTCGTGAAAGTGAATTAGGCTTGCACCTATTTTCCTAATTAATTTTTGGTGGTTGAATTGCCCAACACAAATAATTGAACTAACTAGTTTGCTCTAGTGTATAAGTTATACAGGTGCCAAAGGTTCACACTTAGCCAATAAAAAGACCAAGAAATGAGTTCAACAAAGAGAACAAGGGATAACCGAAGTGTGCCCTGGTCTGGCGCACCGGACTGTCCGGTGCACCAGGGGACTTCACGCTGAACTCTTCACCTTCGGGAAAATCCAGAGGCGCTCCACTATAATTCACCGGACTGTCCGGTGTACACCGGACAGTGTCCGGTGCCCCAGGGAAGAGCGACTCTAGAACTCGCCAGCTTCGGGAATTCGCTCCGCTATAATTCACCGGACATGTCCGGTGTACACCGGACTATCCGGTGAGCCAGCGGAGCAACGGCTATTCGACGCCAACGGTCACCTGCTACAACATTAAATGCGCGCCAGAGCGTGCAGAAGTCAGGCACGCGCGAAGTGGCGCACCGGACATTCTACAGTACATGTCCGGTGTGCCACCGGACATCCAGACGGGCCCAGCAGTCAGAGCTCCAACGGTCGGAACCCAACGCCCTGGTGACGTGGCTGGCGCACCGGACATTGTCCGGTGTGCACCGGACTGTCCGGTGCACCATGCGACAAACAGCCTCCACCAAACGGCTAGTTTGGTGGTTGGGGTTATAAATACTCCCAACCACCCCACATTCAAGTCATCCAAGTTTTCCAACTTCCAACCACTTAACAAGAGCTAGGCATTCAATACAAGACACAACCAAGTGATCAAATCCTCTCCCAATTCCACAAAAGCATTAGTGACTAGTGAGAGTGATTTGTCGTGTTCTTTTGAGCTCTTGCGCTTGGATTGCTTTCTTCTTTCTCATTCTTTTCTTGTGATCAAAACTCACTTGTAACCAAGGCAAGAGACACCAATTGTGTGGTGGTCCTTGCGGGGAAGTTTTGTTCCCGGCTGATTTGAGAAGAGAAAGCTCACTCGGTCCGAGGGACCGTTTGAGAGAGGGAAGGGGTTGAAAAAGACCCGACCTTTGTGGCCTCCTCAACGGGGAGTAGGTTTGCGAGAACCGAACCTCGGTAAAACAAATCTGTGTGTCACACTTCTTATTTGCTTGCGATTTGTTTTCCACCCTCTCTCGCGGACTCAATTATATTTCTAACGCTAATCCGGCTTGTAGTTGTGATTAACTTTGTAAATTTCAGTTTCACCCTATTCACCCCCCTCTAGGCGACTTTCAATTGGTATCAGAGCCCGGTGCTTCATTTAGAGCCTAACCGCTCAAAGTGATGTCGGGAGAACACGCCAAGAAGGAGATGGAGACCGGCGACAAGCCCGCTACAAGCCACGGGAAGGCTTCATCGGAAGAGTCCCCCAACAAAAAGAAAGGGAAGGAGAAGAAAGCCTCCTCCCACAAGTCGCATCGGAGTGGCGACAAGAAAAAGAAAATGAGGAAGGTGGTCTACTACGAGACCGACACTTCATCACCTTCCACCTCCGGCTCCGACGCACCCTTCATAACTTCTAAGCGCCATGAGCGCAAGAAGTTTAGTAAGACCCCCTTACACTATCCTCGTACTTCTAGACATACTCCATTACTTTCCGTTCCATTAGGCAAACCGCCAACCTTTGACGGTGAAGATTATGCTAGGTGGAGTGATTTAATGAAATTTCATCTAACCTCACTCCACAAAAGTATATGGAATGTTGTTGAGTTTGGAGCACAGGTACCATCCGTAGGGGATGAGGATTTTGATGAGGACGAGGTGGCCCAAATCGAGCACTTCAACTCCCAAGCCACAACAATACTTGAAAGGGAATTAGGCTTACACCTAGTTCCTAAATAATTTTGGTGGTTGAATTGCCCAACACAAATATTGGACTGACTAGTTTGCTCTAGTGTATAAGTTATACAGGTGTAAAAGGTTCACACTCAGCCAATAAAAGACCAAGTTTTGGATTCAATAAAGGAGCAAAGGGGCAACCGAGGGCACCCCTGGTCTGGCGCACCGGACTGTCCGGTGTGCCACCGGACAGTGCACAGTACCTGTCCGGTGCACCAGGGAACTCAGACTCAAACTCTTCGCCCTCGGGAATTCTCGGAAGCCGGCGCGCTATAATTCACCGGACTGTCCGGTGTGCACCGGACATGTCCGGTGCTCCAAGGAAGCTCGGCCTCTTAAACTCGCCAGCCTCGGGTTCGCGCGGCAGCCGCTCCGCTATAATTCACCGGACTGTCCGGTGTGCACCGGACTGTCCGGTGTACCAGCGGAGCAACGGCTCCCTGCGGCGCCAACGGCTCCCTGCGGTGCATTAAATGCGCGCGCAGCGCGCGCAGAAGTCAGAATCGCCCATACCGGTGCACCGGACATCAAACAGTACATGTCCGGTGTGCACCGGACACCCAGGCGGGCCCACAAGTCAGAAGCTCCAACGGCTAGAATCCAACGGCAGTGATGACGTGGCAGGGGCACCGGACTGTCCGGTGTGCACCGGACTGTCCGGTGCGCCATCGAGCAGACGCCTCCAGCCAACGGTCACTTTTGGTGGTTGGGGCTATAAATACCCCAACCACCCCACATTCATTGCCATCCAAGTTTTCCACTTCTCAACCACTACAAGAGCTCTAGGCATTCAATTCTAGACACATTCAAAGAGATCAAATCCTCTCCAATTCCACACAAAACCCTAGTGACTAGAGAGAGTGATTTGCCGTGTTCATTTGAGCTCTTGCGCTTGGATTGCTTCTTTTCTTTCTCACTTGTTCTTGAGATCACAACTCCATTGTAATCAAGGCAAGAGGCACCAATTGTGTGGTGGCCCTTGCGGGGAAGTTTTGTTCCCGGCTTTGATTAGAGAAGAGAAGCTCACTCGGTCCGTGGGACCGTTTGAGAGAGGGAAGGGTTGAAAGAGACCCGGCCTTTGTGGCCTCCTCAACGGGGAGTAGGTTTGCAAGAACCGAACCTCGGTAAAACAAATCTCCGTGTCTCACTTGCTTATTCGCTTGGGATTTGTTTTGCGCCCTCTCTCGCGGACTCGTTTATATTTCTAACGCTAACCCGGCTTGTAGTTGTGTTTGTATTTATAAATTTCAGTTTCGCCCTATTCACCCCCCCTCTAGGCGACTATCAATTGGTATCAGAGCCCGGTGCTTCATTAGAGCCTAACCGCTCGAAGTGATGTCGGGAGATCACGCCAAAAAGGAGATGGAGACCGGCGAAAAGCCCACTACAAGCTACGGGAGCACTTCATCGGAAGAATCCCGCACCAAAAGGAGGGAGAAGAAGAAGAGCTCCTCCAACAAAGGGAAGGAGAAGAAATCTTCTTCTCACCACAAAGAGAAGAAGGAAAAATCTTCTTCCCACAAGCCGCATCGGAAAGGCGACAAGCACAAGAGGATGAGGAAGGTGGTCTACTACGAGACCGACACTTCATCAACATCGACCTCCGACTCCGATGCGCCCTCCGTCACTTCTAAGCGCCAAGAGCGCAAGAAGTATAGTAAGATCCCTCTACGCTACCCTCGCATTTCCAAACATACACCTTTACTTTCCGTCCCACTAGGCAAACCACCAACTTTTGATGGTGAAGATTACGCTAGGTGGAGCGATTTAATGCGATTTCATCTAATCTCGCTCCACAAAAGCATATGGGATGTTGTTGAGTTTGGTGCACAGGTACCATCCGTAGGGGATGAAAACTATGATGAGGATGAGGTGGCCCAAATCGAGCACTTCAACTCTCAAGCCACAACCATACTCCTTGCCTCTCTAAGCAAGGAAGAATACAACAAAGTGCAAGGGTTGAAAAATGCAAAGGAGATTTGGGATGTGCTCAAAACTGCGCACGAGGGAGATGAGCTCACCAAGATCACCAAGCGGGAAACGATCGAGGGGGAGCTCGGTCGGTTCCGGCTTCAAAAAGGGGAGGAGCCACAACACATGTACAACCGGCTCAAGACTTTGGTGAACCAAGTGCGCAACCTCGGGAGCAAGAAGTGGGATGACCACGAAGTGGTAAATGTTATTTTAAGATCTCTCATTTTTCTTAATCCCACTCAAGTTCAATTGATTCGTGGTAATCCTAGATATACTAAAATGACCCCCGAGGAAGTTATCGGGCATTTTGTAAGTTTTGAGTGCATGATAGAAGGCTCGAGGAAAATCAACGAGCTTGGCGACCCATCCGAAGCCCAACCCGTTGCATTCAAGGCAACGGAGGAGAAGAAGGAGGAGTCTACACCAAGTAGACAACCAATAGACGCCTCCAAGCTCGACAATGAGGAAATGGCGCTCGTCATCAAGAGTTTCCGCCAAATCCTCAAGCAAAGGAGGGGGAAAGACTACAAGTCCCGCTCCAAGAAGGTTTGCTACAAATGTGGTAAGCCCGGTCATTTTATTGCTAAATGTCCTATGTCTAGTGACAGTGACCGAGGCGACGACAAGAAGGGGAGAAGAAAGGAGAAGAAAAGGTACTACAAGAGGAAGGGCGGCGATGCCCATGTTTGTCGGGAATGGGATTCCGACGAAAGCTCAAGCGACTCCTCCGACGACGAGGACGCCGCCAACATCGCCGTCACCAAGGGACTCCTCTTCCCCAACGTCGGCCACAAGTGCCTCATGGCAAAGGACGGCAAACGGAAAAAGGTTAAATCTAACTCCTCCACTAAATATGAATCTTCTAGTGATGAAAATGCTAGTGATGAGGAGGATAATTTGCGTATTCTTTTTGCCAACCTTAACATAGCTCAAAAAGAAAAGTTAAATGAATTAGTTAGTGCTATTCATGAAAAGGATGACCTTTTGGACTCCCAAGAGGATTGTCTAATTAAAGAAAACAAGAAACATGTTAAGGTTAAAAAGGCTTATGCTCTAGAAGTAGAAAAATGTGAAAAATTGTCTAGTGAGCTAAGCACTTGCCGTGAGATGATTAACAACCTTAGAAATGAAAATGCTATTTTAAATGCTAAGGTTGATTCACATGTTTGTAATGTTTCAATTCCCAATCTTAGAGATGATAACATTGACTTGCTTGCTAAGATTGATGAATTGAATGCATCTCTTGCTAGCCTTAGATTAGAGAATGAAAATTTAATTGCTAAGGCTAAAGATTTTAATGTTTGCAATGCTACTATTTCCGACCTTAGAACTAAGAATGAAATGTTGCATGCTAAGGTTGTAGAACTTAAATCTTGCAAACCCTCTACATCTAATCTTGAGCATGTTTCTATTTGCACTAGATGTAGAGATATTGATGTTAATGCTATTCTTGATCATATGGCTTTAATTAAACAACAAAATGATCATATAGCTAAACTAGATGCTAAAATTGCCGAGCACAACTTAGAAAATGAGAAATTTAAATTTGCTCGTAGCATGCTTTATAATGGGAGACGCCCTGGCATCAAGGATGGCATTGGCTTCCAAAGGGGAGACAATGTCAAACTTAATGCCCCTCCTAAGAACTTGTCTAACTTTGTTAAGGGCAAAGCTCCCATGCCTCAGGATAACGAGGGTTACATTTTATACCCTGCCGGCTATCCTGAGAGCAAAATTAGGAAGATTCATTCTAGGAAGTCTCACTCTGGCCCTAATCATGCTTATATGTATAAGGGTGAGACATCTAGCTCTAGGCAACCAACCCATGCTAAGTTGCCTAAGAAGAAAATTCCTAATGCATCAAATGATCATGGCATTTCATTTAAAACTTTTGATGCATCTTATGTGCTTACTAGCAAATCCGGCAAGGTAGTTGCCAAATTTGTTGGGGGCAAACACAAGGGTTCCAAGACTTGTGTTTGGGTACCCAAAGTTCTTGTTTCTAATGCCAAAGGACCCAAAACCGTTTGGGTACCTAAAGTCAAGAACTAAATTTGTTTTGTAGGTTTATGCATCCGGGGGCTCAAGTTGGATACTCGACAGCGGGTGCACAAACCACATGACCGGGGAGAAAAGGATGTTCTCCTCATATGAGAAAAACAAAGATCCCCAACGAGCTATCACATTCGGGGATGGAAATCAAGGTTTGGTCAAAGGATTGGGTAAAATTGCTATATCTCCTGACCATTCTATTTCCAATGTTTTTCTTGTTGATTCATTAGATTACAATTTGCTTTCTGTTTCTCAATTATGTCAAATGGGCTACAACTGTCTATTCACTGATGTAAATGTCACTGTCTTTAGAAGAAGTGATGATTCAATAGCATTTAAGGGAGTGTTAGAGGGTCAGCTATACTTGGTAGATTTTGATAGAGCTGAACTCGACACTTGCTTAATTGCTAAGACTAACATGGGTTGGCTCTGGCATCGCCGACTAGCTCATGTTGGGATGAAGAATCTTCATAAGCTTCTAAAGGGTGAACACATTTTAGGACTAACCAATGTTCATTTTGAGAAAGACAGGATTTGTAGCGCATGTCAGGCAGGAAAGCAAGTTGGAGCCCATCATCCACACAAGAACATCATGACGACCGACAGGCCGCTTGAACTACTCCACATGGATCTATTCGGCCCGATTGCTTACATAAGTATCGGCGGGAGTAAGTATTGTCTTGTTATTGTGGATGATTATTCTCGCTTCACTTGGGTATTCTTTTTACAGGAAAAATCTCAAACCCAAGAGACCTTAAAGGGATTCTTGAGACGAGCTCAAAATGAGTTCGGCTTAAGGATCAAGAAAATAAGAAGCGACAACGGGACGGAGTTCAAGAACTCTCAAATTGAAGGCTTCCTTGAGGAGGAGGGCATCAAGCATGAGTTCTCCTCTCCCTACACGCCACAACAAAATGGTGTAGTGGAGAGGAAGAATCGAACTCTATTGGACATGGCAAGAACCATGCTTGATGAGTACAAGACACCGGACCGGTTTTGGGCCGAAGCGGTCAACACCGCCTGCTACGCCATCAACCGGTTATATCTTCACCGAATCCTCAAGAAGACATCATATGAACTCCTAACCGGTAAAAAGCCCAACATTTCATATTTTAGAGTTTTTGGTAGCAAATGCTTCATTCTTATTAAAAGGGGTAGAAAATCTAAATTTGCTCCTAAAACTGTAGAAGGCTTTTTACTTGGTTATGACTCAAACACAAGGGCATATAGGGTCTTTAACAAGTCCACTGGACTAGTTGAAGTCTCATGTGACGTTGTGTTTGATGAAACTAACGGCTCTCAAGTAGAGCAAGTTGATCTTGATGAGATAGGTGAAGAACAGGCTCCATGCATCGCGCTAAGGAACATGTCCATCGGGGATGTGTGTCCTAAGGAATCCGAAGAGCCTCCAAGTACACAAGATCAACCATCCTCCTCCATGCAAGCATCTCCACCAACTCAAAATGAGGATGAGGCTCAAAATGATGAAGAGCAAAATCAAGAAGACGAGCCACCTCAAGATGATAGCAATGATCAAGGGGGAGATACAAATGATCAAGAAAAGGAGGATGAGGAAGAACCAAGACCGCCACACCCAAGAGTCCACCAAGCAATCCAACGAGATCACCCCGTCGACACCATCCTCGGCGACATTCATAAGGGGGTAACTACTCGATCTCGGGTTGCTCATTTTTGTGAACATTACTCTTTTGTTTCCTCTATTGAGCCACACAGGGTAGAGGAAGCTCTCCAAGATTCGGATTGGGTGGTGGCGATGCAAGAGGAGCTCAACAATTTCACGAGGAATGAGGTCTGGCATTTAGTTCCACGTCCTAACCAAAATGTTGTAGGAACCAAATGGGTCTTCCGCAACAAGCAAGATGAGCATGGTGTGGTGACAAGGAACAAAGCTCGACTCGTAGCCAAAGGGTATTCACAAGTCGAAGGTTTGGATTTCGGTGAAACCTATGCACCCGTAGCTAGGCTTGAGTCAATTCGCATATTATTGGCCTATGCTACTTACCATGGCTTTAAGCTCTATCAAATGGACGTGAAAAGTGCCTTCCTCAATGGACCGATCAAGGAAGAGGTCTATGTTGAGCAACCTCCCGGCTTTGAAGACAGTGAGTATCCTAATCATGTCTATAGGCTCTCTAAGGCGCTTTATGGGCTCAAGCAAGCCCCAAGAGCATGGTATGAATGCCTTAGAGATTTCCTTATTGCTAATGGCTTCAAAGTCGGCAAGGCCGATCCTACACTCTTTACTAAAACTCTTGAAAATGACTTGTTTGTATGTCAAATTTATGTTTATGATATTATATTTGGGTCTACTAACGAATCTACATGTGAAGAGTTTAGTAGGATCATGACACAGAAATTCGAGATGTCAATGATGGGGGAGTTGAAGTATTTTCTAGGATTCCAAGTCAAGCAACTCCAAGAGGGCACCTTCATTAGCCAAACGAAGTACACTCAAGACATTCTTGCTAAGTTTGGGATGAAGGATGCCAAACCCATCAAGACACCCATGGGAACTAATGGGCATCTCGACCTCGACACAGGAGGTAAGTCCGTGGATCAAAAGGTATACCGGTCGATGATTGGTTCATTGCTTTATTTATGTGCATCTCGACCGGACATTATGCTTTCCGTTTGCATGTGTGCAAGATTTCAAGCCGACCCTAAGGAATCACACCTTACGGCCGTAAAACGAATCTTGAGATATTTGGCTTACACACCTAAGTTTGGGCTTTGGTACCCTCGGGGATCCACGTTTGATTTGATTGGTTATTCGGATGCCGATTGGGCGGGGTGCAAAATCAATAGGAAGAGCACATCGGGGACTTGCCAGTTCTTGGGAAGATCCTTGGTGTCTTGGGCTTCAAAGAAGCAAAATTCGGTCGCTCTTTCCACCGCCGAAGCCGAGTACATTGCCGCAGGACATTGTTGCGCGCAATTGCTTTGGATGAGGCAAACCCTGCGGGACTACGGTTACAAATTAACCAAAGTCCCTTTGCTATGTGATAATGAGAGTGCAATTAAAATGGCCGACAATCCCGTCGAGCATAGCCGCACTAAGCACATAGCCATTCGGTATCATTTTCTTAGGGATCACCAACAAAAGGGGGATATCGAGATTTCTTACATTAATACTAAAGATCAATTAGCCGATATCTTTACCAAGCCACTTGATGAACAATCTTTTACCAGACTTAGGCATGAGCTCAATATTCTTGATTCTAGAAATTTCTTTTGCTAAGCTTGCACACATAGCTCTTTTGAATACCTTTGATCATATCTCTTTTATATGCTATGACTAATGAGTTTTCAAGTTTATTTCAAACCAAGTCATAGGTATATTGAAAGGGAATTGGAGTCTTCGGCGAAGACAAAGGCTTCCACTCCGTAACTCATACTTCGCCAACACTCCGAGCAACTCTCTCTTCTTTGGGGGAGAAATGAGCATCAAAGAAAAGAACTTCATCCTTGGGGGAGAGAATAAAAGCTCAAAAGCAAAAGGACCGGACCTCGTCTTTGCTATAATCTCAACTCATTTACTTATGACCAAAGGGGAGGAACTTACTTCGAGGGCTCTAATGATTCCGTTTTTGGCGATTCATGCCAAAAAGGGGGAGAAATGAGCCCAAAGCAAAAGGACCGCACCACCACCACCAAATTCAAAAACTTAGTGCTTTCCAAAAGTCTTTATCATTTGGTATCCTATTGTGTTCAAAAGGGGGAGAAAGTAGTATTTCAGAAATGGTATATCAAAACCCTCTTGAACACTAAGAGGTGGATCTCTTTTAGGGGGAGTTTTGTTTAGTCAAAGGAAAAGCATTTGAAATAGGGGGAGACAATTTCAAATCTTGAAAATGCTTTGCAAACTCTTATTCATGTACCTTTGACTATTTGCAAAAGATCTTTGAAATGGATTTACAAAAAGAATTTGCAAAAACAAAACATGTGGTGCAAACGTGGTCCAAAATGTTGTATAAGAAAGAAACATTCCTTGCATATCTTGTAAGTAGTTATATTAGCTCAATTCCAAGTAACCTTTTCACTTACATTATGCAAACTAGTTCCATTATGCACTTCTATATTTGCTTTGGTTTGTGTTGGCATCAATCACCAAAAAGGGGGAGATTGAAAGGGAATTAGGCTTACACCTAGTTCCTAAATAATTTTGGTGGTTGAATTGCCCAACACAAATATTGGACTGACTAGTTTGCTCTAGTGTATAAGTTATACAGGTGTAAAAGGTTCACACTCAGCCAATAAAAAGACCAAGTTTTGGATTCAATAAAGGAGCAAAGGGGCAACCGAGGGCACCCCTGGTCTGGCGCACCGGACTGTCCGGTGTGCCACCGGACAGTGCACAGTACCTGTCCGGTGCACCAGGGAACTCAGACTCAAACTCTTCGCCCTCGGGAATTCTCGGAAGCCGGCGCGCTATAATTCACCGGACTGTCCGGTGTGCACCGGACATGTCCGGTGCTCCAAGGAAGCTCGGCCTCTTGAACTCGCCAGCCTCGGGTTCGCGCGGCAGCCGCTCCGCTATAATTCACCGGACTGTCCGGTGTGCACCGGACTGTCCGGTGTACCAGCGGAGCAACGGCTCCCTGCGGCGCCAACGGCTCCCTGCGGTGCATTAAATGCGCGCGCAGCGCGCGCAGAAGTCAGAATCGCCCATACCGGT
This sequence comes from Zea mays, assembly GCF_902167145.1. Taxonomy (NCBI): domain Eukaryota; kingdom Viridiplantae; phylum Streptophyta; class Magnoliopsida; order Poales; family Poaceae; genus Zea; species Zea mays. The sequence continues at coordinate 195,723,619 of NC_050096.1, read as the reverse complement.
GCACCGGACATCAAACAGTACATGTCCGGTGTGCACCGGACACCCAGGCGGGCCCACAAGTCAGAAGCTCCAACGGCTAGAATCCAACGGCAGTGATGACGTGGCAGGGGCACCGGACTGTCCGGTGTGCACCGGACTGTCCGGTGCGCCATCGAGCAGACGCCTCCAGCCAACGGTCACTTTTGGTGGTTGGGGCTATAAATACCCCAACCACCCCACATTCATTGCCATCCAAGTTTTCCACTTCTCAACCACTACAAGAGCTCTAGGCATTCAATTCTAGACACATTCAAAGAGATCAAATCCTCTCCAATTCCACACAAAACCCTAGTGACTAGAGAGAGTGATTTGCCGTGTTCATTTGAGCTCTTGCGCTTGGATTGCTTCTTTTCTTTCTCACTTGTTCTTGAGATCACAACTCCATTGTAATCAAGGCAAGAGGCACCAATTGTGTGGTGGCCCTTGCGGGGAAGTTTTGTTCCCGGCTTTGATTAGAGAAGAGAAGCTCACTCGGTCCGTGGGACCGTTTGAGAGAGGGAAGGGTTGAAAGAGACCCGGCCTTTGTGGCCTCCTCAACGGGGAGTAGGTTTGCAAGAACCGAACCTCGGTAAAACAAATCTCCGTGTCTCACTTGCTTATTCGCTTGGGATTTGTTTTGCGCCCTCTCTCGCGGACTCGTTTATATTTCTAACGCTAACCCGGCTTGTAGTTGTGTTTGTATTTATAAATTTCAGTTTCGCCCTATTCACCCCCCCTCTAGGCGACTATCAATACTCCTCGCCTCTCTAAGTAGGGAGGAGTACAACAAGGTGCAAGGATTAAAGAGCGCCAAGGAAGTTTGGGACGTGCTCAAAACCGCGCACGAGGGTGATGAACTCACCAAGATCACCAAGCAGGAAACAATCGAGGGGGAGCTCGGTCGCTTCCGTCTTCGCCAAGGGGAGGAGCCACAAGACATGTACAACCGGCTTAAAACCTTGGTGAATCAAGTGCGCAACCTCGGGAGCAAAAAGTGGGATGACCACGAGGTGGTTAAGGTTATTTTAAGATCACTTATTTTCCTTAACCCTACTCAAGTACAATTAATTTGTGGCAATCCAAGATATACACTAATGACTCCTGAGGAAGTGATCGGGAATTTTGTGAGCTTTGAATTTATGATCAAGGGCTCACGGAAGATCAACGAGCTTGACGGTCCTTCTACGTCCGAAGCTCAACCGGTCGCATTCAAAGCGACGAAAGAGAGGAAGGAGGAGTCTACACTGAGTAGAACACCCATCGACGCCTCCAAGCTCGACAACGAGGAAATGGCGCTTGTCATCAAAAGCTTTTGCCAAATCCTCAAGCAAAGGAGAGGGAAAGATTAGAAGCCCCGCTCCAAGAATGTTTGCTACAAGTGTGGTAAGCCCGGTCACTTTATTGCAAAATGTCCTATTTCTAGTGACAGTGACAGGGGCGATGACAAGAAGGGGAGAAGAAAGGAGAAGAATAGGTATTACAAGAAGAAGGGCGGCGATGCCCATGTTTGTCGGGAGTGGGACTCCGACGAAAGCTCTAGCGACTCCTCCTCCGACGAGGATGCCGCCAACATCACCGTCACCAAGGGACTTCTCTTCCCCAACATCGGCCACAAGTGCCTCATGGCAAAGGACGACAAAAAAAAGAAGGTTAAATCTAAATCCTCCACTAGATATGAGTCTTCTAGCGATGATAATGCTAGTGATGAGGAAGATAATTTACGTACTCTTTTTGCCAACTTAAACATGCAACAAAAAGAGAAATTAAATGAATTAATTAGTGCCATCCATGAGAAGGATGATCTCTTGGACTCCCAAGAGGACTTCCTAATCAAGGAAAATAAAAAGTATGTTAAAGTTAAAAATGCTTATGCTCTAGAAGTTGAAAAATGTGAAAAATTATCTAGTGAGCTAAGCACTTGCCATGAGACTATAGACAACCTTAGAAATGAGAATGCTAATTTGTTAGCTAAGGTTGATTCTAATATTTGTGATGTTCCAATTCTCAATCCTAGAAATGATAATGATGATTTGCTTGCTAGGATTGAAGAATTGAACATATCTCTTGCTAGCCTTAGGAATGAAAATGAAAAATTAATTGCTAAGGATAAAGATTTTGATGTTTGCAATACTACCATTTTCGACCTTAGAACTAAAAATGATATATTGCATGCTAAGGTTGTAGAATTAAAATCTTGCAAACCGTCTACATCTACCGTTGAGCATACTACTATTTGCACTAGATGTAGAGATGTTGATATTAATGCTATACATGATCACATGGCTTTAATTAAACAACAAAATGATCATATAGCTAAACTAGATGCAAAAATTGCCGAGCATGAAATTGAAAATGAAAAATTTAAATTTGCTCGTAGTATGCTTTATAGTGGGAGACGTCCTGCATTAAGGATGGCATTGGCTTCCAACAGGGAGGAAATGTCAAACTTAATGCCCCTCCTAAGAAATTGTCCAACTTCGTTAAGGGCAAGGCTCCCATGCATCGGGATAACGAGGGTTACATTTTGTACCCTGCCGGTTATCCTGAGAGCAAAATTAGGAGAATTCATTATAGGAAGTCTCACTCTGGCCCTAACCATGCTTTTATGTATAAGGGTGAGACATCTAGCTCTAGGCAACCAACCCGTGCTAAGTTGCCTAAAAGGAAAACTAATAGTGCATCAAATGATCATGACATCTCATTTAAAACTTTTGATGCATCTTATGTTTTAACTAACAAATCCGGCAAGGTAGTTGCCAAGTATGTTGGGGGCAAGCACAAGGGGTCAAAGACTTGTGTTTGGGTACCCAAAGTTCTTGTTTCTAATGCCAAAGGACCCAAAACCATTTGGGTACCTAAAGTCAAGAACTAAACATGTTTTGTAGGTTTATGCATCCGGGGGCTCAAGCTGGGTAATCGACAGCGGGTGCACAAACCACATGACAGGGGAGAAGAAGATGTTCTCCTCCTACGAGAAAAACCAAGATCCCTAACGAGCTATCACATTCGGGGATGGAAATTGTAACACCCCAGGTGTTACCTTGGCTAAAGCCCACTTTGGCACTAGAAGCTGTGATCACAAGGGGTAAAGGCTTAGGGCAACACTTGAGAACTTGGTGATCATGTGCTAATCAAGTTGCCAATGACATAAGAAGCATTACTCTAATCCTTGCACACTTACTACCTTGGATAAGAGGGGAGAAGAACCCTAGACCTCTCTGAGAGCACCTAGAGGGGGGGTGAATAGGTGATCCTGTGAAACTTAAACTTATAGCCACAAAAACTTGTTAAGTGTTAGCCCAATAATCGCCAAGTGGCTAGAGAGGAGTCTTAACAAAACACAATACCACAAGAGATCAAACACAGAGATGACACAGTGGTTTATCCCGTGGTTCGGCCAAGACCAACGCTTGCCTACTCCACGTTGTGGCGTCCCAACGGACGAGGGTTGCAATTAACCCCTCTCAAGCAGTCCAGAGACCAACTTGAATACCACAGTGTTTTGCTTTTCCTTTCAATATCTCGTTTGCGAGGAATCTCCACAACTTGGAGTCTCTCGCCCTTACACTTGAGATTCACAAAGAAATACGGAGTAAGGGAGGGAAGCAACACACACAAATCCACAGCAAATATGCGCACACACACGGCCAAGAATCGAGCTCAAAAGACTATCTCAAAGTTCTCACTAGAACGGAGCTCGAATCACTGAGAATGACAAACAAATGTGCAAAGACTGAGTGTGGATGATCAAGAATGCTCTAAGGTTGCTTAGTGTACTCCTCCGTGCGCCTAGGGGTCCCTTTTATAGCCCCAAGGCAGCTAGGAGCCGTTGAGAGCAGATCTGGAAGGCCAATCTTGCCTTCTGTCGTTGGGTGCACCGGACAGTCCGGTGCCCGATTTCCTTCCTTAAATAGCGAAGCCGACCGTTGGCATACTTGGAGTCGTTGGCGCACCGGACATGTCCGGTGCACACCGGACATGTCCGGTGCACACCAGACAGTCCGGTGCCCCCTTCTAGCCGTTGGCTCGGCCACGTGTCCCGCGCAGATCGCGCGGCCGACCGTTGGCTCACCGGACAGTCCGGTGCACACCAGACAGTCCGGTGAATTATAGTCGTACGCCATCGGTGATTTCCCGAGAGCGGCCACTTCGCTCGAGGCAGCCTGGCGCACCGGACACTGTCCGGTGCACCACCGGACAGTCCGGTGCACCACCGGACAGTCCGGTGCCCCAGACCGAAACAGCCTTTTGGCTGTACACAGCCAACTCTTCTCTTTTCTTCTTCTTTCTGTTTCTAATACTTAGACAAGTATATTAGTACACAAAACCAATGTACTAAGACTTAGAAACATACCTTTGCTCTTGTTTTGCACTTTGTCCATCCATAAGCATGAATTCACATTTAAGCACTTGTGTTGGCACTCAATCACCAAAATACTTAGAAATGGCCCAAGGGCACATTTCCCTTTCAATCTCCCCCTTTTTGGTGATTTATGCCAACACAACATAAAGCAACTAAAATAAGTGTAAAATCACTTCAAATAAAACTCAAATTTATTTTGATTCATTTTTGGCATATATGGATCATCCTTTGCCACCACTTGGTTTGTTTTTGCAAATCAAACTCAAATCTCTATCTCTAAGTCAAACACACATGTTGAAGCATAAAGAGAGTCATTCCAAAAGAGATTGATCAAAGATTTCAAAAACTCCCCCTATTTCCCATAATCAACACTTCTCCCCACAAGAGGCCAACTTTTGACAAAAGAGACAATGCAAGAGTTTTGACAAACCAAAAGCTCTATTCTACTATTTTCAAAATTTCTCAAGTGGTAGCTGATCCATCTATTGCTTTGGCCTTTATTTTCTCCCCCTTTGGCATCAAGCACCAAAACGGGATCAATCTTGACCCCATAACCCCATTGCCTCACCAAAATCTTCAATTAAGAGCAAATGGCAATAAGAGTTCATGAGATGAACTTGGAATAAGTTACCCTCTCATCGGAGTGCAGTGGAAGTCTTTCATGGTCCAAGTCCACATTTTCCCTTTCAATTCTCCTTCGAGACTAAATCAAGTAAACTCAAGCATATGGTTAGTCTCAAAGGGTCAAGTTGTAACACAACTCCCCCTAAATATGTGCATCACTTACACAAGGACTTGTGAGGTCCAGGGAATGTTTGTACAACTTGAGCACCACAATAAGCAACAAAATGCAGAATGAACATGATCAAAGGCATAAACATATGTATGCTACAATTCAATCCAAGTTCCGCGAATCTAAGACATTTAGCTCACTACGCAGCCTGCAAAAGGTCTTCTCATCTAGAGGCTTGGTAAAGATATCGGCTAGCTGGTTCTCGGTGCTAACATGAAACACTTCGATATCTCCCTTTTGCTGGTGGTCTCTCAAAAAGTGATGCCGGATGTCTATGTGCTTTGTGCGGCTGTGTTCAACAGGATTTTCCGCCATGCGGATAGCACTCTCATTATCACATAGGAGTGGGACTTTGCTCAGATTGTGGCCAAAGTCCCGGAGGGTTTGCCTCATCCAAAGTAGTTGCGCGCAACACTGTCCTGCGGCAACGTACTCGGCCTCAGCGGTGGATAGGGCAACGGAAGTTTGTTTCTTAGAGTTCCACGACACCAGGGACCTTCCTAAGAATTGGCACGTTCCTGATGTACTCTTCCTATCGACCTTACATCCAGCATAGTCGGAATCTGAGTATCCAATTAAGTCAAAGTTAGACCCCTTAGGATACCAGATCCCGAAGCAAGGCGTAGCGACTAAATATCTCAGTATTCGCTTCACCGCCACTAAGTGACACTCCTTAGGATCGGATTGAAATCTAGCACACATGCATACGCTAAGCATAATATCCGGTCTACTAGCACATAAATAAAGCAGAGAACCTATCATGGACCGGTATGCTTTTTGATCAACGGACTTACCTCCTTTGTTGAGGTCGGTGTGTCCGTCGGTTCCCATCGGCGTCTTTGCGGGCTTGGCGTCCTTCATCCCAAACCTCTTTAGCAAATCTTGCGTGTACTTCGTTTGGGAGATGAAGGTGCCGTCCTTGAGTTGCTTCACTTGGATCCCAAGGAAGTAGTTCAACTCGCCCATCATCGACATCTCGAATTTCTGTGTCATCACCCTGCTAAACTCTTCACAAGACTTTTGGTTAGTAGAACCAAATATTATGTCATCGACATAAATTTGGCACACAAAAAGATCACCATCGCAAGTCTTAGTAAAAAGAGTTGGATCGGCTTTCCCAACCTTGAAAGTGTTAGCAATTAAAAAGTCTCTAAGGCATTCATACCATGCTCTTGGGGCTTGCTTAAGTCCATAGAGCGCCTTAGAGAGCTTACACACGTGGCCGGGGTACCGTTCATCCTCGAAGCCAGGGGGTTGCTCTACGTACACCTCCTCCTTGATCGGCCCGTTGAGGAACGCGCTCTTCACATCCATTTGGTACAACCTGAAAGAATGGTGAGCGGCATATGCTAGCAAGATACGAATTGATTCTAGCCTAGCCACAGGAGCAAAAGTCTCCTCAAAGTCCAAACCTGCGACTTGGGCATAACCTTTTGCCACAAGTCGAGCCTTGTTCCTCGTCACCACCCCGTGCTCGTCCTGTTTGTTGCGGAACACCCACTTGGTTCCCACAACATTTTGCTTAGGACGAGGTACCAGCGTCCAAACTTCATTTCTCTTGAAGTTGTTGAGCTCCTCTTGCATGGCCAACACCCAGTCTGGATCTAGCAAGGCCTCTTCTACCCTGAAAGGCTCAGTAGAAGAGACAAAGGAGTAATGCTCACAAAAATTAACTAATCGAGATCGAGTTGTTACTCCCTTGCTAATATCACCCAGAATTTGATCGACGGGATGATTCCTTTGAATCATCGCTCGAACTTGGGTTGGAGGTGCCGGTTGCGCTTCTTCCTCCATCACATGATCATCTTGTGCTCCCCCTTGATCACACGCCTCCTGTTGATGAACCTGTTCATCATCTTGAGTTGGGGGATGCACCGTTGTTGAGGAAGAAGGTTGATCTCGTTCATCTTGTTCCTGTGGCCGCACTTCTCCAATCGCCATGGTTCGTATAGCAGCCGTCGGAACATCTTCTTCATCTACATCATCACAATCAACAACTTGCTCTCTTGGAGAGCCATTAGTCTCATCAAATACAACGTCGCTAGAGACTTCAACCAAACCCGATGATTTGTTGAAGACTCTATACGCCTTTGTATTTGAGTCATAACCTAACAAAAACCCTTCTATAGCTTTGGGAGCAAACTTAGAATTTCTACCCTTCTTCACTAGAATGTAGCATTTGCTCCCAAATACACGAAAGTAAGATACATTGGGTTTGTTACCGGTTAGAAGCTCATACGACGTCTTCTTGAGGAGGCGGTGAAGGTAGACCCTGTTGATGGCGTGACAAGCCGTGTTCACGGCTTCCGACCAAAAGCACTCGGGGGTCTTGAACTCTCCAAGCATCGTCCTCGCCATATCAATGAGTGTCCTGTTCTTCCTCTCTACCACACCATTTTGCTGTGGTGTGTAGGGAGCGGAGAACTCGTGCTTGATCCCTTCCTCCTCAAGGAACTCCTCCACTTGAAGGTTCTTGAACTCAGACCCGTTGTCGCTCCTTATCTTCTTCACCTTGAGCTCAAACTCATTTTGAGCTCTCCTTAGGAAGCGCTTGAGGGTCCCTTGGGTTTCAGATTTATCCTGCAAAAAGAATACCCAAGTGAAGCGGGAAAAGTCATCAACAATAACTAGACCATACTTACTTCCTCCTATGCTTAGATAGGCGACGGGTCCGAAGAGGTCCATATGTAGTAACTCCAGGGGTCTTGAAGTGGTCATCACATTCTTGCTGTGATGCGCTCCTCCCACTTGTTTACCTGCTTGACAAGCTGCACAAGGTCTATCTTTTTCGAAATGCACATTAGTCAAACCTATCACGTGTTCTCCCTTTAGAAGCTTGTGAAGGTTCTTCATCCCCACATGTGCTAAGTGCGATGCCACAGCCAGCCCATGCCAGTCTTAGCAATTAAGCATGCATCTAGACCGACCTCCTCTTTTGCAAAATCAACTAAATAAAGTTTGTCGTCTAATACACCCTTAAATGCTAGTGAACCATCACTTCTTCTAAAGACAGACACATTTACATTTGTAAAAAGACAATTATATCCCATATTGCATAGTTGGCTAACAGATAGCAAATTGTAGCCAAGAGACTCAACTAAAAACACATTAGAGATAGAGTGCTCATTAGAAATTGCAATTTTACCTAACCCTTTTACCTTGCCTTGATTCCCATCACCGTATATAATTGAATCTTGGGAATCTTTATTCTTGACATAGGAGGTGAACATCTTCTTCTCCCCCGTCATATGGTTTGTGCATCCGCTGTCGATAATCCAGCTTGAACCCCCCGGATGCATAAACCTGCAAGGCAAATTTAGGCTTGGGTCTTAGGTACCCAACTCATGTTGGGTCCTACAAGGTTAGTGCAAATATCCTTAGGGACCCAAATGCAAGTTTTGTCTCCCTTGCATTTTGCCCCTAACTTCCTAGCAACTATTTTCCTATCCTTTCTACAAATAGCAAAGGAAGCATTTAAAGCACAATAAATTGTAGAAGGTTCATTCACTACTTTCCTAGGAGCATGAATAATATTCTTTCTAGGCACATGATGAATAGTATTTCTTCTAGACATATTTCTATCATGCATATAGGAAGAACTAGAAGCAACCATGGCATGAGAGTTAAAGTCATCATAAGCATTATAACTCCTATAAGCATTTCTAGTTTGTCTCCTATCATGATATATAAAAGCATGGTTCCTTTTAGTACTTTTAGCCATAGGGGCCTTCCCTTTCTCCTTGGCGGAGATGGGAGCCTTATGGCTTGTTAAGTTCTTGGCTTCCCTCTTGAAGCCAAGTCCATCCTTAATTGAGGGGTGTCTACCAACCGTGTAGGCATCCCTAGCAAATTTTAGTTTCTCAAAATCACTTTTGCTAGTCTCAAGTTGGGTATTAAGACTAGCCACCTCTTCATTTAATTTAGAAATGCAAGCTAGGTGTTCACTATAAGCATCAATGTTAATATCTTTACACCTAGTGCAAGTTATAACATTCTCTACGCAAGAGTTAGATTTACTAGCAATCTTAGCATTCAAGTCATCATTAATGCTCCTTAAGCTAGAAATTGTCTCATGGCAAGAAGATAATTCACAAGAAAGCATTTCGTTTCTTTTAACTTCTAAAGCATGAGATTTTTGTGCTTCTACAAATTTATCATGTTCATCATATAACAAATCCTCTTGCTTTTCTAAAAGCCTATCCTTTTCATTCAAGGCATCAATTAACTCATTAATTTTGCCAATTTTAATTCTATCTAGACCTTTAAATAAACTAGAATAGTCTATTTCATTGTCGTCACTAGAATCATCATCACTAGAAGAATAAGTGGTACTTTCTCGAGTACATACCTTCTTCTCCTTTGCCATGAGGCATGTGTGATGCTCGTTGGGGAAGAGGGACGACTTGTTGAAGGCGGTGGCGGCGAGTCCTTCATTGTCGGAGTCGGAGGAGGAGCAATCCGAATCCCACTCCTTTCCGATATGTGCCTCGCCCTTGGCCTTCTTGTAATGTTTCTTCTTTTCCCTCTTGCTCCCGAGTTCCTGGTCACTTTCATTATCGGGACAGTTAGCAATAAAATGACCAATCTTACCGCATTTGAAGCATGAGCGCTTCCCTTTGGCTTTGGTCTTGCTTGGCAGTCCCTTGCGACCCTTGAGCGCCATCTTGAATCTCTTGATGATGAGAGCCATCTCTTCATCATTAAGTCCGGCCGCCTCAATTTGTGCCACCTTGTTAGGTAGCGCCTCCTTGCTTCTTGTTGCTTTGAGAGCAAGAGGTTGCGGCTCGTTGATCGGTCCATTCAAGGCGTCGTCCACGTACCTTGCCTCCTTGATCATCATTCGTCCACTTACGAATTTTCCAAGGACTTCTTCGGGCGACATTTTGGTGTACCTGGGATTCTCACGAATATTATTCACCAAATGAGGATCAAGAACGGTAAAGGACCTTAGCATCAGTCGGACGACGTCGTGGTCCGTCCATCGCGTGCTTCCATAGCTCCTTATTTTGTTGATAAGGGTCTTGAGTTGGTTGTATGTTTGAGTTGGCTCCTCGCCCCTTATCATTGCGAACCGTCCAAGCTCGCCCTCCACCAACTCCATCTTGGTGAGTAAGGTGACGTCATTCCCTTCATGAGAGATCTTGAGGGTGTCCCATATTTGCTTGGCGTTATCCAAGCCGCTCACTTTGTTGTATTCATCCCTGCACAAAGAAGCTAGAAGAACAGTAGTAGCTTGTGCATTCTTATGTATTTGCTCATTAATGAACATGAGACTATCGGAACAATCAAAGTGCATTCCACTTTCTACAATCTCCCATATACTAGGATGGAGAGAGAATAGGTGACTACGCATTTTGTGGCTCCAAAATCCGTAGTCCTCTCCATCAAAGTGTGGGGGCTTGCCAAGTGGAATGGAGAGCAAATGTGAACTTGAACTATGCGGAATACGAGAGTAGTCAAAAGAAAAGTTCGAATTGACCGGTTTCTTTTTCTCGTATTCGTTGTGGTCGTCGTCCTTTTGGGAGGAAGTAGACTCATCGCTGTCGTAGTAGACGATCTCCTTGATGCGTCTTGTCTTCTTCTTCTTCCCATCTTTGCGTCTGTGACCCGAGCCCGAGTCGTTGGACTTGTCATCCCTTGGCTCGTTGACGAAGGACTCCTTCTCCTTGTCGTTGATCACGATTCCCTTCCCTTTAGGATCCATCTCTTCGGGCGGTTAGTCCCTTTGTGAAGAGAACGGTTCTGATACCAATTGAGAGCACCTAGAGGAGGGGTGAATAGGTGATCCTGTGAAACTTAAACTTATAGCCACAAAAACTTGTTAAGTGTTAGCCCAATAATCGCCAAGTGGCTAGAGAGGAGTCTTAACAAAACACAATACCACAAGAGATCAAACACAGAGATGACACAGTGGTTTATCCCGTGGTTCGGCCAAGACCAACGCTTGCCTACTCCACGTTGTGGCGTCCCAATGGACGAGGGTTGCAATCAACCCCTCTCAAGCAGTCCAAAGACCAACTTGAATACCACAGTGTTTTGCTTTTCCTTTCAATATCCCGTTTGCGAGGAATCTCCACAACTTGGAGTCTCTCGCCCTTACACTTGAGATTCACAAAGAAATACGGAGTAAGGGAGGGAAGCAACACACACAAATCCACAACAAATATGCGCACACACACGGCCAAGAATCGAGCTCAAAAGACTATCTCAAAGTTCTCACTAGAACGAAGCTCGAATCACTGAGAATGACAAACAAATGCGCAAAGACTGAGTGTGGATGATCAAGAATGCTCTAAGGTTGCTTAGTGTACTCCTCCATGCGCCTAGGGGTCCCTTTTATAGCCCCAAGGCAGCTAGGAGCCGTTGAGAGCAGATCTGGAAGGCCAATCTTGCCTTCTGTCGTCGGGTGCACCGGACAGTCCGGTGCACACCGGACACTGTCTGGTGCCCGATTTCCTTCCTTAAATAGCGAAGCCGACCGTTGGCAGACTTGGAGCCGTTGGCGCACCGGACATGTCCGGTGCACACCGGACAGTCCAGTGCCCCCTTCTAGTCGTTGGCTCGGCCACGTGTCCCGCGCAGATCGCGCGGCCGACCGTTGGCCTGGCCGACCGTTGGCTCACCGGACAGTCCGGTGCACACCGGACAGTCCGGTGAATTATAGCCGTACGCCATCGGCGATTTCCCGAGAGCGGCCACTTCGCTCGAGGCAGCCTGGCGCACCGGACACTGTCCGGTGCACCACCGGACAGTCCGGTGCCCCAGACCGAAACAGCCTTTTGGCTGTACACAGCCAACTCTTCTCTTTTCTTCTTCTTTCTGTTTCTAATACTTAGACAAGTATATTAGTACACAAAACCAATGTACTAAGACTTAGAAACATACCTTTGCCCTTGTTTTGCACTTTGTCCATCCATAAGCATGAATTCACATTTAAGCACTTGTGTTGGCACTCAATCACCAAAATACTTAGAAATGACCCAAGGGCACATTTCCCTTTCACTCTCCTAAACCCTATCTCCCAAAACCCTAGGTAAGGGGGGGAAAGAAAGTGAACAAGTGTGCAAAGCATGTGTAACTTTTACCCAAACCCTAAGCAACTTTATAACCATCAATTAGGGGAGGGAAATATTGCAAAAAGACCCCTGGAGAAACCCCAATTCAAATCTCCAAGTGGAGAGAGAGCTAGAGCTCTCTATTTCCCTCTAAGTCAAATTCTAACCCTAAGTTAAAGTTCAACCGTGTTCACTTTGAAGATGGCGCCAAAACCACTTGGGTTCTATACCAAAAATGTGGTATACCACCTAAGGCACCCCCTGGAAAAAGTGGAAGCCGAGACTTGGACGTTTGACAGGATTTGGCATCAGTTTTGTCGCGGTGTGGGCAGTGAGACAAGCCAGATTTGGCGCCCGTCTATCTCCTGATCTAGGGCGTATCCTCCATTGGAACTCACACATGTGAGATAGCCCTAGGTGCCAGGAAGAGGCCTGCGCCGGATTCATGGCAAGATTCGCACGTTTGCGATCTCTGGAGACGTTTGAACAATGGAAGAAACACACCTCCACGTGTTCGACGCCTTCTGCCCGCGCCAGAGCACGCTCGCGCGCGCCCCCGCATGCCCAGCGCCGCGCCCGAGCCAAGCCAGCGCCATGGCCCGCGCCCGCGCTTATAAAACCCTCCCATACTTAGATTGTACCCTTCCGCGCACCCTCAAACCTCACCGGAGTCCAGCTCGCCGCCGTTTGCCCGTGCGCAGCGAGTACGCGGCCGCCCAATCCCTCTGTCACCGTAGACCGGCCAGTAGAGCCATTCCCAACCCCGTCTAGCCCTCGGAGAAGACTGTGCACACCTCCGTGAAGCTCCCCGAGCAAGGAATCGGAGTTTGCTTCGCCGGAGAGGCCAGTCCACGCTCGCCGGAGCTCTCAACCCCGCCGGAGTACGTGGACCGGGTAAACCACTCCACCATCCTTCGATTCCTTGTGCACACAGTCGCTACGTTACCCCGTGAAGCTCACCATGCCCTCGGATTGAACCAGTTCGCCGTGGTTTGGCCGGTACACTCGCCGCCGACGAGAACACCCGCCTGCACGCGTGGACCGGGCGATTCCGGCCATCTCCGACGTCAAGCCGTACCTCGACGTGACCGCCTGAGTCTCCCTGAGCCAACCCCACCCATCGCCGGACCTCCCTCGCCGCCGGTAAGCCGCGCCACCCTTTTCTTTCCCGCGGTTACTGTTTGCATAAGGGGAAGGACTGCGGGTGAGAGGGAGAGAAGGTCAGGGGGTTTTGTGAAATGTCAGAGACACAGGGGAATAGTGGCGTGGGGGTAGGTTTGCGCAAGTTGATTTAGTTTAAAACCCAGGGACCTTGGTGTAAACTGTTTTTCCAGAAAACCTTTATTAAATCTGTTTTTAAATTGGACAGAAACTTTGAAATTGCATAACTTCTGTTTAATTCATCCAAATTTGGTCAAACCAATTTTGTCAGACTCTAAATAATGTAACCTACTTAAGAAAAATATAAAACCCCCTATGTACTATAGAAAACTTTAAAGCTCTGATTTAATTATAGTTTTGACCAAAAGCTTAATAATAGAGCCAAAATTAGTTGCACTATTTGACTGGGGTTAGAAAAATTTTTGAGAAGTTTGTATCTACCTACTAAACCAAATAAAAATGTTAAACCTCTCTGTCCACTCCATTAAGTTAGTTTTTACCCCTTATTCTATAATATGCTTAAGGATAAGGAAAATAGAAAATGTAATTTAATTAATGAACCAGAGAGTACCTCTATTTTTGTTAGGATACTTATTCAATATAGTTCACTGAAAAAATATATCATACCCTGTTTTAGTATAAAATAAGTAGGATTCCTTTTGTTTTAATAAAACAAGTGAAACTTAGAAAAACTCTACAAAATAACCCCAAGGTAAAAACACCCCCACCCTTGGGATAACTAATGTTTTATTAAGGAGAATTTGGGAAAAATATGAAATCTGCTGTTTGACATTTTTTCAAATAATAATGTAGTAGAAAGAGCCTTTTTGACATTAAACTTAAGAAAATCATAACTAAATAACCACCCCTTAGTTTTCTGTGATTTTTAGCACAGAGGCCTATTATTACTATGGGATGCCAGCAAAATAACCTTTAGGACAGAACCTACCCCTAACTAAGAGGTGTAGTGTAAAGTGGCCCATTTTGCCTAACTATTGTTATTTTTGTTTAAAGCCTAGCCTTTGTACTTTAAGCCTTAAATTCTTAAAACAAGTTAGAATAGCAAATGACAACCCACTGTAATTTTTACAGAATTTTTGGAAATTATTAAAACACTGTCGTAGTTCAACCTACACTAGAAACCCTAATTGGAAATTAAAGAAAGGAAGATGAATAATGTAAATTAATGTCATCCTAAAACCTTTATAAATTTGTCCACTAAAATCTATAAAGACAATGCAAATCCACTATGTTATCCTAGAAGAGAACCTAAGCCTAAAAGGTAATAAGTCTATGTATATATATATACCACTAGAAGCCCCGCATGACTAAGAAACCCTAAGTTACTTCTTAACTCAGTTCTCTTTAGCATAATATTATTAAATCCTGCATAATCATGACATACATGTTCATTGCATTTCGATAGACTGTAATCTTGCTGACGGAGAGTACATCCTCGTGCCGGAGCAAGGAGCTGCTCAGGAGGTAGCCCCAGATCCAGCACCCGAGCCTGCACCAGAGGACCTGCCAGCCACTGCTTTGGAAGGCAAGCCCCGGTTTTATGCATAACCTGTTATTTATGCTATTTTACTTCACTTAATGATTGTAGGATTGCTTGTGCACTTAAGTGTAGGAATTGTTTGAAACCCTAGTTGCATGATCTCAGGAACCCTATTGAGATGAATACTAGTATGCTAGGTCGAGTAGCTGCTTTATTAAGTAGGATCTCGGTAGAAGACGAGTGATTTTTCTAGCACTCGCGCGAGGTCAGGACATTGATTGTACCCACTTTCATATCGTACTGATGTTGGGTGTGGGCAACAATCCATGGGGATTGGTTGTTCACGAGATAAAAATTTGAATAAGGATTAAGGTGTGGTACCGTGAGTCAAGCGTTTGAACGTACTAAGCACATGCCGAGAAATATGGTAAATCGGTAAGCCTAGTACCTGAGTGAACCTGCCCGCAGACATATCCCCTCACGCGACCTGAGACGAGGTCTCCCATTCCGGTTATGGTGGGTACAAGTGCGGTCACTGCACGACGGCCAGTCGGGGTCAGTGGGGCATTGTACGCCAAGGCGGTGAACCCTGATCTGTTGCCAGGGAATCGATGGGGACGGTTGATGTGTGTGGGGACGGAGTGCCCCTGCATGTTGTGTGTTTAGGTTTACCTTGCAAGGATAAAAACTCGATTCGAATCGTCTGCTTCTCGCAGCTAATGAGACTGCTTGATCCATGCTGCTACATTGAGTAACAAGTGGAAATATGATGAGTTGATGTAAGCTGTTGATTGATAATAATGCTTGCTACCATGTATGAATAGATAGTACATTTTTAGCCTTAAGAGAGTCACACTTAAATTTGACAAAGTTAAAAAAAACTGATTTAGAAACTCAGCTAGTGCTTTTGGCAACCAAACCCCATAGCCAAACAACTGCATGTCTAGAGGTAGAGGAGTAGACTCCTCACACCGGGTAAGTCTAGCTGAGTATTAGTATACTCAGCCTTGCTTGTGGCATAATTTTTTACAGGTTCTCTGGAGGAAATGGTTGCTGGAATAACTTGGCCGTCCGCCTTGCCACCGGGTTGGACTATCGAGTGGGACCCTGCCTCGGCTGAGGAGGAGCATGAGGAGTGATGGGACAGGCTTCCCCATCTCTCTGTTTAATTACCGTTAGTCTTATTCCGCTGCACTTCGAACAATGATGGTTACTTTTGCAAAAACTCCGATGATGATGATGATGGTGCTGTAATAATTTAATCCTCTGACATGTATGGTTTTATGCTTTATTGTATTTGCTCTATGACTCACCTTCGAGTGAGATTGGGGTACTTGATCCTGTCAGTGGCCGTGTCAGACTAGATCTGAGGGATTGACGGGTTATTCCCATTTAAGTGTGGTCTAGCCTCTAAGGCGGGGCTTAGGCACTTAAGTTGGAATAATTCGGGCAGTTCCGCCACAGAAATCAAGGTTTGGTCAAAGGATTGGGTAAAATTTCTATATCACCTGACCATTCTATTTCCAATGTTTTTCTTGTAGATTCGTTAGATTGCAATTTGCTTTCCGTTTCTCAATTATGCAAAATGGGCTACAACTGTTTATTCACTGATGTAGGTGTCACTGTCTTTAGAAGAAGTGATGATTCAATAGCATTTAAGGGAGTGTTAGAGGGTCAGCTATACTTAGTGAATTTTGATAGAGCTGAACTCGACACTTGCTTAATTGCTAAGACTAACATGGGCTGGCTCTGGCATCGCCGACTAGCACATGTCGGGATGAAGAATCTTCATAAGCTTCTAAAGGGAGAGCACATTTTAGGATTAACCAATGTTCATTTTGAGAAAGACAGGGTTTGTAGCGCATGCCAAGCAGGGAAGCAAGTCGGTGCTCACCATCCACACAAGAACATCATGACGACTGACAGGCCACTGGAGCTCCTACACATGGATCTATTCGGCCCGATAGCTTACATAAGCATCGGCGGGAGTAAGTACTGTCTAGTTATTGTGGATGATTACTCTCGCTTCACTTGGGTATTCTTTTTGCAGGAAAAATCTCACACCCAAGAAACTTTAAAGTGATTCTTGAGACGAGCTCAAAACGAGTTTGGCTTAAGGATCAAGAAAATTAGAAGCGACAACGGGACGGAGTTCAAGAACTCTCAAATTGAAGGCTTCCTTGAGGAGGAGGGCATCAAGCATGAGTTCTCTTCTCCCTACACCCCACAACAAAATGGTGTAGTGGAGAGGAAGAATAGAACTCTATTGGACATGGCTACAACCATGCTTGATGAGTACAAGACATCAGATCGGTTTTGGGCCGAGGCGGTTAACACCGCCTGCTACGCCATCAACCGGTTATATCTACATCGAATCCTCAAGAAGACATCATACGAACTCCTAACCGGTAAAAAGGCCAATATTTCATATTTTAGAGTCTTTGGTAGCAAATGCTTTATACTTGTTAAAAGAGGTAGAAAATCTAAATTTGCTCCTAAGACTGTAGAAGGCTTTTTACTAGGATATGACTCAAACACAAGGGCATATAGAGTCTTTAACAAGTCCTCTGGACAAGTTGAAGTTTCTTGTGACGTTGTGTTTGATGAGACTAACGGCTCTCAAGTAGAGCAAGTTGATCGTGATGAGATAGGTGATGAAGAGGCTCCATGCATCGCGCTAAGGAACATGTCCATTGGGGATGTGTGTCCTACGGAATCCGAAGAGCCTCCAAATGCACAAGATCAACCATCCTCCTCCACGCAAGCATCTCCACCGAATCAAAATGAGGATGAAGCTCAAGTTGATGAAGTAGAAGATCAAGCAAATGAGCCACCTCAAGATGACGATAATAATCAAGGGGGAGATGCAAATGATCAAGACAAGGAGGATGAAGAACAAAGATCGCCACACCCAAGAGTCCACCAAGCAATCCAACGAGATCACCCCGACGACACCATCCTCGGCGACATTCATAAGGGGGTAACCACTAGATCTCGTGTTGCACATTTTTGTGAGCATTACTCTTTTGTTTCCTCTATTGAGCCACACAGGGTAGAGGAAGCACTACAAGATTTGGATTGGGTGGTGGCAATGCAAGAGGAGCTCAACAACTTCACTCGGAACGAGGTATGGCATTTGGTTCCACGTCCTAATCAAAATTAGGGATGGCAATTGGACCCGTGGGTATGGATACCCACGGGTTTCGTACCCGATGGATATGGATACGGGTTGGAAAACTCACCCGTGGATCCTGTCGGGTCGGGTACCCGAAATACGTCGGGTAGGGTACGGATAGTATATTTTACCCATGGGTATCCACTGGATACCCGAAATATTAATTCACAATTTCACATGTTGTGTTTTCGGCCCATGAAGCAAAGCAAAAAAGCCTAAGGCAGTGGACTCGCTATTGGGCCGTCCTATTCCTATTCTCCTAACCCTAACCGGCTAACCCTGACTCCCTACGACAAGCAACAGCCAGACAGGCTCACAGGCAGCTGCCAGTGACCAGCCGCAGAGCTGCTCGCCTGCTGCCCCGCTCCCGCCCGAGTGCGCTGCCGCTACTGCGCAGTCGGCCGCCCGCCCGCCCGCCCGCCCCAGCATCCCGACGCCGCCGTCGGCCCCCACTCCCCTTATCGTTCCTCCTGTCGCACGCCGCTCACGCAAGGCGACGGCTTCACCGCAGATAGCGGCGTACAGATCCTTTCGTGCCCTGGTCCCTGGGGTTCCGCAACACGCCGGCGCAGCCAAGCACCAGGCGGTGGCGCTTCTCGTGCAATCGGACAGCGGCACATGTCCATCTTCCTCAACGACCAACAGATCAACGCCGACCAGCAGATCAACGCTGCCCCTCAGACCCTCAGGTACTCAGTAGCAGATCAATTTACATGCAGATTTATATTTGCAGCAGTATATCCACCGGATACCCGATACCCGACGGGTACCCGGTGGGCACGGGTACGGGTCCATTTGTTTACCCGATTGGCTTGGTGGGTATGGATATTTGTACAAGGGTCGGGTATGATACCGGGTCGGGTATTATTATACCCGAACACAACCCGACCCGCTGCCATCCCTAATCAAAATGTTGTAGGAACCAAGTGGGTTTTCCGCAACAAGCAAGATGAGCATGGTGTGGTGACAAAGAACAAAGCTCGACTTGTGGCCAAGGGATACTCCCAAGTCGAAGGTTTGGATTTCGGTGAAACCTATGCACCCGTAGCTAGGCTTGAGTCAATTCGTATATTATTGGCATATGCTACTTACCATGGCTTCAAGCTTTATCAAATGGACGTGAAGAGTGCCTTCCTCAATGGACCAATCAAGGAAGAGGTCTATGTTGAGCAACCTCCCGGCTTTGAAGATAGTGAGTACCCTAACCATGTTTATAAACTCTCTAAGGCGCTTTATGGGCTAAAGCAAGCCCCAAGAGTATGGTATGAATGCCTTAGAGATTTCCTTATAGATAATGGCTTCAAAGTCGGAAAGGCCGATCCTACTTTATTCACTAAAACTCTTGAAAATGACTTGTTCATATGCCAAATTTATGTTGATGATATTATATTTGGGTCTACTAACGAGTCTACATGTGAAGAATTTAGTAGGATCATGACATAGAAATTCGAGATGTCAATGATGGGGGAGTTGAAGTACTTCTTAGGATTTCAAGTGAAGCAACTCAAAGAGGGCACCTTCATTAGCCAAACGAAGTATACTCAAGATATCCTAAGAAAGTTTGGAATGAAGGATGCCAAGCCCATCAAGACACCCATGTGAACCAATGGGTATCTCGACCTCGACACGGAAGGTAAATTCGTGGATCAAAAGGTATACCGGTCGATGATAGGTTCTTTACTCTACTTATGTGCATCTCGACCGGATATTATGCTTTCTGTATGCATGTGTGCAAGATTTCAAGCCGACCCTAAGGAAGCTTACCTTACGGCCGTAAAAACGAATCTTGAGATATTTAGTCTATACTCCTAAGTTTGGGCTTTGGTATCCTAGGGGATCCACTTTTGATTTAATTGGATATTCGGATGCCGATTGGGCGGGGTGTAAAATCAATAGAAAGAGCACATCGGGGACTTGCCAGTTCTTGGGAAGATCCTTGGTGTCTTGGGCTTCAAAGAAGCAAAATTTCGTAGCTCTTTCTACCGCCGAGGCCGAGTACATTGCCGCAGGCCATTGTTGCGCGCAACTACTTTGGATGAGGCAAACCCTTAGGGACTTCGGTTACAAATTAACCAAAGTTCCTCTCCTATGTGATAATGAGAGTGCAATCCGCATGGCGGATAATCCCGTTGAGCATAGCCGCACTAAGCACATAGCCATTCGGTATCACTTTTTAAGGGATCACCAACAAAAGGGAGATATTGAGATTTCATACATTAATACTAAAGATCAATTAGCCGATATCTTTACCAAGCCTCTTGATGAACAAACTTTTAACAAACTTAGGCATGAGCTAAATATTCTTGATTCTAGGAACTTCTTTTGTTGATTTGCACACATAGCTCATTAATATACCTTTGATCATGTCTCTTTCATATGCTATGACTAATGTCTCTTTAAGTCTATTTCAAACCAAGTCATAGGTATATTGAAAGGGAATTGGAGTCTTCGGCGAAGACAAAGGCTTCCACTCCGTAACTCATCCTTCGCCGTCACTCCAAGCAACTCTTCATCTTTGGGGGAGAAAAGGACTCCGTCTTTGGTATAATCTTCACTCATTTATTTATGACTAAAGGGGGAGAAAGTAATTCTAAGGGCTCTAATGATTCCGTTTTTGGTGATTCATGCCAAAGGGGGAGAGAGCATGAGCCCAAAGCAAAAGGACCGCACCACCACCTAATTTTAAAATGATTTTCAATTGGAAATTTCAAATTGGTATCCTATTATGTTCCAAAGGGGGAGAAAGTAGTATTTCAAAAATGATATATCAAAACCCTCTTGAACAATAAGAGGAGAATTTCATTGAGGGGGAGTTTTGTTTTAGTCAAAGGAAAAGCATTTGAAACAAGGGGAGAAAATTTCAAATCTTGAAAATGCTTCGCAAAATCTTATTCATTTACCTTTGGCTATTTGCAAAAGAACCTTGAAAAGGATTTACAAAAGAATTTGCAAAAACAAAACATGTGGTGCAAGCGTGGTCCAAAATGTCAAAAATTAAAGAAACAATCCATGCATATCTTATAAGTATTTATATTGGCTCAATTCCAAGTAACCTTTGCACTTACATTATGTAAACTAGTTCAATTATGCACTTCCATATTTGCTTTGGTTTGTGTTGGCATCAATCACCAAAAAGGGGGAGATTGAAAGGGAATTAGGCTTACACCTATTTTCCTAATTAATTTTGGTGGTTGAATTGCCCAACACAAATAATTGAACTAACTAGTTTGCTCTAGTGTATAAGTTATACAGATGCCAAAGGTTCACACTTAGCCAATAAAAAGACCAAAAAATGAGTTCAACAAAGAGAACAAGGGATAACCGAAGTGTGCCCTGGTCTGGCGCACCGGACTGTCCGGTGGCGCACCGGACAGTGTCCGGTGCACCAGGGGACTTCACGCTGAACTCTTCACCTTCGGGAAAATCCAGAGGCGCTCCACTATAATTCACCGGACTGTCCGGTGTACACCGGACAATGTCCAGTGCCTCAGGGAAGAGCGACTCTGGAACTCGCCAGCTTCGGGAATTCGCTCCGCTATAATTCACCGGACATGTCCGGTGTACATCGGACTGTCCGGTGAGCCAGCGGAGCAACGGCTATTCGGCGCCAACGGTCACCTGCTACAGCATTAAATGCGCGCCAGAGCGCGCAGAAGTCAGGCACGCGCGAAGTGGCGCACCGGACACTCTACAGTACATGTCCGGTGTGCCACCGGACATCCAGGCGGGCCCAGAAGTCAGAGCTCCAACGGTCGGAACCCAACGGCCTGGTGACGTGGCTGGCGCACCGGACATTGTCCGGTGTGCACCGGACTGTCCGGTGCACCATGCGACAGACAACCTCCACCAAACGGCTAGTTTGGTGGTTGGGGTTATAAATACCCCCAACCACCCCACATTCAAGTCATCCAAGTTTTCCAACTTCCAACCACTTAACAAGAGCTAGGCATTCAATACAAGACACAACCAAGTGATCAAATCCTCTCCCAATTCCACAAAAGCATTAGTGACTAGTGAGAGTGATTTGTCGTGTTCTTTTGAGCTCTTGCGCTTGGATTGCTTTCTTCTTTCTCATTCTTTTCTTGTGATCAAAACTCACTTGTAACCGAGGCAAGAGACACCAATTGTGTGGTGGTCCTTGCGGGGAAGTTTTGTTCCTGGCTGATTTGAGAAGAGAAAGCTCACTCGGTCCGAGGGACCGTTTGAGAGAGGGAAGGGGTTGAAAAAGACCCGGCCTTTGTGGCCTCCTCAATGGGGAGTAGGTTTGCGAGAACCGAACCTCGGTAAAACAAATCTGCGTGTCACACTTCTTATTTGCTTGCGATTTGTTTTCCACCCTCTCTCGCGGACTCAATTATATTTCTAACGCTAACCCGGCTTGTAGTTGTGATTAACTTTGTAAATTTCAGTTTCGCCATATTCACCCCCCCCTCTAGGCGACTTTCAACTCGGTCTAAGTGACCGTTTGAGAGAGGGAAAGGGTTGAAAGAGACTCGGTCTTTGTGACCACCTCAACGGGGAGTAGGTTTGCAAGAACCGAACCTCGATAAAACAAATCTTTGTGTCTCACGCTTTATTTGCTTACGATTTGTTTTTCGCCCTCTCTCTCGGACTCGTTTATATTTCTAACGCTAACCCGACTTGTAGTTGTGCTTAAGTTTATAAATTTCAGATTCGCCCTATTCACCCCCCCTCTAGGCGACTTTCAATTGGTATCAAAGCCCGGTGCTTCATTAGAGCCTAACCGCTCGAAGTGATGTCGGGAGCATCCGCCAAGAGGGATCTCGGGACCGGCGACAAGTCCGCAAGCTCGGGAAGAACACACTCAAGGGAGTCCGCCCACAAGCACAAGGAGGAATCCTCTTCCTCCATCAAGTCCCATCAGATGGGTAACAAGAAGAAGAAGAAGAAGATGAAGAAGGTGGTCTACTATGAGACCGACTCTTCGTCACCCTGCACCTCCGGCTCAGAATCGGCCTCCACTACTTCAAAGCGCCATGAGCGCAAGAAGTATAGTAAGATGCCCCTTCGCTATCCTCGCATTTCTAGACGCACTCCATTATTTCCGTTCCATTAGGCAAACCACCTATGTTTGAAGGTGAAGATTATTCTATGTGGAGTGATAAAATGAGGCATCACCTAACCTCACTCCACAAAAGCATATGGGATATTGTTGAGTATGGAGTGAAGGTACCAAAGAAGGGAGAAAAGGATTACTACTCGGAGGAGGTCGAACAAATCCATCACTTCAACTCCCAAGCCACAACTATACTCCTCGCCTCTTTAAGTCGAGAGGAGTATAATAAGGTGCAAGGGTTGAAGAGCGCAAAAGAAGTTTGGGACGTGCTCAAGACCACACACGAAGGAGACGAGGTGACCAAGATCACCAAGCGGGACATGATTGAGGGGGAGCTCGGTCGCTTTCGGCTTCGCCAAGGGGAGGAGCCATAAGAAATGTACAACCGACTCAAGACCTTGGTAAACCAAGTGCGCAACCTCGGGAGCAAAAAATGGGATGACCATGAAATGGTTAAGGTTATTCTTAGATCACTCATTTTTCTTAACCCTACGCAAGTTCAATTAATTCGTGGTAATCCTAGATATACACTAATGTCTCCCGAGGAAGTAATAGGAAACTTTGTGAGCTTTGAGTTGATGGTCAAAGGCTCAAAGAAAATTATCGAACACGATGGCCCCTCCACGCCCGAAGCACAACCGGTCGCATTCAAGGCGATGGAGGAGAAGAAGGAGGAATCTACATCAAGTAAAATACCCATCGACGCCTCCAAGCTCGACAACGAGGAAATGACGCTCATCATCAAGAGCTTCCGCCAAATCCTCAAGCAAAGGAGGGGGAAGGATTACAAGCCCCGCTCCAAGAAAGTTTGCTACAAGTGTGGTAAGCCCGGTCATTTTATTGCAAGATGTCCACTATCTAGTGACAATGACAGGGGCGACGACAAGAAGGGAAAGAGGAGAGAAAAGAAGAGGTACCAAAAGAAGAAGGGCGGCGATGCCCATGTTTGCCGCGAGTGGGACTCCGACGAGAGCTCCTCCGACGAGGACGCCGCCAACATCGCCATCACCAAAGGACTCCTCTTCCCCAACGTCGGCCACAAGTGCCTCATGGCAAAGGACGACAAAAGGAAGAAGGTAAAATCAAGATCCTCCACTAAATATGCTTCCTCTAGTGATGAAGATAATTCTAGTGAAAATGAGGAGGATAACTTGCGCACCCTTTTTGCCAACCTAAACATGCAACAAAAAGAAAAATTAAATGAATTAATTAGTGCAATTCATGAGAAGGATGAACTCTTGGACACCCAAGAGGACTTCCTAATTAAGGAAAATAAGAAGCATGTTAAGGTTAAAAATGCTTACGCTCTAGAAGTAGAAAAATGTGAAAAACTATCTAGTGAGTTAAGCACTTGCCATGATACTATTGTCAACCTTAGAAATGAGAATGCTAGTCTAATAGCTAAGGTTGATTCAAATGTATGTGATGATTCAATTTCCAATCTTAGAGATGATAATGCTAATTTGCTTGCTAGGATTAAAAAATTGAATGATTCTCTTGCTAGCCTTAGAAATGAAAATGAAAACTTGATTGCCAAGGCTAAGGATTTAGATGTTTGCAATGCTTCCATTTCCAATCTTAGAAGTGAAAATGATATTTTACATGCTAAGATTGTTGAACTAAAATCTTACAAACCCTCTACATCTATCGTTGAGCATGTTTCTATTTGCACTAGATGTAGAGACATTAATGTTGATGCTATTCATGATCACCTAGCTTTAATTAAGAAACAAAATGATCACATAGCTCAACTTAATGCCAAAATTAATGAGCATGACTTAGAAAACGAAAAAAAATTAAATTTGCTAGAAGCATGCTTTATAGTGGGAGACGCCCTGGCATCAAGGATGGCATTGGCTTCCAAAAGGGAGACAATGTCAAACTTAATGCTCCTCCTAAAAGATTATCTAACTTTGTTAAGGGCAAGGCTCCCATGCATCAGGATAACGAGGGTTACATTTTATACCCTGTCGGTTATCCCGAGCACAAAATTAGGAGAATTCACTCTAGGAAGTCTCACTCTGGCCCTAATTATGCTTTTATGTATAAGGGTGAGACATCTAGTTCTAGGCAATCAACCCGTGCAAAATTGCCTAAGAAGAAAACTCCTATTGCATCAAATGATTCTAACATTTCATTTAAAACTTTTGATGCATCTTATGTTTTAACTAATAAATCCGGCAAAATAGTTGCCAAGTATGTTGGGGGCAAGCACAAGGGATCAAAGACTTGTGTTTGGGTACCCAAAGTTCTTGTATCTAATGTCAAAGGACCCAAAACTGTTTGGGTACCTAAAATCAAGAACTAAATTTGTTTTGTAGGTTTATGCATCTGGGGGCTCAAGTTGGATTATCAATAGCGGGTGCACAAACCACATGACAGGGGAGAAGAAGATGTTCTCCTCCTATGAGAAAAACCAAGATCCCCAACGAGCTATCACATTCGGGGATGGAAATCAAGGTTTGGTCAAAGGATTGGATAAAATTGCTATATCACCTAACCATTCCATTTCCAATGTTTTTCTTGTAGACTCTTTAGATTACAATTTGCTTTCTGTTTCTCAATTATGCAAAATGGGTTACAACTGTCTTTTTACGGATATAGGTGTTACTGTCTTTAGAAGAAGTGATGATTCAGTGGCATTTAAGAGAGTGTTAGAGGGTCAGCTATACTTAGTAGATTTTGATAGAGCTGAACTCAACACTTGCTTAATTGCTAAGACTAACATGGGCTGGCTCTGGCATCGCCGACTAGCACATGTTGGAATGAATAATCTTCACAAGCTTCTAAAGGGAGAACACATTTTGGGACTAACAAATGTTCACTTTGAGAAAGACAGGATTTGTAGCACATGTCAGGCAGGGAAGCAAGTTGGTGTTCATCATCCACACAAAAACATCATGACGACTGACAGGCCACTCGAGCTCCTACACATGGACCTTTTCGGCCCGATAGCTTACATAAGCATCGGAGGGAGTAAGTATTGTCTAGTTATTGTGGATGATTATTCTCGCTTCACTTGGGTGTTCTTTTTGCAGGAAAAATCTCATACCCAAGAGACCTTAAAGGGATTCTTGAGACGGGTTCAAAACAAGTTCGGTTTAAGTATCAAGAAAATAAGAAACGACAACGGAACGAAGTTCAAGAACTCTAAGATAGAAGGCTTCCTTGAGGAGGAGGGCATCAAGCATGAGTTCTCTTCTCCCTACACCCCACAACAAAATGGTGTAGTGGAGAGGAAGAATAGAACTCTATTGGACATGGCAAGAACCATGCTTGATGAGTACAAGACTTCAGATCGGTTTTGGGCCGAGGCGGTCAACACCGCCTGCTACGCCATCAACCGGTTGTATCTACACCGAATCCTCAAGAAGACATCATACGAACTCCTAACCGGTAAAAAGCCCAATGTTTCATATTTTAGAGTCTTTGGTAACAAATGCTTTATTCTTGTTAAAAGAGGTAGAAAATCAAAATTTGCTCCCAAGGCTGTAGAAGGCTTTTTATTAGGATATGATTCAAACACAAGGGTATATAGGGTCTTTAACAAGTCCTCTGGACTAGTTGAAGTTTCTTGTGACATTGTGTTTGATGAGACTAACGGCTCTCAAGTAGAGCAAGTTGATCTTGATGAGATAGGTGATGAAGAGGCTCCGTGCGTCGCGCTAAGGAACATGTCCATTGGGAATGTGTGTCCTAAGGAATCCGAAGAGCCACCAAATGCACAAGATCAACCATCTTCCTCAATGCAAGCATCTCCACCAACTCAAGATGAGGATGAGGCTCAAAATGATGAAGGAGAAGATCAAGGAGTTGAGCCACCTCAAGAGGAGAGCAATGATCAAGGGGGAGATGCCCATAATCAACATAAGGAAGATGAACAAGTTCCAAGACCGCCACACCCAAGAGTCCACCAAGCAATCCAACGAGATCACCCCGTGAACACCATCCTCGGCGATATTCAAAAGGGGGTAACTACTCGATCTCGTGTTGCTCATTGTTGTGAACATTATTCTTTTGTTTCCTCTATTGAGCCACACATGGTATAGGAAGCACTTCAAGATTCGGATTGGGTAGTGGCGATGCAAGAGGAGCTCAACAACTTCACTAAGAACGAGGTATGGCATTTAGTTCCACGTCCTAATCAAAATGTTGTATGAACCAAGTGGGTCTTCCGCAACAAGCAAGACGAGCATGGTGTGGTGACAAGAAACAAAGCCCGACTTGTGGCCAAGGGGTATTCACAAGTCGAAGGTTTGGATTTCGGTGAAACCTATGCACCCGTAGCTAGGCTTGAATCAATTCGTATATTACTTGCCTATGTTACTTACCATGGCTTTAAGCTTTACCAAATGGACGTGAAAAGTGCCTTCCTCAATGGACCAATCAAGGAAGAGGTCTATGTTGAGCAACCTCCCGGCTTTGAAGATAGTGAGTACCCTAACCATGTTTATAAACTATCTAAGGCGCTTTATGGGCTCAAGCAAGCCCCAAGAGCATGGTATGAATGCCTAAGAGATTTTCTTATCACTAATGGCTTCAAAGTCAAAAAGGCCGATCCTACTTTATTTACTAAAACTCTTGACAATGATTTGTTTGTATGCCAAATTTATGTTGATGATATTATATTTGGGTCTACTAACGAATCTACATGTGAGGAATTTAGTAGGATCATGACACAGAAATTCGAGATGTCTATGATGGGGGAGTTGAAGTACTTCTTGGGATTTCAAGTGAAGCAACTCCAAGAGGGCACCTTCATTAGCCAAACGAAGTATATTTAAGACATTCTACACATGTTTGGGATGAAGGATGCCAAACCCATCAAGACACCCATGGGAACCAATGGGCATCTCGACCTCGACACGGGAGGTAAATCCATAGATCAAAAAGTATACCGGTCGATGATAGGTTCTTTACTTTATTTATGTGCATCTCGACCGGACATTATGCTTTCCGTATGCATGTGTGCAAGATTCCAAGCCGACCCTAAGGAAGCTCACCTTACGGCCGTAAAATGAATCTTGAGATATTTAGTTTATACTCCTAAGTTTGGGCTTTGGTACCCTCGGGGATCCACATTTGATTTAATTGGTTATTTGGATGCCGATTGGGCGAGGTGTAAAATTAATAGAAAGAGCACATCGGGGACTTGCCAGTTCTTGGGAAGGTCCCTGGTGTCTTGGGCTTCAAAGAAGCAAAATTCAGTAGCTCTTTCTACCGCCGAAGCCGAGTATATTGTCGCAGGCCATTGTTGCACGCAATTGCTTTGGATGAGGCAAACCCTTAGGGACTATGGTTACAAATTAACCAAAGTTCATCTTCTATGTGATAATGAGAGTGCAATCCGCATGGCGGATAATCCCATTGAGCATAGCCGCACTAAACACATAGCCATTCGGTATCATTTTCTAAGGGATCACCAACAAAAGGGGGATATCGAGATTGCATATATTAACACCAAATAACAATTAGCCGATATCTTTACCAAGCCACTAGATGAACAAACATTTAACAAACTTAGGCATGAGCTAAATATTCTCGATTCTAGGAATTTCTTTTAATGTTTTGCACACATAGCACTTTAATATACCTTTGATCATATCTCTTTCATGTGCTATGACTAATGAGTTTTCAAGTGTATTTCAAACCAAGTCATAGATTGAAAGGGAATTGGAGTCTTCGGCGAAGACAAAGGCTTCCACTCCACTCCATCAAATTACTCATCCTTCGCCGTCGCTCCGAGCAACTCTCCTACTTTGGTATATTCTTCACTCATATATTGATTCACCAAAGGGGGAGAAAGTAGTTACAAGGGCTTATATTTCACTCAAGTATCCGTTTTTGGCGATTCATGCCAAAGGGGGAGAAAATATTAGCCCAAAGCAAAAGGACCGCACCACCACCAATTCAAAAATTTAAAAGAAAAGGTTTTTCAAAATGATGATTTTTCAAATTGGTATCTTAAAACCCTCTTGAACCTAAGAGGAGGATTTTATTAAGGGGGAGTTTTGTTTAAGTCAAAGGAAAAGCATTTGAAACAGGGGGAGAAAATTTCAAATCTTGAAAATGCTTATCAAAATCTTATTCATTTACCTTCGACTATTTGCAAAAGGACTTTGAAAAGAATTTACAAAATAATTTGCAAAAACAAAACATGTGGTGCAAGCGTGGTCCAAAATGTTAAAAATAGAAAGAAACAATCCATGCATATCTTATGAGAACTTTTATTGGTTCAATTCTTAGTAACCTTTGCACTTAAAATATTCAAACTAGTTCAAATATGCACTTCTAGATTTGCTTTGGTTTGTGTTGGCATCAATCACCAAAAAGGGGGAGATTGAAAGTGAAATAGGCTTACACCTTTTTCTAAATTGATTTTGGTGGTTGAATTGCCCAACACAAATAATTAGACTAACTAGTTTGCTCTAGTCTATAAGTTTTACAGGTGCCAAAGGTTCACAACAAGCCAATAAAAAGACCAAAGATGGATTCAAATAAAGAGAGCCAAAGACATCCCAAAGGCACCCTGGTCTGGCGCACCGGACTGTCCGGTGCACCAGGGCACTCGACGCTGAACTAGCTACCTTCGGGAAAATGGGAGGCCGCTCCGCTATAATTCACCGGACTGTCCGATGAAGCACCGGACAGTGTTCGATGTCACACCGGACTGTCTGGTGTGCCAGCGGAGCAACGGCTACTTCGTGACAACGGTCGACTGCAAACACATTCAATGCGCTACAGTGCGCGCTAGAGTCAGAGCAGCGACAGAAGGTGCACCGGACAGTCTACAGGACCTGTCCGGTGTACCACCGGACAGCCCAGAGGCCCCACCAGTCAGAGCTCCAACAGTCAGAACCCAACGGTCGGCTGACGTGGCTGGCGCACCGGACAGTGTCCGGTGGCGCACCGGACTGTCCGGTGCGCCATGCGACAGCAGCTTTCCAACGACCACATTTTGGTGGTTGGGGCTATAAATACTGAAAGTCGCCTAGAGGGGGGTGAATAGGGCGAATCTGAAATTTACAAACTTGATCACAACTACAAGCCGGGTTAGCGTTAGAAATAACAATGAGTCCGAGAGAGGGCATAAAACAAATCGCAAGCGAATTAAGAGTGTGGCACAAGGATTTGTTTTACCGAGGTTCAGTTCTTTCAAACCTACTTCCCGTTGAGGTGGTCACAAAGACCGGGTCTCTTTCAACCCTTTCCCTCTCTCAAACGGTCCCTCGGACCGAGTGAGCTTCTCTTCTCAATCAATTAGGAACCAAACTTCCCGCAAGGACCACCACACAATTGGTGTCTCTTGCCTTGATTACAATTGAGATGATCACAAGAAAGAATGAGAAAAAGAAGCAATCCAAGCGCAAGAGCTCAAAAGAACACAACAAATCTCTCTCTCTAATCACTAGAGCTTTGTGTGGAGTTGGGAGAGGATTTGATCTATTTGCTTGTGTCCAGAATTGAATGCTAGAGCTCTTGTAAGTAGTTGGAAGGTGGAAAACTTGGATGACTTGAATGTGAGGGTGGTTGGGGTATTTATAGCCCCAACCACCACAAAGTGGTCGTTGGAAGGCTGCAGTCGCATGGCGCACCGGACAGTCCGGTGCGCCAGCCACGTCAGCAGACCGTTGGGGTTCGACCGTTGGAGCTCAGTCTTGTGGGCCCGCCTAGCTGTCCGGTGGTGCATCGTACAGGCCCTGTAGGCTGTCTGGTGTGCCACCCGCGCGTGCTCTGCTCCTCTGCGCGCGCAGGCGCGCATTTAATGCGTTGCAGTCGACTGTCGACCGTTGCGCGTGAAGTAGTCGTTGCTCCGCTGTCACACTGGACAGTCCGGTGAATTATAGCGGAGCGGATTCCCGAAGCTGGCGAGTTCAGAGTTGCTCTCCCTTGGGGCACCGGACACTGTCCGGTGGTACACCGGACAGTCTGGTGAATTATAGCGGAGCTCCTCTGAAAATTTCCGAAGGTGAAGAGTTGGGCGTCGAGTTCTCTGGTGCACCGGACACTGTCCGGTGGCACACCGGACAGTCCGGTGCACCAGACCAGGGTGCCTTTCGGTTGTCCCTTGCTCTCTTTGTTTGAACCCTTTTCTTGGTCTTTTTATTGGCTTAGTGTGAACCTTTGGCACCTATATAACTTATAGACTAGAGCAAATTAGTTAGTCCAATTATTTGTGTTGGGCAATTCAACCACCAAAATCATTTAGGAAATAGGTGTAAGCCTAATTCCCTTTCAAATACCCCAACCACCCCACATTCAATGGCATCCAAGTTTTCCACCTTCAACACATTACAAGAGCTATAGCATTCAATTCTAGACACAACCAAAGAGATCAAATCCTCTCCCAAGTCCGGAATCACTCCAAATCAAATAGTGATTAGAGAGAGCGACATTTGTGTTCATTTGAGCTCTTGCGCTTGGATTGCTTCTTTTCTTTCTCATTCTTCTTGAGATCAACTCAATTGTAACCGAGGCAAGAGACACTAATTGTGTGGTGGTCCTTGCGGGAACTTTGTGTTCCGTTTGATTGAGAAGAGAAGCTCACTTGGTCTAAGTGTCCGTTTGAGAGAGGGAAAGGGTTGAAAGAGACCCGGTCTTTGTGACCACCTCAACGGGGAGTAGGTTTGCAAGAACCGAACCTCGGTAAAACAAATCTTTGTGTCTCACGCTTTATTTGCTTACGATTTGTTTTTCGCCCTCTCTCTCGAACTCGTTTATATTTCTAACGCTAACATGGCTTGTAGTTGTGCTTAAGTTTATAAATTTCAGATTCGCCCTATTCACCCCCCTCTAGGTGACTTTCAGATTCAACAACCCAAAGTTGACTGGGAGACAGCGACCTAGACCTCTCACAAACTCGTCACAGCATCCTCCATGCGCCTCATCCTGCGGTACATGTTCTTGACTTGTGGGGGTGTGAGATAGCAAGAGTGAGCTCACATACGTTCATCGCTCAACAAGTTGTGGAGAATAATGTGCATGAACTCACCAAAGGTGAGAGCTCATGTGAAGTGTAAGGCTTTCCAAAGAGGATGGTTGAAGCTGAGCATTGTTTTTAAAGTTGGTCAAAATTTTATTAGCGATTACTAAGTATAAGTAAATACCAACCCAATTAAGTAGTAGAACAAAAGTGATAACAACACCTGCGATGCGATGTATATAACAAATTGAATTTAGTTCCATAAGTTAATAATGTGAGTGTCTGAGCTGCTCTTGGCCGTGAGCACGGCTGATATACCAGTTTTACACTCTGCAGAGATTGCACATCTTTACCCACAAGTCATGTTACCCATCTGCCAAGAGACGACCAATCCCATACACCTCTACTGAGGAGACGAGACATGGTAACACTACAAGGCCTTTACAAAGTTCCGCTAGCTTCAGAAAACCCGCTACAGTTTCTAGGAAGTTCCAATGCAGGGATCCCTCGTTTGACCGCCATCGCAGCAAAATCAACCCAAGGACCTCCCTACACTGACCACTCCCCTACTGCCCTTGCCCCTTTCGGGTAAGGTAGTCATCCACTAGCTTTCCTAATTAATCAGCCAAGGGTGTCCCATACCATCCTTGTGGTAGCACTGTTTTCCCGGGTGGTTCTCCATGTTCCAATTAACATAATGATCTTAACATAAACAGTAAATAACAACTGATAATAAAAAGTAGTGATCATGAATAATGTATATCTCTATACCCAAAACCACATAAAGCAATAGCAGGTACTACCCAAAAAAATCGTGGTAAACAAGGTATAAAGATAGCCAAACTAGGGTAACCTATTGAGTCCCATCAAAATTAACCTATACATGTTATTATGATTAATAAGAATATGATTAGGTAAAAATAAGTGATCAAAGGCACAACTTGCCTGGGACTTGAGATTTCAGGTACCAACTTGCTCTTATGTGACTCGTGACCTCACTGCTAAACGTAGCAATACAGACAAACAGGTATAGGCAACATTAACATCACACCAAACATAAGTACAAAACACGTATTAATAATCTACGTACTAAAATAAGATCATAGGAACATGAATCAATAATTTTGGAGTTATGGTTTTTAAGTTATGAATTTCCAAAAGTTCTAGGTATGAGGTACAATATTATTTAGGAGATTATTTTTAATATGCTTTTTATGTCAAAACAGATACACTAGTTGATAAACAGTATTTTTACAAACTTTCAGGAATGGGAATGGGCTAAAAAGGAGTTAAAATAAATTGTATATGAATTAAACTAGGTTTTGGAATTGTTTTTATATTAAATATCTATTTTCTGTATTTATTTACTCATTTTCTCTGTTTCGTGGACTGCACGCTTAATACAGAGAGGCTCGGGGGTTGACGTATAAAAATACCCCAGACTCAGATTTAACCCACGGTGGACGGCAGGTTAATTGCATAGAAACATAAGGGTTCTTTTGCAAAACACGCTGGCTGAAGGGGTATCTTCGACTATGGACCGTTGGATCACGATCGAGCGGATCGGATTAGATTCAAGCCCTACCGAACCGACACGCGATCACGTTCCTCCGATCTCGGATCTACGGGCAGGGTTCAATGTAGCGCATGGGTATGCATCCATTTAATCCCACCCATCGACCGCCGATCCAACGGTGCTGAGGCGATCAACTCAAAACGGTGTCGACGTTTTAATCTTGACCGTTCATAGTTGGATCACCGGTTCACAACCCATCACCCTCCCCACGGTTCCCAACCATGGCGGCGCACCGACCCCGTGCGGCGGCGGCCATGGCCACAGCTAAGGTGCACAACACGCCCAGCACCGAGGCCCCAACTGAGTATGACGATCACTAGACGATGTAGAGCATCGGGCAAACCCATTGGAACGATATACTCACCGGCGACGAGGTCTGAGCGAGCTGGCCACGGTGAAGTGCCTCCGTGGCGGAGTATCAACGACGGCGAGGAAATTCGCTTGCCCCAGCCACTGATTCCACCAGGTGAGGGCGCGCACATCATCCTTGCGACACTGTGAAGTTACCCGACCAACATTCCGACCCGAACGCCAACCTCCATTGGGTCTGCCGCGGCGACCATCACTTCGCTGCACATGGCGACATGGTGCTCGGAGATCTGGACATTGGCACAACGAGGAGGCAAGGAGTGGGCGGGGGTCGATTATATACCCTGAGTTAGCTGGGAACAACCGAGCCCGGGTCCGCGGTTCTCGGCGAATCTGCCACAGTGCCACCGGCACAGAGGAGGGAGTGCCGCAGACTTCGGAGAAGACGATGACCCAGTACGCGAGCCCCACATGCAAGAGACTAGCCAACAGGAGCACGAGATGTAGACGAGGACGGGACACTAGTGGGTGGGCCCCGCGCGTCAGCGTGTTTTTCTGCCGCACGGTGGAGGTGGGCTGCGGTTCTGGGGTGATCTGGGCCGAGAGGGGGGGTGGGCCCAAGAGTGGTAGAGGTCTTTTTTTGTTTTTATTTCTATTTAAATTTCCAAATTCTAAATTTGAATTCGAACCAGAGTTTCAAAATTCATACCTCAATTCAAATATGCACATACAAAAATCCAACATGGTGCAGGTATAATTTATATTAACCAATTTATTTAGTTACCTTAATTACTAGTATTATTTTATTTAGACGATGTTTTCAACATGAAATACACACACCTCATTTATTTCATTAGAATGTTAATTTGGGTTTTAGTCAAATTAGAGGTATATTCCAAATTGTATTTATTATTATTATTATTATTATGAAAGTAATTTCTAATATATAACATATGTTAATTTAGACACTTCAAGGAAGCATTTATAAATACATTACTCATATAAGGGTCTTTTTATATAGTCTTAAAAAACATTTATTTAAAGGAAATATGCCTCTTTTAATAGGATACATAATTGAAATGGATTCTTTATTATTTCTCAGCTGACTAGGGTTTTAGGAGCTAGATTCAAGGTTTACAGATAATCATTTGCCTCTCTGGTGCAGTGGATCCCTCACGGACGCGTACAATCACCGAGTCGGGTCACCAACAAATCATTCGGGGTGATCACCGAGCTCCAATCGTCATCTAGACGTTAGGTCATGCCGATCACCAAGATTAATAAGCCATAGACTTTCACTTGGCCAAGAGAAACCTAATACATATGGTGTATGCTCTAGGTGGCTCTCATGTGCACTAATAAAATTCTAACGTGAGATTATGACTTTGTTAATTGTCTCACTAGGCTTTATGAACTTGCAATGCTCTAGCAGTGAATGTTTGTTGGTTGGGACAACAAGACAATGAATATGGCTATATGGTTAGTGGAGGGTATAAATAGCCCAATCACCCCAAACTAGTCGTTTCTGTATGTTCTGGCGTGGTCGCATCGGACAGTCCGGTACGCCACAAGTGGGCTTTCAACGGCAAGTTCTGACAACTAGCCGTTGCATAAAAGAGCATTGTACTCTGCACAATGACTGTTCGATACACACTGTACAGTCTAGTGCCTCTCTCGAATTTTTACGGGCTCTCTGGTAGGTCTCTGGGTTATCTAGACTGGCTGGTCAGGGCACCAGACAGTCCCCCAGAGTAGCCACACTCTTTTCTACTTAGGATTTTTCTAAACCTTTTTCAACTCTAATTTTGTGTGAGACATAGAGTTACACCTAGTACTAGTTTTGGGTGTGAGCATGCAACGACCCTACAATAGATATCTTTTAGTCAAACTACTCATCCAAAAGTCCTCTTTATAGTACGTCTAAAATAAAAATAAAAGTCATAACTCTATATCAAGTGTCTTACAACTCCTTAGACACTTAGAATATAAAGACCTTCATCTTTTGATTCGCTTTTTTCAACCATCGCTTCAAATTTAATATGATGGATTGTTTTCACCTGTTGGAGCGCAATTTCTTGCATTTGTGACCTAACTTACCATAAAATCTGCAAAACACACGTTAGTCACGATATTCTTACGCTGTCATTAATCACTAAAACCAACTAAAGTCATAGATGCTTTAAGTTTAAGATGGCTTTCTATATCTTTAGCACTTGCATCAAACATACCATTTTAGTCACTTTTATCTCTTATTGTTTAGACTTTAACTCCTAAAATGACTAAAGTTTAATCTCGAGATCCAATCAGGGAAATTATCTTTAAAAAAAGATGCTGGTACCCAGGTAGCCAGCCAGAAGCCGGAAATAGAGAACAAGAAGGTCCGATTTCCTCAAGAAGCAACCGCACAATAATAATTATTAATAAGGCAACACGAGCATATATACAATCTTCACCACAGCTGGAGAGCGAGACTCTCATTATTTAAAAAAACAGCCATCGTTTTCACTTGTATCATGCTACCTGCTACCATTACGTAATCCTTGGTCCGGTTGCAATGAAACCTTACACCACCAGAAAAATGGGTAGAGCCAGCTCCTGCAACTTCACTTTATTTGCTGCTTGTCTTTGATTATCTTGTGGAGTGCTTTCTTGGCTTCCTCCAGAGTCTCAACCTTATGAGGGACATCAAATGCTAGCCTCTGAATATTGAACTGCACAGAACAAATGCAAGAACTTAGAGAAAATTAAATGTCATTTGTCGAGAATCAATAGCCCTGTGGTTGGTCGTAAGCAGTTAAGCATATATTTTACCTGTGCACCCTGTCGAACCCGTATATCTATCCCTTTGCTATCTACTGATATAAGCGCAGCATCATCAACCTCCCCTTCTGATGATAGGACCTCCCGAAGTGGTTTAGAGAAAATAGCGTTCAACTCCTGCATGAAATGCATCAGAATCTTCCACTGTAGAAATCAAATGACCCAGCTAACCTGTTGCGACCATTACACCATGTAAACTAGGTATATCAGTGATCTGGTATGGCCGGTTACCTTTAAACTTTGCAAGTCACCACCATCAACTGCTATCTTGTCAGGTTGAATCGTTTCATACTCCTTAACATCTATCCATGCGACAGTTCCGAAGCCCCCGATGAAGTATATGTCACTGTAATTAGTGAGATAGTTTGTCAAAGATCCTAATTCCCACAAGGCTAGTGACAAGCATAATCCTGCTCTTGATGATCAGGGAAGCACGTATTTTAAACCACAGAGCTGAACTCAAATGATAAACGGATAGCAAAACACAGGATGATGAAGGGACATAACCAATCAGAAGTCCAGACCTTATGTTGTGCATCCTGTAATAGTAAAAGTTTCCCCACTGCTGTGATGCCCACTGCTGATGTTTTGCTACATATTGCTTATGTGCCCATTCCTAATGAACATGAACAATCAGTTCGTTCACCAAAGTTCTAAAACCAATAATGGAAGAACAAAACATGACTCAACGCTTCACATTAACAGTTCTGAAGATGCATCATACATTCCGAATTCAAATCATGTCTCAAGAGCATGACGAAAATACTAGTCCCTTTACATCCACGATGAAGTCTTACCAAGAACAAATACTAGTAGCTCAAACAGGAGTTACCTAATAGGGGAATTTTATGTTGAAAAAATCTCGGTACAGAAAAGACTACCAAACAACAGTTGTTTCACAGTAGCATTCAGAAGCCAGAAGTGACTATCATATGACAAGAAATGCCAGTAATCAACGGAACACTAACTACCTAACTGATTGAAGTATCTAACAACGAAAGGCAGTCAAAAAGAAACCTGTTGTTCAGCTGGCAAAGGGTAAACATCACCAAATATGGTGACTCGCGCGTTCGACAGTCCACTCCATCCAGGCACCTGTGAAGAATACTACCAAGAATGAAACGTATGTCCCATAACTCCAGAAGAAAATATTAAGAAACTTCGTACCTGGACAACAAGCGTGCATCTTGGGTCAGCGAGTAAGTTCCTCGTATGGATTGCCAAGGGTGACAGCGAAAAAATTGGGTCTGCAAAAAGACATCAACAGCGACAGTTGGAAAGGGTGGCCTAACAGAGTTTAGCATCATTTTCCAAAACCGGTACCAATAAGGAGCTAACTCACGGCCCATTGAATCGTTAGCAAAGTCGACAAGTGAACCAAACGGATATCCAGTACGGCGGTGGTGCATGCCAGACATGACAGAGCACAGGTGGGCAAACCGCGCCTGGTACACAAGCATAAGTCAGGCAGATAAGAGAAATACGAGATTTTGCTTCACAGGCAGGAAGCCTTGAGACGGTAGATAGCAGGAGCTACCTGTTCCATCAAATTGCGAACAGCCAAAGCCGGCGGAGGTAGACCGTGGGCGAAAGTTGCACTCTGCACACCACCTGATATGGGTGTTCTAAACAGGCCAGCTCTAGATCCACTAGAGTCAGTACTAACGTTAGTTGATGAAGCCTTCTGTGACTTGTCAGCTGCAATCGGTAGGACTCCATTTAGACTGGAATCGCTATTCAGCTGCTGAAAGATACATTTAGTATAATGAACCCACGGAGAACCAAAAGGTAAATGAAGTTGAATAAACTGCTGCATATACTGTTCTTTTAGCAATAAAACAGGAAGATAATAGTTAAATAGCTTCTGTAGATAACGGAAGTGCTACACCAAAAGATATCCCGTACTTCCCAATTGACTGGCATATAACAAAACTTTAGCCATCTCATAAACCCTCCTAAACCAGTTGCGCCTGCAACCACACCATTATATCCAGCCATCCAGCTCGCGCCATGCCTCGCATAGTCGCATCAAGTCTAGAATCAAACAGAACAGCCTAATCGCACCCAGATTCGTCCAATACAGGCCGCCGCTCCATTACTCTCGCATCAAACGCGACGGCCCGGGAAACCACTGGCTGGGCCTTGAGGGAGGCTATATATCCTAACAGAAGCTATTACCTTGAGGACGGGAGACCCGTTGGCGGCGTGGGCGTCGTCCTTGCCACTGACACCGCCGGCGCTAACCGCGCGGAGGGGACCGCAGCGGCTAGGGCGGAGCGCGAGGGACTGCGCGGCCACGCGGGAGGGCGGGTGGCGCGCGGGGAGAACGGAGGAGGATGCGGCGCCCGCGAGAGCCTCCATTGGTTGGTTGGGGCAGGAGAGAGAAAGAGAGGGAGGGAGAAAGAGAGGAGGGGTGGAGCGGAAAAGCGGCGAGCGTGGAGCAGAGAGACTGTGTGTGTGTGAGAGAGAGTTCGGCGAGGCGGCTAGAGGACGTTGGACGGGGAAAGGGGGGTTGGGTTCTGGCTTGCGGATTTTTGGAGGGCGTGTCGGGGCAGAAAGGGTGACGTACTGACGTGTCTCATCTTCGTGCGTTGGATTAGATGGGTGGGACCCTGCTCTTCTTTTTATAACATTCTTCCTCTACAGATTTTCACGTGCGGAAAAGGTAAAAACATCAAGTTCTTACCTCCCTACGGCCAGCGAGAGCACAGCTTATACTGAATTGATTTATATTGTAAAAATAAAAAAATATAATATAAACCGTAACTATCTAATAGTTTTAAAAAGGCTAACTCTTAGAGCTAGTTTAGTAACCCTATTTTTCTAATTGTTTTTTATTTTCCAAAATATTTAGTTTATTTTTTCAAGAAAATAGGAATCTATTGAGAAAATAGAGTTACCAAATTAGTCCTTAAAACATAAAAAAATTACCGAAAACTTTAGACCCTGTTTTAAGGCATCAAATATAGAGCGCGGGTGCGTTTGGTTGAGGAGTCAATGAGAATGAAGCGGCTCCATTCAATTTTTTTTTAAAATATTTAGTTTCCAACAAAAGAGAAGTGGTGCGGCTCCTGTAGTCTCCATATGTAAATTTACCATAAATAGTTGGAATGCTCCCGCTCCACCAAAATGGTTGGATGCGGGCGCTTTCTCGGACGCGAGCGCTCTCCTTTCTCTTCTCTCTATACTCATATGACTCTCCAACCAAACAAAGAACGGAGCGGCTCCGCTCTATTTTATTCTTCAATCAAACAAAAAATAGAGTGAGTCTGTTCTACTTGTCAAACGGAGAATAGAACGGCTACATTATCAAAAACTAGAATGAAACTGATACATTCTAATTGACTCCAACCAAATGCACCCTTAGATATAGATGTTTTTGAGCGCTACGTAACAATATATACAACCAGGGACGGAGCAAAAAAAAACTTTTTATAGAAGGCTCAACTAAACCACTACAATATATAATATCCCTTCTACATTATATTTGTACTTTTGAAATTTAGAAAAGCTCCAGTCAGTAGGAGTATATGGACTCGGGAGTGATAGAGGGCCTGGAGCCCCACCGCTGCCTACAGCGCAACCAAAACTTTGTGCTATCAGTAACCTGTA
The DNA here is from genome assembly GCF_902167145.1 of Zea mays. NCBI lineage: Eukaryota > Viridiplantae > Streptophyta > Magnoliopsida > Poales > Poaceae > Zea > Zea mays. The sequence continues at coordinate 195,683,236 of NC_050096.1, read as the reverse complement.
TAGCAAAATCCTCTTGGTAACGTGCCATGATTTTATAGTACAATAGACAATCATGTGGTATAAGAGAGAAAAAAGGATATGATAGTTAAATACATAGAGGAATATGAGTCCAGAAGATTATGATATAGAATAAAGAATCTTGCTAACTAAACTACAAATAGTAATATATAATAATATAATAGTATATAAGGATATAAGTAACCTACACAGCTGATAGCCTAATCCCAAGTACCATGCAATGATGCAATCATGCAAACATCTAACTCAGTTGATCTAGAACATCCGGTACAAGCACAGGATCACTGACAGGGTCAATCGAATTCATGAAACACTGAAACAAGCGGTACAACATCTGTTCTACATTATTCACACACTGGTTATTCAATGAAACAACTGCAAATTGAGGTGCGATATCTGTTCTACAATTCACACGCTGGTTATTATCCAATAAAACAACAACGATCAATTCGAGGTACAACATCTGTTCTATTTCTCTACATTATTTGCTACACCGGTTACGCACGTCAGTTCAGAGGGTTATAGGAGAAATCAATTGGCAGCTTCTCCAGCTTTAGAATCCACACTTGCGCCACCGTTGCCCTGAGATGATGCATCCGATAGCAAAATACCGATGAGTTAAATGGTACGATGAAGAGTTTAAGGGGAAAAAAGTTCTGAACATTCTGAATAACTACTCAAGGCTAACCTTTACACAGACATAGATGTAGTGGACATCAGGTTTGGGGCCAAGAAGTGCAGCTAGTGATGTGCTATGGTCCTCTAGAGGCAATGGCTTTGTCAGTTCCCATTTGTTCTGATTCGAACTTTTCTCCCATCTTTCTGCAATAACCCAGTACACTTACAGTTGTAAGCACAAGCATTTTACCATGAAAAATGAAAACATAGCTACTCTGGAATACATTCATGAATCTAAACGTTACTTTGGATATGAGAAAAGGTCAATGTGATTGGAGCTCTGCAAATACCGGAAGGTGCAGTTGAATTGGCCTGATGGTGAGTAACTAACTAACCTATGACATGGAGCTTTACTGTCCATTTTTCCATGTCCTTCAAGAGACGCAAGCGGTAACTTGGATCCCCATAAGTGATCTAAGACATTATAGGAGTCAGAAATTTGTTAAAGACACCAGATGAGCACAAAATAACCACATCTTTTAAAGAATAAAGAATCAAATAGTTCAGGTTACCAGCATGTAGACACCATTTTCCTTGAGGATTCTGCATGCAGGACCGGTAAATAGAAGCTGTATCCAATCAAGCAATATATATCACGGTAAATATCATTGTATTATTTACCTGTTGACCTCCTCTAGCATTTTCGTTGCATTCTCTTGGGAATTTTGACCACACTGAAATACAAGAGATGCTGCTGAGTATCACACTGGGAGAATGTCAAAGCGTCCTGACAAAAGTACACTCACCATAAGAGAATCCAGTGTTCCTGCAAATAATAAAAAGGGGTTAGAAACTAATGACATGTTGGGCATCAGTTTACAGATGTTAGCAGTTGCATCCATAATGCTGTCAAGTACTGCAATGATAATTGTACCTTTGTCAATAACAGCATCAAAAGAACCAGACTCAAAATCTGACATGTTCTTTACATCCATCTTCATGTCTTGCCAATCAAGGGAAATACACGGTATCAGATTATGTGGGATATACTGCAGAGGTACTCAAGAACAAAGACCATACATTTAAGTTGAGGCTTATCGTGGTATTTCTTCTTCATTTGCTCAATTACCACAGAAGATATATCAATGTTGACAACATCTTGATAACCATCGTCAATCATGTTCTCACCAAAGACTGCAATAATCAAAAGAAGATAAACCACATAAGTAATTCCACTAGACTACATATTGTGGTTAAATAGCTCATTAAAATTAACAAACGAAAGCACGTCTATGCATGCTTGCGACTAATGACTATATGAATCCACAAGCAAAGCAAGAATTGATGAACAGTTCATGCGTTGCAGCTTCAAAAGGAGTGAGAACGACAATTCTTATTAGAATAAACTATATACCACCCAGAAAACACTAACTACAAACCCAGCCATCTCCATAGCTAAGAATGCAAAGTTGGTTTTATAAAAATACTGTGGTTTAAGATGAATAATTCTCCGGCGATATAAGTCATTTGATCCTATATTACTTGTACTTTCGACTTCATCTTGAACAACTATGAGGGGTGAACTAAGTCAATAAAACAATCAATAACCTCTAGCTGCATTCAGAAATTAAAGCTAAGTGTTAAAATAATACTAGTGCAGTTTTGCTTAGAATGAATTAGGATGAGTTTTTCATGAATGTGCACGTGCCATCTTTGTGCCATCTTTTATTACCGTTAGAACTCTGTTGTACGGTTGTACCTCTACAATGATACCACTTACCAAAGTTCACATTTCAGTTCCACGTGCATAAAAAAGATCCAATACATAGAACTAATTAATATTAGTATGGCCAACAAATGTATTATATTGAAAGCAAACCTCAAAATTTCATGCCATGTGGGTGAAAAAACTAGGTTCATGAAGTTTGAAAGATCTGAAGTACTACGGCAATAGCTGCACTCCCAGTTTGCTAAATTAACCAGACACCTAGTGACCAGACCTTGCCAGAATTCATAACAGTCATGGCACAGGGGCAGGATTGTACCAGGCTCAGAAATGCCAGTGTTGCCAGAATTCGTAAGAGTCATGGCACAGGGACAGGATGGTACCAGGCTCCCAGAAATGTCAGGGTTCTCACTGTATATTCCTTAGCAATGGCGCAGGGGACCCTTATCACACACACCAAATGCCAGCATCTCAGTGGTACCATTGTCCCCTCTTTCACTTTGGCATGTTTAAAAACAGACCACCGGTACAGAAGGTAAAGAATATACTTGTATACAGGACGTACGCGAGTGAGCTAGGACCGGCTCATTGTTTTCATTCGATCAATACATGATCAGGTGGTCAAATGCCCCCATCCAATCAGACCCTTCCAATAGAAATGGTCAGTACTGAATTATCCGAGAACGGGAAGAGTCTCTGGTTTGTACAGGACGGCTACATTGCGCACCCGAACCGCACATCCGTCTGACCGTCTCCGCACTCACCAGCGCTCAGCGACACACGCGGCAGCCGAGACCCGGACAACGAGGGGCAGAACAACGTATGAACGAGCGCCGCTGAGCACCCAGGTCCCAGGCCACGGTGCCCTCCATCCCCCTCCCCGTAAGAAGGAGAAACAATCTAACCCCGCTGGCCGGCCGAAAGAAAGAGCGACTCACCGGAGTTGCCGCAGCCAACGAGGAGGAGGCGTTGGTGCGGCGCGAGGTAGAGGCGGAGCAGCGGCGCCAGGGCCGGGTACTTCTGGTACCAGTCGAAGGGCCCGGCCTCCTTGCGGTAGCGCTCGTCCCAGTACCATGCCTCGCCGTACGCCTGCGACGCCGCGGCCGGGCCGCCACCAGTCATCTCGCCGCCGCAGCCGCCGCCGCCGTACTCGGATCTGGGCCGGCCTCCTCGCCCGGGAATGGCGCCCGCTGTTTCCGGAACCGGAGCCTAGAGGGTTCCTCCGTAATCCGCGACGCGACGCGACGGGATGTGGTGGGCCAGAGGTGCAGGAAGCAGTTTTAAAAAACTGGATGAGGAATCGTGGCCTGGGGCCCGCCGGCCCGGCCTGTTAGTGTTAGGCGAAAACCGACTAGTGTTGGGCCCTGGCTCGTTTTTATTTATTTATTTATTTATTTATTTATTTATTTATTTATTTTCTCTCCCGAAAGATTTGGGTAAATCATTTTCAAAGGTCTGTCCAAAATTAAACAGACAACGATCCCTTCAAAATCAAACAAACAATGATCCCTTCAGAAGAAGTATGAGGTATTTGATAAAATCAATCAAGAGAGCTTGATAATTGATTTCGGCGACGTGAACATAGAGCAGTGCTTACTCGCAAGTCGCAACTCGCAACTCATCGATCGGCCCGGCCTGCTACCAACCCGTTCGCATCCTTAATTTTAATGCACATCCGGTTTGCTAAAGCTTGAGTTGCACCTGCTGCTTGATAATGATAGCCACACCCACATTGCTGTGATGACGATCGAGCCAAAACGGCCGATTCAGTGGCCTAGCTAGCTAGAAACAAATTGAATATGCGAACCAGTCTCTGTCTGTGATTCGGTTTCCTTGCTTCTTTTGCTTCTACCAGTAGTGGTTAACTGGTTATTCTTACCGAGAGAGGGCAATTTTTGCAATGAATTTCGTCAAAAATCAGGTTGGGAGGTGAGATTCCCGACAGTCGGTCCGGATGATCGCCTTGACACATTCACTATAGAGGGAGACATTTTGGATGAGGACGAGGACGAGGAGTGTGTGAAGATGACAGTCAGAAAGCATACTACAGGCCGCCAGTCTCCTGGTAGCGAGGCTAGGCTGCGTGGTATAGCCAGCGTGCCAGTATGCCACACCTACGCCCCCATGCACTGCACGTGATGTGGCGTGGCAACAGTTCTCGTCCGTTGCGCGCGTTCGTTCGTGCTCGATTTCTTTTTAAATTGTTCTCTTCGTATTAACACAAACGAACTCCTAGGATTTGCCCGCAAATTCTCGGTTTATTTCCGTATGTGTGAACAAGGCTCGGACATCACGGAGGAAGGGAGCAAGAATATCAAGGTCGGAGCGGCGCGCGGTGCTCTATAGCACGTCCATCTTTCCATGTAATATTATCGGATAAGAATTTTAGTTTGCAAAAATGATACTTCACCGGGTCTTGTTTGTTGCGTTCATTCCATAGATTTATTAAAATCGGCACATCAATGTTTCTGTCCATTTGGCTCTGTCGTAATGATATGGTTTTTAATCATATACTCATACCGTCAATTCTGTAGGTTATTTTCTGGAGAAACACATTATTTTCGATTTTGAAAACTATTGCAGAGAAAGAAAAATCACACAAAAAATCCTTAATGCACGTCAATCCTTAGAGGTGGTGGCTATGGAGATTTTCACGAATCATCAATGACGATCCTATGCTAGAATTGAAGCTGTTTAAATTATTTATGGTTCCAAACAATTGAATGTTTTATCCTTTCTTAGTTGTTTATGAACTTATAAGTCATTATTCATAAGGTTGTATGTATGGAAGTGCAAAAGTCTGAAACTTGTTTCTATTATCTAAAATTTAAATCGGCAGATTAATCTATGGAGAGTATGAGTGAGGTTAGAGACTCTGAACAACGCCAGTTGTGTGTTTCATTACGCATATGGTCATACTTCAAAGTCGGTTAAAAATGTAGGTAATTTTATGTTCAATTTAATACAGAAATATGATAGCATAGTTGATTAGTTGGGACCTAGGACGACATGTTTGCGTGCAAGCTCCACCTTAGACATGTTTGTGAAAATGGTAATGCAAGTGACATAAGGCTGTCTTTCAGAGGATAGTGTAAAACAAGGGATATGATATCCTAGATGACACTATTTGACATCATTTACGGTGTGAAGTTTGAAATAGAGGATTTGCTAGAGATACTCCTAATAGGTGCCAAATTAGTGCTGGAAATTATGCTGAACCCATCATGCTTCGGTCCAAATAGACTTGGACCGAGAAAACCCAAAAACTTTCGGGTTATGTCGTACCAAACCAAAAAATAGTCTAATCTAGTCCTAAAGCATGTCATACCATGTCAGACCAACCCTAGACCATATATTTATGAAGTCTAAATATTACAACCACATAAAATCCATAACTTACTAGAATTAAAGAAATTAAATACCACATGCTTTTTCTTTTTCGTGGAAGGTGTATTGATTCATCCGAAGTGAGTGATCTCTATATTTTATATTTGGTTATTGCATCTAGTGGCATTTGCCATTATACTAAGATGCATGATTTTTTTAAATCTCGGTGGTTTGCCATCACCTAGATGTATGGCTTTAAAATAGTGTTAGATCGTTGAGTGTATTTGGTGTTTGTTATGGGCTCTACTTATCGATTATGAGTGGGGTCTTGACTTGTTGAATAGAGTAGTTTGTGCTTATTATAGGCTCGATAAGTGATACTTTCTCTGTTTTTTTATTTATCATATTTTAGTTAAAAACAACAAACGATAAATATTCGAGAATAGAGGAAATATTTATTATGATGAGGACGTAGATCCCCACTTGTGCGGTGTCTCCTATCTCTTGTTCATTGTTCTCGGCCGTGCGTGCGCGGTGGCCGGGAGTACGCCGCTCCTCCGCTGAACAAAAAGCCTCGTGTCGATCGCCGGCGCCGCATAATTCACCAAACTGGTCAAACAAACGCAGGACCAGGAGCAGTGGAGTAATTAACTAATTATCCTATGCCAACCGTTTCTTCCCTACCGTCCCGATAAATAATGACTACCTTGGCGGCACACTGATGCATTAGAGGACGGCTGCTAGCTGGTCTTCCAAATAGATAAAAAAAGCATTCTCTCCCTCGGCCTACACAGTTTCAACCTAGCTTAATTAGCCTGTATCCTTATCTATCATATTTTCTATATCTAATTTTATTTTATGTGACCATATACACGATCTATTAGAGACAGTCTTATAACGTTAAAATGATTTATTGTGTTAGACGGTCCACAAGCATCTCATCTTATTACATCGTCTATTTCAACTCTGCTACGCCGGGCTGTGTCGTGGTCTCTCCTTCACGGATAACTAGCTCAGTGCCCGTGCGTTGCAACGGGATCATATAATAGCTCGATAACTTATATATACAAATGTGTGTTATACTGTTATGAGATGGAGGACGACATCCACGAGCCGTCGGGATGACGTTGAAGAGAAACTCGGGCCTGTGACGCACGAGCACTCACCTAGTAGTGTAGTATACAAAATTTAACAAGACAATTTAAAGGCAAAAATTCAAGAATGATCTTTCATAGACTACTGTAAATTCATGACTAAAAGCTCACTGTAATTGACTTGCTTGAAGAACACATTAATACTACTGTGAATATGTGATACAACTTAATCACAGTAGTAAAATTACATCTGATGTTGTATTTGGTAAAAAAAAACTCAAAGTTCAGAGCCAACAACTAAACTCAAGTGTTACAAGGTACAACGAACCTTACTATTCAGATTATTAATATAAAAACTCAAGACAGGTGTAATCCTCAAACAATCATAAGCAATGTGTATAGGAATTTTAGACATAATGGTGCCTACCACATGCTTTAGTATTCAGATTATTAACACAAACTCATGACATAATGACCAAAAAATATTAACACACAAACATGGACATAATGTTGTTTAGGAATTTCAGACATACATAGAGGTCAGATAGAGGAATTTCAGACAATGAACAATTATCATCATCAATAGGCTAGAGTTCAAATTCTTAATATATGAACTTGACATATAATAGTGCCTCTAGCAGTGTCGCCTTAGTTTAAAAGCAGTAATATGGCATAGAGAGGAGAGGAGAGGAGAGGAGAGAAGAGAAGAGAGGAAATAAACAATATTTATTGCTTTCTTTATAAACTCGCAAAGTTATTGAAAGTAGCCTAGGGGGGGTGAATAGGCTACACCTGAAATTTTTCACTAAAAACTTCGAGAAAGGTTAAATTAAAGTTGCACTGGTGCAAACCGGTTCAGTTGATTTTGTTCACAACTGAACAAGTTTGAACCTGCTCAACTTAGATAAACAAATATTGCGAAGTAGTAAAAGATTTTGCTAATGACTTGCCCTACGCAAGATCTACTCGAATAGATAATATGAACCAACCAACAAATTTAAAGTGCTTAACAAGAACACACAAGAACACGCGATATAACCCGAGGTTCGGCAACCACCACAAAGGTGTCCTACTCCTCGTTGAGGAGCCCACAAAGGGCCGGGTCTTTTCCAACCCTAATCCTCCACAAACCGACCACAAAGGTCAAGGCAATCTCTTCTCAAATATGCTCAAAGAGCGGGTGATACAAACTTCTTGGGGTCGTCCACAAATTTGGAGACTCCCAAGCAACCTCTAACCGTCAAGGAACACGAGGTTCCAAGAGTAACAAATCCGCACAAGGTTAAGTTTGGAACAAGCTCAAGAACAAAGAGAATAGGAGAATCGAGATGAAAATGACAGCGTGTTAGATCGAGTTCACCTCACACCAAGGATCCTTCAAGCAATTGAAGGAGATGTGATTGCGGGTGTGAAAGGTGAAATAAATGCACTTGTTGAGAGTTTGGTCAGCTAAGATTTCGTGGGAGGAGCTGAAGTAAATGAGAGAGAGAGAGAGTGTGTGAGGGGTATATAAAGGATCCCCCAAAAGCTAGCAGCCGTTGGGAGAAAAAGAGTAAAAACCGGTTGAACCGGTTTTCAGACCGGTTGAACCGGTTTCTACCAGGGGGATCCCGGTTCACTAACCTACTCAGCTGGAGACTCGACCGGTTTCAAAACCGGTTGAGTAAGGGAAAAATCCGGTTGAACCGGTTTTCCAAAAAAATCTGCAGCGACTTTTTTGATAGCTCTGACTATCAGACAGGTCAGAGCAGGGGTGGCAGAGGAACAGCCCCAAAACCGGTTGAACCAGTTTCAGGACCGGTTGAACCGGTTCCCAGGGCTGAAACCAAATTTTGAGTGTTTTGAGGAGGACAAAAGTGGAGTTTTTGTGGGAAGTAAAATTGGTCTTTCTCAAGGGCATTTGATAGTCGCCTAGAGGGGGGGTGAATAGGGCGAAACTGAAATTTACAAATATAAACACAACTACAAGCCGGGTTAGCGTTAGAAATATAAACGAGTCCGCGAGAGAGGGCGCAAAACAAATCCCAAGCGAATAAGCAAGCGAGACACGGAGATTTGTTTTACCGAGGTTCGGTTCTTGCAAACCTACTCCCCGTTGAGGAGGCCACAAAGGCCGGGTCTCTTTCAACCCTTCCCTCTCTCAAACGGTCCCTCGGACCGAGTGAGCTTCTCTTCTCTAATCAAAGCCGGGAACAAAACTTCCCCGCAAGGGCCACCACACAATTGGTGCCTCTTGCCTTGATTACAATGGAGTTGTGATCTCAAGAACAAGTGAGAAAGAAAAGAAGCAATCCAAGCGCAAGAGCTCAAATGAACACGGCAAATCACTCTCACTAGTCACTAGGGCTTTGTGTGGAATTGGAGAGGATTTGATCTCTTTAGTGTGTCTAGAATTGAATGCTAGAGCTCTTGTAGTAGTTGAGAGGTGGAAAACTTGGATGCAATGAATGGTGGGGTGGTTGGGGTATTTATAGCCCCAACCACCAAACTTGACCGTTGGCGGGAGGCTTCTGCTCGATGGCGCACCGGACAGTCCGGTGCACACCGGACAGTCCGGTGCCCCTGCCACGTCATCACTGCCGTTGGATTCTGACCGTTGGAGCTTCTGACTTGTGGGCCCGCCTGGGTATCCGGTGCACACCGGACATGTACTGTTTGATGTCCGGTGCACCGGTATGGGCAAGTCTGCCATCTGCGCGCGCTGCGCGCGCAATTAATGCACCGCAGGGAGCCGTTGGCGCCGCAGGGAGCCGTTGCTCCGCTGGCACACCGGACAGTCCGGTGCACACCGGACAGTCCGGTGAATTATAGCGGAGCGGCTGCCGCGCGAACCCGAGGCTGGCGAGTTCAGGAGGCCGAGCTTCCTTTGAGCACCGGACATGTCCGGTGCACACCGGACAGTCCGGTGAATTATAGCGCGCCGGCTTCCGAGAAATCCCGAGAGTGAAGAGTTGGAGTCTGAGTCCCCTGGTGCACCGGACAGGTACTGTTCACTGTCCGGTGGCACACCGGACAGTCCGGTGCGCCAGACCAGGGGTGCCCTCGGTTGCCCCTTTGCTCCTTTATTGAATCCAAAACTTGGTCTTTTTATTGGCTGAGTGTGAACCTTTTACACCTGTATAATCTATACACTTGGGCAAACTAGTTAGTCCAAAGATTTGTGTTGGGCAATTCAACCACCAAAATTATTTAGGAACTAGGTGTAAGCCTAATTCCCTTTCAATCTCCCCCTTTTTGGTGATTGATGCCAACACAAACCAAAGCAAATAGAGAAGTGCATAATTGAACTAGTTTGCATAATGTAAGTGAAAAGGTTGCTTGGAATTGAGCCAAATATAACTACTTACAAGATATGCATGGAATGTTTCTTTCTTTATTTAGCATTTTGGACCACGTTTGCACCACGAGTTTTGTTTTTGCAAATTCTTTTGTAAATCCTTTTCAAAGTTCTTTTGCAAATAGTCAAAGGTAAATGAATAAGAGTTTGTAAAGCATTTTCAAGATTTGAAATTTTCTCCCCCTGTTTCAAATGCTTTTCCTTTGACTAAACAAAACTCCCCCTAAAAGAGATCCACCTCTTAGTGTTCAAGAGGGTTTTGATATACCATTTTTGAAATACTACTTTCTCCCCCTTTTGAACAAAATAGGATACCAAATGATAAATACTTTTGGAAAGCACTAAGTTTTTGAATTTGGTGGTGGTGGTGCGGTCCTTTTGCTTTGGGCTCATTTCTCCCCCTTTTTGGCATGAATCGCCAAAAACGGAATCATTAGAGCCCTCGAAGTAAGTTCCTCCCCTTTGGTCATAAGTAAATGAGTTAAGATTATACCAAAGACGAGGTCCGATCCTTTTGCTTTTGAGCTTTTACTCTCTCCCCCAAGGATAGAGTCCTTTTCTTTGATGCTCATTTCTCCCCAAGGAATAGAGAGTTGCTCGGAGTGATGGCGAAGCATGAGTTACGGAGTGGAAGCCTTTGTCTTCGCCGAAGACTCCAATTCCCTTTCAATATACCTATGACTTGGTTTGAAATAGACTTGAAAACACATTAGTCATAGCATATAAAAGAGATATGATCAAAGGTATTCAAATGAGCTATGTGTGCAAGCTAGCAAAAGAAATTTCTAGAATCAAGAATATTGAGCTCATGCCTAAGTCTGGTAAAAGATTGTTCATCAAGTGGCTTGGTAAAGATATCGGCTAATTGATCTTTAGTATTAATGTAAGAAATCTCGATATCCCCCTTTTGTTGGTGATCCTTAAGAAAATGATACCGAATTGCTATGTGCTTAGTGCGGCTATGCTCGACGGGATTGTCGGCCATTTTGATTGCACTCTCATTATCACATAGCAAAGGGACTTTGGTTAATTTGTAACCGTAGTCCCGCAGGGTTTGCCTCATCCAAAGCAATTGCGCGCAACAATGTCCTGCGGCAATGTACTCGGCTTCGGCGGTGGAAAGAGCGACCGAATTTTGCTTCTTTGAAGCCCATGACACCAAGGATCTTCCCAAGAATTGGCAAGTCCCCGATGTGCTCTTCCTATTAATTTTGCACCCCGCCCAATCGGCATCCGAATAACCAATCAAATCAAATGTGGATCCCCGAGGGTACCAAAGCCCAAACTTAGGTGTGTAAGCCAAATATCTCAAGATTCGTTTTACGGCCGTAAGGTGTGATTCCTTAGGGTCGGATTGGAATCTTGCACACATGCAAACGGAAAGCATAATGTCCGGTCGAGATGCACATAAATAAAGCAATGAACCAATCATCGACCGGTATACCTTTTGATCCACGGACTTACCTCCCGTGTCGAGGTCGAGATGCCCATTAGTTCCCATGGGTGTCTTGATGGGTTTGGCATCCTTCATCCCAAACTTAGTTAGAATGTCTTGAGTGTACTTCGTTTGGCTAATGAAGGTGCCCTCTTGGAGTTGCTTGACTTGGAATCCTAGAAAATACTTCAACTCCCCCATCATCGACATCTCGAATTTCTGTGTCATGATCCTACTAAACTCTTCACATGTAGACTCGTTAATAGACCCAAATATAATATCATCAACATAAATTTGGCATACAAACAAGTCATTTTCAAGAGTTTTAGTAAAGAGTGTAGGATCGGCCTTGCCAACTTTGAAGCCATTAGTAATAAGGAAATCTCTAAGGCATTCATACCATGCTCTTGGGGCTTGCTTGAGCCCATAAAGCGCCTTAGAGAGCCTATAAACATGGTTACGATACTCACTGTCTTCAAAGCCGGGAGGTTGCTCAACATAGACCTCTTCCTTGATCGGTCCATTGAGGAAGGCACTTTTCACGTCCATTTGATAGAGCTTAAAGCCATGGTAAGTAGCATAGGCCAATAATATGCGAATTGACTCAAGCCTAGCTACGGGTGCATAGGTTTCACCGAAATCCAAACCTTCGACTTGTGAATACCCTTTGGCCACGAGTCGAGCTTTGTTCCTTGTCACCACACCATGCTCATCTTGCTTGTTGCGGAAGACCCATTTGGTTCCTACAACATTTTGGTTAGGACGTGGAACTAAATGCCATACCTCGTTTCTCGTGAAATTGTTGAGCTCCTCTTGCATTGCCATCACCCAATCCGAATCTTGAAGTGCTTCCTCTACCCTGTGTGGCTCAATAGAGGAAACAAAAGAGTAATGTTCACAAAAATGAGCAACCCGAGATCGAGTAGTTACCCCCTTATGAATGTCGCCGAGGATAGTGTCGACGGGGTGATCTCGTTGGATTGCTTGGTGGACTCTTGGGTGTGGCGGTCTTGGTTCTTCCTCATCCTCCTTTTCTTGATCATTTGCATCTCCCCCTTGATCATTGCTATCATCTTGAGGTGGCTCATCTTCTTGATTTTGCTCTTCATCATTTTGAGCCTCATCCTCATTTTGAGTTGGTGGAGATGCTTGCATGGAGGAGGATGGTTGATCTCGTGCATTTGGAGGCTCTTCGGATTCCTTAGGGCACACATCCCCAATGGACATGTTCCTTAGCGCAATGCATGGAGCCTCTTCATTACCTATCTCATCAAGATCAACTTGCTCTACTTGAGAGCCGTTAGTTTCATCAAACACAACGTCACATGAGACTTCAACTAGTCCAGTGGACTTGTTAAAGACCCTATATGCCCTTGTGTTTGAGTCATAACCAAGTAAAAAGCCTTCTACAGTTTTAGGAGCAAATTTAGATTTTCTACCTCTTTTAATAAGAATAAAGCATTTGCTACCAAAAACTCTAAAATATGAAATGTTGGGCTTTTTACCGGTTAGGAGTTCATATGATGTCTTCTTGAGGATACGGTGAAGATATAACCGGTTGATGGCGTAGCAGGCGGTGTTGACCGCTTCGGCCCAAAACCGGTCCGGTGTCTTGTATTCATCAAGCATGGTCCTTGCCATGTCCAATAGAGTTCGATTCTTCCTCTCCACTACACCATTTTGTTGTGGAGTGTAGGGAGAAGAGAACTCATGCTTGATGCCCTCCTCCTCAAGGAAGCCTTCAATTTGAGAGTTCTTGAACTCCGTCCCGTTGTCGCTTCTAATTTTCTTGATCCTTAAGCCGAACTCATTTTGAGCCCGTCTCAAGAATCCCTTTAAGGTCTCTTGGGTTTGAGATTTTTCCTGCAAAAAGAATACCCAAGTGAAGCGAGAATAATCATCCACTATTACAAGACAATACTTACTCCCGCCGATGCTTATGTAAGCAATCGGGCCGAATAGATCCATGTGGAGTAGCTCAAGCGGCCTGTCGGTCGTCATGATGTTCTTGTGTGGATGATGGACTCCAACTTGCTTTCCCGCCTGGCATGCGCTACAAATCCTGTCTTTCTCAAAATAAACATTTGTTAATCCTAAAATGTCCTCTCCCTTTAGAAGCTTATGAAGATTCTTCATTCCAACATGGGCTAGTCGGCGATGCCAGAGGCAACCCATGTTAGTCTTAGCAATTAAGCAAGTGTCGAGTTCAGCTCTATCAAAATCTACCAAGTATAGCTGACCCTCTAATACTCCCTTAAATGCTATTGAATCATCACTTCTTCTAAAGACAGTGACACCTACATCAGTGAATAGACAGTTGTAGCCCATTTGACATAATTGGGAAACAGAAAGCAAATTGTAATCTAAAGAATCTACAAGAAAAACATTGGAAATGGAATGGTCAGGAGATATAGCAATTTTACCCAATCCTTTGACCAAACCTTGATTTCCATCCCCGAATGTGATAGCTCGTTGGGGATCTTGGTTTTTCTCATATGAGGAGAACATCCTTTTCTCCCCGGTCATGTGGTTTGTGCACCCGCTGTCGAGTATCCAACTTGAGCCCCCGGATGCATAAACTTACAAAACAATTTTAGTTCTTGACTTTAGGTACCCAAACGGTTTTGGGTCCTTTGGCATTAGAAACAAGAACTTTGGGTACCCAAACACAAGTCTTGGAGCCCTTGTGTTTGCCCCCAACAAATTTGGCAACTACTTTGCCGGATTTGCTAGTAAGCACATAAGATGCATCAAAAGTTTTAAATGAAATGGCATGATTATTTGATGCATTAGGAATTTTCTTCTTAGGCAACTTAGCATGGGTTGGTTGCCTAGAACTAGATGTCTCACCCTTATACATATAAGCATGATTAGGGCCAGAGTGAGACTTCCTAGAATGAATCTTTCTAATTTTGCTCTCAGGATAGCCGGCAGGGTACAAAATGTAACCCTCGTTATCCTGAGGCATGGGAGCCTTGCCCTTAACAAAGTTAGATAAGTTCTTTGGAGGGGCATTAAGTTTGACATTGTCTCCCCTTTGGAAGCCAATGCCATCCTTGACGCCAGGGCGTCTCCCATTATAGAGCATACTTCTAGCAAATTTAAATTTTTCATTTTCTAAGTTATGCTCGGCAATTTTAGCATCAAGTTTAGCTATATGATCATTTTGTTGCTTAATTAAGGTCATGTGATCATGAATAGCATTAACATCAATATCTCTACATCTAGTGCAAATAGAAACATGCTCAACATTAGATGTAGAGGGTTTGCAAGATTTAAGTTCTATAACCTTAGCATGCAACATTTCATTCTTAGTTCTAAGGTCGGAAATAGTAGCATTGCAAACATCAAAATCTTTAGCCTTAGTAATTAAATTTTCATTCTCTAATCTAAGGCTAGCAAGAGATGCATTCAATTCATCAATCTTAGCAAGCAAGTCAATGTTATCATCTCTAAGATTGGGAATTGAAACATTACAAACATGTGAATCAACCTTAGCATTTAAAATAGCATTTTCATTTCTAAGGTTGTCAATCATCTCACGGCAAGTGCTTAGCTCACTAGACAATTTTTCACATTTTTCTACTTCTAGTGCATAAGCCTTTTTAACCTTAACATGTTTCTTGTTTTCTTTAATTAGACAATCCTCTTGGGAGTCCAAAAGGTCATCCTTTTCATGAATAGCACTAATCAATTCATTTAGTTTTTCTTTTTGCTCCATGTTAAGATTGGCAAAGAGAATACGCAAATTATCCTCCTCATCACTAGCATTATCATCACTAGAAGATTCATATTTAGTGGAGGAGTTAGATTTAACCTTTTTCCGTTTGCCGTCCTTTGCCATGAGGCACTTGTGGCCGACGTTGGGGAAGAGGAGTCCCTTGGTGACGGCGATGTTGGCGGCGTCCTCGTCGTCGGAGGAGTCGCTTGAGCTTTCGTCGGAATCCCATTCCCGACAAACATGGGCATCGCCGCCCTTCTTCTTGTAGTACCTTTTCTTCTCCTTTCTTCTCCCCTTCTTGTCGTCGCCTCGGTCACTGTCACTAGACATAGGACATTTAGCAATAAAATGACCGGGCTTACCACATTTGTAGCAAACCTTCTTGGAGCGGGACTTGTAGTCTTTCCCCCTCCTTTGTTTGAGGATTTGGCGGAAGCTCTTGATGACGAGCGCCATCTCCTCATTGTCAAGCTTGGAGGCGTCTATTGGTTGTCGGCTTGGTGTAGACTCCTCCTTCTTTTCTTCCGTCGCCTTGAATGCAACGGGTTGAGCTTCGGATGGCTCGCCAAGCTCGTTGATTTTCCTCGAGCCTTCTATCATGCACTCAAAACTTACAAAATGCCCGATAACTTCCTCGGGGGTCATTTTAGTATATCTAGGATTACCACGAATCAATTGAACTTGAGTGGGATTTAGAAAAATGAGAGATCTTAAAATAACATTTACCACTTCGTGGTCATCCCACTTCTTGCTCCCGAGGTTGCGCACTTGGTTCACCAAAGTCTTGAGCCGGTTGTACATATGTTGTGGCTCCTCCCCTTTATGAAGCCGGAACCGACCGAGCTCCCCCTCGATCGTTTCCCGCTTGGTGATCTTGGTGAGCTCGTCTCCCTCGTGCGCGGTTTTGAGTACATCCCAAACCTCCTTGGCGTTCTTCAACCCTTGTACTTTGTTGTATTCTTCTTTACTTAGTGAGGCGAGGAGAATTGTTGTGGCTTGTGAGTTGAAGTGCTCGATTTGGGCTACCTCATCCTCATCATAGTTCTCATCCCCTACGGATGGTACCTGCGCACCAAACTCAACAACATCCCATATGCTTTTGTGGAGCGAGATTAGATGAAATCGCATTAAATCGCTCCACCTAGCGTAATCTTCACCATCAAAAGTTGGTGGTTTGCCTAATGGGACAGAAAGTAAAGGTGTATGTTTGGAAATGCGTGGGTAGCGTAGGGGGATCTTACTATACTTCTTGCGCTCTTGGCGCTTAGAAGTGACGGAGGGCGCATCGGAGTCGGAGGTAGAAGTTGATGAAGTGTCGGTCTCGTAGTAGACCACCTTCCTCATCCTCTTGTGCTTGTCGCCTTTCCGATGCGGCTTGTGGGAAGAAGATTTTTCCTTCTTCTCTTTGTGATGAGAAGAAGATTTCTTCTCCTTCCCTTTGTTGGAGGAGCTCTTCTTCTTCTCCCTCCTTTTGGTGCGGGACTCTTCCGATGAAGTGCTCCCGTGGCTTGTAGTGGGCTTTTCGCCGGTCTCCATCTCCTTCTTGGCGTGATCTCCCGACATCACTTCGAGCGGTTAGGCTCTAATGAAGCACCGGGCTCTGATACCAATTGATAGTCGCCTAGAGGGGGGGTGAATAGGGCGAAACTGAAATTTACAAATATAAACACAACTACAAGCCGGGTTAGCGTTAGAAATATAAATGAGTCCGCGAGAGAGGGCGCAAAACAAATCCCAAGCGAATAAGCAAGCGAGACACGGAGATTTGTTTTACCGAGGTTCGGTTCTTGCAAACCTACTCCCCGTTGAGGAGGCCACAAAGGCCGGGTCTCTTTCAACCCTTCCCTCTCTCAAACGGTCCCTCGGACCGAGTGAGCTTCTCTTCTCTAATCAAAGCCGGGAACAAAACTTCCCCGCAAGGGCCACCACACAATTGGTGCCTCTTGCCTTGATTACAATGGAGTTGTGATCTCAAGAACAAGTGAGAAAGAAAAGAAGCAATCCAAGCGCAAGAGCTCAAATGAACACGGCAAATCACTCTCACTAGTCACTAGGGCTTTGTGTGGAATTGGAGAGGATTTGATCTCTTTAGTGTGTCTAGAATTGAATGCTAGAGCTCTTGTAGTAGTTGAGAGGTGGAAAACTTGGATGCAATGAATGGTGGGGTGGTTGGGGTATTTATAGCCCCAACCACCAAACTTGACCGTTGGCGGGAGGCTTCTGCTCGATGGCGCACCGGACAGTCCGGTGCACACCGGACAGTCCGGTGCCCCTGCCACGTCATCACTGCCGTTGGATTCTGACCGTTGGAGCTTCTGACTTGTGGGCCCGCCTGGGTATCCGGTGCACACCGGACATGTACTGTTTGATGTCCGGTGCACCGGTATGGGCAAGTCTGCCATCTGCGCGCGCTGCGCGCGCAATTAATGCACCGCAGGGAGCCGTTGGCGCCGCAGGGAGCCGTTGCTCCGCTGGCACACCGGACAGTCCGGTGAATTATAGCGGAGCGGCTGCCGCGCGAACCCGAGGCTGGCGAGTTCAGGAGGCCGAGCTTCCTTTGAGCACCGGACATGTCCGGTGCACACCGGACAGTCCGGTGAATTATAGCGCGCCGGCTTCCGAGAAATCCCGAGAGTGAAGAGTTGGAGTCTGAGTCCCCTGGTGCACCGGACAGGTACTGTTCACTGTCCGGTGGCACACCGGACAGTCCGGTGCGCCAGACCAGGGGTGCCCTCGGTTGCCCCTTTGCTCCTTTATTGAATCCAAAACTTGGTCTTTTTATTGGCTGAGTGTGAACCTTTTACACCTGTATAATCTATACACTTGGGCAAACTAGTTAGTCCAAAGATTTGTGTTGGGCAATTCAACCACCAAAATTATTTAGGAACTAGGTGTAAGCCTAATTCCCTTTCAGCATTCATGATCTAGAAAAATGTTCTCAAGGATGTTTTCAAAGGGTTTTGAACTTAGCACATTGCATAACTTACTTAACCATTGCGGATCCCTCTTAATTGTACGGCGATTCCTATAACTCAAGAATTGTAAAATGAGTACTGCCATTGTTTCAAAGCACTTGGAGCACGCCATTTGATGTGGAATTTTAAATCTGCTGTGCTTTCTATTTTTTTATGCTCGTAAGATCTGTGCTTCTCCTGTCTGTAGAATTACTGCATACATGCTAGGAGCAAACTTGTTAGAATCTTTGTTTGTTTTGTCATTTAATCACCAAAACCCTCAATTAGGGTTGATTGCACTTACAATCTCCCCCTTTTTGGTGATTGATGCCAAAACAAACTAGAGTAGAGATAAACATTAAAAACTACGAGTACTTGCGAGATAAAAGCATTTGTGTATGTGTAGCTCCCCCTAAATATGTGCATGAGTTTTATGATATTAACATTGACTTGATATGTCAATTTGCAACATATTTAGAGAGAGTGAACAATCAACACCATACACAAAACAATGAGGGATGAAACATAATTATAGATTGTGATGATAGAAAGAGTAAGATTACACATACAATCTCATTATTGCATAGCATATGATATGAAAAGTTACTACTACTATTACAATAATGATATCATATCGCATCACATCATAAAAAGTTTATGGCTACAGAGCCATGCATGCATCACAAGATAGACTAATAATTATTACAAACCAATGTTCGTTACATAAATAGAAGTTACTGCCATGACAAGAAACCTTCTCCCCCTTTTTGGCAACAAGAACCAAAAGAGGAGAGAGCCATCAACACAAGATCACCAGTTTGGAGGAGGCTGATGAGGAGCAAAGAAGTGGTGCGCCAGGTGAGATGCGAAGTGTTCTTCCCCAGATTGATCCGGGGGAGGAGCACTTCCAGAAGGATCCTGGGGCGGAGGGTGAGAGGATGATTGACCCGGATCCCCATAGTAGGGAGGCGGGGCAAACTGCTCGCGATCATCGAAGTAGGTTTCTTCTTCTTCTTCGTCTTCTGCTGACATGAAGGGCACCCCGTAGGTCTGCTGGTGCCACTCATTGATCTCCGGGGGAGGAGGATGGAGAGGCACGTCAGGCGAGCGAGGGGCAAAGGGCATACCCATGGAAGAAGCTTGACGACAAAGATTGTCGTCCGTCTCCCGCTGACGCCTTGCCAGCTCATGTACATCCGCAGAAATGTTCCGGCACATGGAGAAAAATGCCGCAATCCCATGGGCCAAGCTGGCACCCATCCCTCGGCCACGACCTCGACCACGGCCACGACCACGTGGCGTGGGAGATCCGCGGCCAGGGGAGGGACGCGAGGCACCGGTAGGAGCAACAGTAGCAGGACCAGCAGAGGTATGAGCCCGGGAGCTGGAAGGGGCTTTCCTTAAGCGCCCTGCTGGATTGTTGGGGTCAGTCCAGAAAGGGGTATATGATTGATGTCTTGTGCTTTTATCATATCAAAACTGCATCACAACTTCAATCATCTTCATGATAAAAGGAGCATGAAGACATCCCTTCAATGGAAAGCAGGCAGCATGAATGATTTCCTGCCAGATCATATCAAAGAGGTTGATACTCTCTGAGCTGCTAGGCTTCATGAAAGAGAGCAAAACCTTGCTCTCGCTAAGAATATTCATCTGATTACCCCCTTTTGGAATGAGGGTCATCCGGCTGAGGGAGTTGATGTATCTGTAATACTTGTGTACGTTGGTGGACTCCCAATATTTCCCAGACTCAGAGAGATGAAGGTCTCTGGCTTCATCTCTAGTAGGTTGGCGGAAATCATGAATCTTTATCTTATCCCAGAGATATCATTGTCAGTGAATCCAAGAATGTGAGCAAACCGACGGTAGCTCACCTTGTACCAGCTTCCCTCAATGTAGAAGTTAAGATAAGGATAGTTGTATGGACTATCCTCATCTGCCAGCTTAACCCATAGAGTTGAGTAAAACTGGGCAATCACTTCATCATTCCAATCATATTGGAATGTCATTATCTCCTTCATTTTCTTTCTTTCACAGACCCTCAATGCCTGTGTCATCTCTAGGTCCCCAATTGCGTCACATCCTTCCCAGTTGATATAGCGTTGATGTAGGATGGGTTGATGTTTCTTGGGGAGGATCACAGTGTTGTAAAAATCTACATGATGAAGCGTCCAAAAACGGTTCCCATCAATCCTGGCATCACGAAGGCGTAATGCAGGATTCTGGAAACAGATGTCCTGCAGAAGAGCAGAACCTCCACTGGCAGTGAAATCAGTCACTGGCTCATTGCCAGCGCGACGGGCCTCCGCCCGGTGGAGGACCAAACCTCGAATAACAGGGGCATGGGCAGGGGGAAGATCAACCTCATCATCTTTCCCACCCTCATCATCACTTGTTGCTTCCCATGCATGAGGGTTTGTCGTGGGTTGGGATCGACTGGATGGATTCCGGGCCATCCGACCACGACCACCATGAGACCCAGAGGCCTCACCACCCTGCATGACATTGCCACTTCCTCGCCCACGCTTGGATCTGGAGCATGGGGGAGTATCTCCATGAATCTCTTGGTCGTCAGAGGAGTCGGATTCAACCACAGAAGGATTCCTTCTACGCACCATCCTTAAAAAGAGAAGATAGAACCTATGATGAGCAAGGATCTTAACAACCACGCTTGAGTAGAGACGTGTATGATATTAAGCATGCACTTCAACCGTTCATGCGAGCGGTTCAACTACAACGAACAATATCAAACCGCTAAACTCAAACAATGTTCGTGACAAATGAGGATAATCTAAGTGTTGCAAGCACTTAAACTAAAATGTACCCAACGAATGATACACTAGATAATCAAGAATGAGTGGGATTGAGTAAAAAAAGAGATGAACTAGAACAATACCTCGATCCAGAGTTTGAATCAAGAAATCCCAACAAGATCGAGGGAGATGATGGAGAACGCCGAGATGAACGGATTTCCAACAAAATTTCCAAAGATTGGAAGGCACAAGTGGGTTTTGGAGTGGTGAAAGTGTGGAGGAGAGAGAGAGGAAAGAGTAGGCGGCGTCGACTGGAATAAGAAACTGAGAAGAAGATAAGAGAGGAAGGGGAGAGAAATAGGGGAGGAGCCAGCCGGTCAACTGACAGAAAACCGGTTCAACCGGTTATAAAACCGGTTCAACCAGTTTCTGGTCAGACTGCGCAGAAAAAGCGCGCAGAAAAAGGTATTGACTGCGCGGATTTTGTGGCAGACTGACAGCGCAGTCTGCGAGACTGACGACACAGACTGCGACGCTGACTGACAGCACGGACGCGGAGGAGGGCAAAACTGGTTCAACCGGTTTTTATACCGGTTTCCACCAGGGAAAAACCGGTTGAGTGACCTACTCAGCCGATTTACTCAACCAGTTTTCAGATATTGCCCGAAAAGGCTATAATAACACTTAGCAAATATGACATGAGTGATTTAAATGAAGCAAATAGTATTTCTCATGACATATTGCTCAAACAATCAATTTATATCCATCAAATTTGATCAAAATTTTAGTTTTTAAGACACATTTCGAGAATTCAAGATATTTAGTTCACTCCTAAGGAAGCAAAACCTAGTCTCATCAAGTGGTTTTGTGAAGATATCGGCTAGTTGATTTTCGGTGCTCACATGAAACAATTCGATATCTCCTTTGGCTTCGTGGTCTCTCAAGAAATGATGTCTAATGTCAATATGTTTGGTTCGAGAGTGTTGCACTGGATTGTTTGCAAGTTTTATGGCACTCTCATTGTCACACAATAGTGGAATCTTGTTAAACTCACAACCAAAATCTCTCAGGGTTTGCTTCATCCATAACAACTGTGCACAACATGCCCCAACTGCTATGTACTCAGCTTCTACAGTGGAAAGTGCAACACAATTTTGTTTCTTGGAACTCCATGACACTAAGGACCGCCCAAGGAATTGGCAAGTCCCAGTAGTGCTTTTTCGATCTACTTTGCAACCGGCATAATCTGAGTCAGAGTAGCCAAGCAAATCGAAAAAGGAGCCTTTAGGGTACCATAAGCCTAGATTTTGGGTGTGCACTAAGTATCTTAGAATTCTCTTAACGGCAACAAGATGGCAATCTTTAGGATTAGCTTGGAAGCGAGCACACATGCAAACACTCAACATTATATCAGGTCTAGATGCACACAAATAAAGTAGTGACCCTATCATTGATCTATATAACTTTTGATCTACAGGTTTACCTTCTTCATTTAGGTCGAGGTGTCCATTTGATGACATTGGAGTCTTGGCGTGCTTTGCCTTTTCCATACCAAACTTCTTGAGCATATCTTGCGTATATTTAGTTTGGCATAGAAAAGTACCTTACTTGAGTTGTTTGACTTGAAATCCCAGGAAGTATTTAAGCTCGCCCATCATAGACATCTCAAACCTGTTCGTCATTACTTTGCTAAACTCTTCACAAAATTTTTCATTAGTACTACCAAATATAATGTCATCATATATTTGGCACACAAATAATTCATTGTCAACTTTGCGAGTAAATAATGTAGAGTCAGCTTTTCCTATTGTAAACTCATTCTTAATTAAAAAATCTTTAAGGCAATCATACCAAGCTCTAGGGGCTTGTTTAAGCCCGTAGAGTGCCTTGTGAAGTAGATAAACATGATTTGGCTTCCTTGGGTCTTCAAAGCCCGGCGGTTGCTCCACATAGACCCTCTCTTGTAGTGGACCATTTAGAAACACACTCTTGATGTCCATTTGATATAACTTGAAATCATGGTTAGTAGCATAGGCAATTAATATTCTAATTGACTCTAACCTTGCTACCGGCGCATATGTTTCACCAAAATCAAGTCCTTCCACTTGAGTGTAGCCTTGGGCAACCAACCGTGCTTTATTTCTTGTAGCCACGCCATGCTCATCTTGTTTGTTCCTAAAGACCCACTTTGTCCCAATCACATTTTGCTTGGGTCTTGGAACCAAGGACCAGATTTCATTCCGGGTGAAGTTGTTCAATTCCTCTTGCATGACAATTATCCAATCCGGATCACCCAACGCTTCTTCAACCTTAAGTGGCTCAAGAGAGGAAACAAACGAGTAAAATTCACAAAAATTTGCTAAACGAGATCGAGTTGTTACCCCTCTCCTGATGCTACCCAGGACGTTGTCCACTAGATGATCTCTTTGAATAGTGTGATGAACTTGAGGATGAGGCACTGATGGTTGTCTTTGAATTTGTTCCTCCTCATCATCTACTTGATCAAGAGCCACTTCACCATCAATACTTTCATGTTCATCTTCTACCACCGTTGGCATCCTTTGGGGTTGATGATTTTCTTCAAGATTTAGATGACTCGAGATTGATGGGTTTGCTTGGGTGGAGGATTTGTCACTCACCACCTTTGCACCCACATCAAAAACCTCATTGGTCATCCATAAAGTTCCTTCATCATCATCCTTCTCTTGAGGTCTTACCTCACCTATTGCAAGTCTCTTTATAGCCTCACAAGGTGGTTCTTCATTTCCTGCAGTGCCATTAGAAACGTGCCCTTGCGAGCCATTAGACTCATCAAATGTCACGTCTATCGCTATTTCAACAAGACCGGTGGTATTGTTGAAAACGCGATATCCATGCGCATTTGATGCATAACCAAGCAAGAAACCCTCGTCCACTCTAGGAGCAAACTTTGAGCTCTTGACTCTCTTGTTAAGAATAAAACATTTACAACCAAATACTCTAAAATAATCAACTTTAGGTTTGTTACCAGTGAGAAGTTCATAAGCTGTCTTCTTGTAGATCTTATGAAGATAGAGACGGTTGATTGCATGACAGGCGGTGTTGACCGCCTCTGCCCAAATGTTGTCAGGTGTCTTGTACTCATCTAACATAGTTCTAGCTGCTTCAATTAGAGTTTGGTTCTTTCTTTCCACAACACTATTTTGTTGTGGAGTGTAAGGAACCGAGAACTCATGTTTGATTCCTTCTTCACCTAAGAATTCTTCAACACTTGTGTTCTTGAATTTCGTCCCATTATCACTCCTCACTTTCTTGATTTTGAGCTCAAACTCATTTTGAGCCCTTCTCATGAATTTCTTCAAGGTTTCTTGAGTTTCACCTTGTCGGCGTCCCGAGACCGGGGGGTCCCTAAGCCGACGAGTGAGTGTGCCGCGTGCCCCAGCCCAGATGTGGCAGCCGGAGAGATCTTGGCACCCTGCTGGTGTGATGTCGTGGCTGTCGGAGGAGCAACGGAGCCTGGCGGAGGGACAGCTGTCGGAGCGGTTGGGTCCTTGCTGACGTCCCCCTGCTTCCGTAAGGGAGCTGAGAGCCGCCGTCGTCACAGGGCTAGCGGGGCGCCATCATTGCCTATCTGGCGGAGCTAGCCAGATGGGACACCGGTCTTGTTCTCTGCGGCCCGAGTCGGCTCGGGGTAGGGTGATGATGGCGCTTCCTGTTGACGTGGCGGGCCTGTGCCCTAGGTCAGGCGACGTGGAGGCTCCTCCGAAGCCGGGGTCGAGTCTGTCTTCCATGGCCGAGGCCGAGCCCGAGCTCCTGGGTCGGGCGAGGTGGAGGTCGTTCGGCAGAGGCCAGGGCGGAGTCCGAGCCCTGGGGTCGGGCGAAGCGGAGTTCGTCGTCTTCTGGGGCTGAGCCTGAGTCCGAGCCCTGGGTCGGGCGAAGCGGAGTTCACCGTCTTCCGGGGCCTTAGCCCGAGTCCGAGCCCTGGGTCGGGCGGAGCGGAGTTCGCCGTCTTCCGGGGCCTTAGCCCGAGTCCGAGCCCTGGGTCGGGCGGAGCGGAGTTCGCCGTCTTCCGGGGCTTAGCCCGAGTCCGAGCCCTGGGTCGGGCGGAGCGGAGTTCGCCGTCTTCCGGGGCCTAGCCCGAGTCCGAGCCCTGGGTCGGGCGGAGCGGAGTTCGCCGTCTTCCGGGGCCTAGCCTGAGTCCGAGCCCTGGGTCGGGCGGAGCGGAGTTCACCGTCTTCCGGGGCCTTAGCCCGAGTCCGAGCCCTGGGTCGGGCGGAGCGGAGTTCGCCGTCTTCCGGGGCCTTAGCCCGAGTCTGAGCCCTGGGTCGGGCGGAGCGGAGTTCGCCGTCTTCCGGGGCTTAGCCCGAGTCCGAGCCCTGGGTCGGGCGGAGCGGAGTTTCCTATGGCGCCTTTGGCAAGGCCTGACTGCCTGTCAGTCTCACTCTGTCAAGTGGCACTACAGTCGGAGTGGCGCAGGCGGCGCTGTCCTTCTGTCAGACCGGTCAGTGGAGCGGCGAAGTGACGGCGGTCACTTCGGCTCTGCCGGGGGACGCGCGTCAGGATAAAGGTGTCAGGCTACCTTTGTGTTAAATGCTCCTGCGACTTGGTCGGTCGGCGCGGCGATTTAGTCAGGGTTGCTTCTTAGCGAAGGCAAGGCCTCGGGCGAGCCGGAGATGTGTCCGTCGTTAAAAGGGGGGCCTCGGGCGAGACGGAAACCCCTCGGGGTCGGCTGCCCTTGCCCGAGGCTAGGCTCGGGTGAGGCGTGATCGAGTCGCTCGTATGGACTGATCCCTGACTTAATCGCACCCATCAGGCCTCTGCAGCTTTATGCTGATGGGGGTTACCAGCTGAGAATTAGGCGTCTTGAGGGTACCCCTAATTATGGTCCCCGACAGTAGCCCCCGAGCCTCGAAGGGAGTGTTAGCACTCGCTTGGAGGCTTTCGTCGCACTTTTTTGCAAGGGGACCAGCCTTTCTCGGTTGCATTTTGTTCCGGTGGGTGCGCGCGAGCGCACCCGCCGGGTGTAGCCCCCGAGGCCTCGGAGGAGTGGTTTCACTCCTTCGAGGTCTTAATGCCTTGCGCAATGCTTCGGCTGGTCTGGTTGTTCCCTCATGCGAGCAGGCCGTAGCCCGGGTGCACGGTCGGGGCCCAAGTTCTCGGGCTGGTATGTTGACGCTGTCAACGGTTCGGCCGGAGCCGGGTTTGTGAGGGCAGCCCCCAAGCCTCCGCACAGGGCGAGAGGGCGATCAGGGACAGACTCGGCTTTTTTACATACGCCCCTACGTCGCCTTTCCGCAAGGAGGAGGGGGGAGAGCGCCATGTTACCCTCGATGGGCGCCGAACATGGTGTCTCCGGTGAGCTGCAAGCGGGTAATCTGAGTGGACGTCCGTGCCCCGTTCGTTGGGGGTCGGCTAGGGGCCCAGAGGCACGCCCAAAAGTACCTGCGGGTGATCTGCCGGACCCGGTCACCTGGCGACGGGGTCCGAGGGCTCGATGCCTCCCTCCGATGGGATTCTGTTACAAGATCGCTCCCGCTGGTCTCGGAAATGTCCTAGGGTACCTCGGGAGCGTAGCCCGAGCCTTGGTTATGTATCGAACGTACCCCTGGTCATCCCTCGCTCGGCGTCTGAGGCGACTGTGAACCCTTCGAGGGCCAGCCTTCGAACCCCTGATCAGTAATGGGCACGGAGCCCGAGTAGCCTGAGGCGGCCGCAGAACCCTTCGGGGGGCCGGCCTTCGAACCTCTGACCAGTAGTGGGTGTAGGGCCCACGCGATCTGAGGCGGCTGTTGAACCCTTCGGGGGGCCAGCCTTCGAACCCCTGATCAGTAAGGAGGCTCGGAGCCTGGTTCCTTCACGGGGAAGGATCCCTTTCGGGGTATCCTCCTTTCCCGGTCCCTGTCGCAAGAGATAGAGAAAGAGGAAAAAAGGATATGAAACCGAACGACGCGGCGTACCTTTTTTTTGGCGCGGTTGTTTCGGCGAAGGCGAAGCGTCGCCCGCAGCTCCTGCCAGAAGCGCCGCCTGTCTAGCCGCGGAGTTAATGCGACGGGGCGAGTAGTTGGCAGGGCAGCCGTTGCGCGTGCGCGAGCCGTTCGAGGAACGGATCACGGGCGTGTTGTCTTCACGCCGTGAGAGGGGGTTCTCTTGCTGCCCCCAGATGGGACGTGAGCTTGGCTGACAACGTGACCGTTGCTCCCGCGCGCCTGCCACCGTCATTACTGCCGGCCCACTTTTGGCCGCGTTGGCCGCCGCGTCAGGCTGGCGCTGCTGGGTCGCGCGCTGGGTCGCCTCGAGTCCGGTATTAGTTCCGCAATCGAGGAGGCGCGGTGGTGGCACAGGCGGTACAGTTGCTTGCATGCAGCATCCGGCACGCCGGTTGCGCGACGCGTGGGCCTGGGCCTCCATGCTGGCGTGTCGGGAGTCGGAGAAGCGCGTCCACTTGGCGCGGTTGCATGCCGCCTGCATGGCTGCCCGCCCCTTTCGCCCGTTGGTCTGGGCAAAAGTGGAGGGTCACTTGTAACCGCTGGGCGGTTGCGTGCACCACGCGCGGCGGTTTGGCTTCTTCTGCTCGGAGCCGGTCTGCATGACATGCGGGACCCAGCCCCCGCGCCGCAGGGGAGGGCTTTGGAGCGTGTTGGAGAAGACTCAGCCCGTGACGGTTGGGGGCACACGTAGGGAGAGTTGCCTTTAAAAGGAGGGCAACCCCTTTCGTAAGGCGACCATGTCTTCTTGCTCCCTTATGCGCCGCGCCTTTCCACCTTCCAAGCCCTCGGATGGGGGGAACCCGCCGTCTTTTCGCCTCATCGTTGGAGGAACGCAACTCCGTGGGAGTTGGTACCTTTTAGCCATCGTTCGGCTTCAAGGATTTTCATCATGCAGCCCGGCTGCACCCCTCCACCGGCGGTCACCCAAGATGGTGACCTCCAGCTTGATGGTGGGGGAAAGCGAGCCGGGCTGCGGCCTCTGCCCCTCCCTCAGCCTCAAGGATTTTCATCACTAGTGCTGGGGAGGGGAGTGTGCCGAGTTGGGGTCGGCCCCTGCGTGGGCGGTGGCCCGCTCCTTCCCTCCGTGATCGGGGGGAAGGGCGGGAGTCGTCCGTGGCGCCGACAGCTGCACCGTGCCCGGCTCGCTGAGCCGAGCGGCTTCGGAGCCGCTCCCGGTGCCGCCTCCCGCCACGGCAGCTGGAAGAGGTTCCGCCGCCGACGAGTTTGCCGGCGCCACCCGCGGACCGACCTCCAACTCTACGGCCTTCTGCCCGTCCTTGCCTCTCGAGTTTGGGCATGGGCGGGGGCCTCCTGGCAGCAGCATCCGTCCTGAGGTCATCGCTGTTGCTGTTCGGCCCCCCGGGACAGTAGTCTTCATCGTCGCCGCTGCCGGGGCGGGCGATGACAAGCCGTTCGTCGGTCTTCTGTTGCTCCGCAGGCCCACCCCTATCGAGTGGGGTTGTTCGTACCTGCGGAGGGGGGAACCGGAGTTCTGTTTGTAATGGCACTTCGAATGCCAGTGTTTTTTGTTCATTTCGGCTTTCGGGGCCTGAACATGTATGTAATTACGGCACGGAGCCGCGTTTTTCCTCATTTTTGAGCGCTAAGACTCGTCTGTTGATTATCTGAACCGCTTCACCAAGCATGAGTCGCCCCGTGTCAAGGTGACGAGTGAGGTATCCGTATCCCGGAGGCGTAGGAGTCCCTCGGCTCGGTCGGCCTTGCTGTCCGAGGCTCCTCTAGCTTAGTTAAAGAGACCCCTCGGCCGCTCTTCGACGAGCCGAGGCCAGGGGTAGCGATATCAGTATGAACAGAGGCGGAGTCGGCTCAAGAATGAAACCTGGTTGGCCGGAGCCTAGCCGGGTTGTCCGTTGGCGGGACCGACGTCGGAGTTGATCAGCCGAGGCCTCAGGTCGGGCTGGCGCCCTTGGAAGATGGTTAGCCGAGGCCCCTGGGGTAACCAGCCGAGCCGCCTGCTCGGGCCGGATTCCCGGGGAAGTCCCTGGGAGCGATTGCCCGGGCGTGGTGATGACGTCGTCCTTCGGAGCGGAGAACCTCGGACCGCGTCGCCGTCCGAGGCTAGGTCGGGCCTCACCGAAGGTGTCGTCGATACCGAGGGTGTTGCTGCCCCCTTCCAGCGTCAAGACCCGAGCCTGCAGGATCAGATTGTCTTGTAGCGTGTGCCTTGTGCGGCCGCCGAGGCCAGAACACACACCCTCGCTGCGTTGTAAAGCTGCGTCTCTTTTCCTCTTATTTCGAGTATCTGGACTTTTTGTCGATAACAGGGATGTTTGCGCGAGCGAGAGTTGCTTCTCGCGGAAGGTGATGAGTGAGGTATCCGTATCCCGAAGGCGTGGGAGTCCCTCGGCTCGGTCGTGCCGCTTACGCGTACTTTCACCCGTCCGTGAGGCCCTGTCACCGACTCGGTCGAGAAGGCTCGAAGGATCGCTTCGACAGAAGGGCTTCCGAACATAAAGACTTGTTCGATCCGCGGAGCCACTTTATCCGAACGCGAGTTACTTATCGCAGAAGGTGATGAGTGAGGTATCCGTATCCCGGAGGCGTAGGAGTCCCTCGGCTCGGTCAGCCTTGGCTGCTTACGTGTACTCCGTCGTTTCCAGGACCCACTTTTCGAAGTAGTCAAAAAGCACGAAAGATATTCTGGTAAAAGAGATCTTTTTTCGAGGAAAATTTTGACGCAGAGGGGGTTTCCCCCCCTTTTAGCCCCCGAGGGAGGGTCGGGCTTTGCCGAGGCGAGGCCGACCCTTCCTTGTTGACTAAACTTTGCGTGGGTGCGAGGTATATGAACAACTTGGAAACATCTTAAGGGTAGAAGCGACGTAGCTGTTGGATGTTCCAAGCGTTGCCGTAGACCTCGCCTTGACTGTTGGCCAGCTTGTACGTTCCGGGCTTCAGAACTTTGGCAATGACGAATGGCCCCTCCCAGGGGGGCGTGAGCTTGTGCCTCCCTCGGGCGTCTTGCCGCAGCCGAAGCACCAGGTCGCCCACCTGGAGGTCTCGGGGTCGGACCCCTCGGGCGTGGTAGCGCCGCAGGGACTGCTGATACCGCGCCGAGTGTAGTAAGGCCCTGTCCCGAGCCTCTTCCAGCTGGTCCAGCGAGTCTTCTCGGCTAGCTTGGTTGCTTTGATCGTCGTAGGCCCTCGTCCTCGGGGAGCCGTATTCCAGGTCAGTGGGCAAGACGGCCTCGGCCCCGTAGACCAGGAAGAACGGCGTGAAACCCGTGGCTCGGCTCGGCGTTGTCCTCAGGCTCCAGACCACCGAGGGGAGTTCCTTCATCCATCGCTTGCCGAACTTGTTGAGGTCGTTGTAAATCCGAGGCTTGAGCCCTTGTAGAATCATGCCGTTGGCACGCTCTACTTGCCCATTCGACATGGGATGAGCCACGGCGGCCCAGTCCACCCGGATGTGGTGATCCTCGCAAAAATCCAAGAATTTTTTGCCGGTGAACTGGGTGCCGTTGTCGGTGATGATGGAGTTTGGGACCCCGAAGCGATGGATGATGTTGGTGAACAACGCCACCGCCTGCTCGGACCTGATGCTGTTCAAGGGTCGGACCTCGATCCACTTGGAGAATTTGTCGATGGCGACCAGCAGGTGCGTGTAGCCCCCGGGCGCCTTCTGCAAAGGGCCGACGAGGTCCAGACCCCACACAGCGAAGGGCCAGGTGATGGGTATCGTCTGAAGAGCCTGAGCGGGCAGGTGGGTCTGCTTCGCATAGAATTGACATCCTTCGCAGGTGCGGACAATTCTAGTGGCGTCAGCCACCGCCGTCGGCCAGTAGAAGCCTTGCCGGAAAGCATTCCCGACGAGGGCTCGAGGCGCTGCATGATGGACGCAAGCCCCCGAGTGTATTTCTTGCAGGAGTTCCTGACCTTCGGTGATGGAGATGCATCGCTGGAGGATGCCCGAGGGGCTGCGGTGGTAGAGCTCCTTCTCATCACCCAGCAAGACGAACGACTTGGCGCGTCGCGCTACCCGCCGAGCCTCGGCTTGGTCGAGGGGTAGCTCTCCTTGGCGGAGATATTGCAGGTACGGGGTCTGCCAATCTCGATCAGGCGTGGCCCCGCTCCGCTCCTCCTCGATGCGCAGCGCCTCGCCCTCGGGGGCCGAGGGTACCTCGGGCTGAACCGAGGACGCCTCGGGCTGTACCGAGGACGCCTCGGGCTGGACCGAGGGTACCTCGGGCTGGACCGAGGGTGCCCCGAGCTCAGGCGTGTCGTTGATCTTGACGGAGGGTTGGTGCAGATCCTGGGAGAAGACGTCCGGGGGAACCATTGTTCGCCCCGAGGCTATTTTTGCCAGCTCGTCCGCAGTCTCGTTGTAGCGCCGAGCGATGTGGTTAAGCTCGAGCCCGTAGAACTTGTCTTCCAGGCGCCGAACCTCATCGCAGTAGGCCTCCATCTTCGGGTTGCGGCAGTGGAAGCTCTTCATGACTTGGTCGATGACGAGCTGCGAGTCGCCGCGAGCGTCGAGGCGTCGGACCCCTAGCTCGATGGCGATTCACAATCCGTTGATCAGAGCTTCGTACTCAGCCACATTGTTGGACGCCGGGAAATGGAGGCGTAGCACGTAGCGTGGGTGTTTTCCGAGGGGTGAGACGAAGAGTAGGCCCGCGCTGGCTCCCGTCTTCATCAGCGACCCGTCAAAAAACATGGTCCAGAGCTCCGGTTGGATCGGAGCCGTCGGCAGCTAGGTGTCGACCCATTCGGCTACGAAGTCTGCCAATACCTGGGACTTGATGGCCTTCCGAGGGGCGAACGAGATTGTCTCGCCCATGATTTCCACCGCCCACTTTGCGATCCTGCCCGAAGCCTCCCGGCACTGGATGATCTCCCCCAGGGGGAAGGATGACACCACAGTTACCGGATGAGACTCGAAGTAATGTCGCTTCTGAACTTGTGGGTAGCGGATCTTGGTTTCGGACAGCACCTCGCTGACGAAGTAAACTGGCCTCTGAACGGGCAATGCATGCCCCTCTTCTTGCCTCTCGACCACAATCGCGGCGCTAACCACCTGAGTGGTCGCGGCGACGTAGACCAAGAGGGCTTCTCCATCAGCTGGGGGTACCAAGATAGGCGCCTTTGTAAGAAGCGCCTTCAGGTTCCCGAGAGCTTCCTCGGCCACAGGGGTCCAAGCGAAACACTCGGCCTTCCTTAACAGGCGGTACAGAGGCGGACCTCTTTCGCCGAGGCGTGAGATGAAGCGGCTCAGGGCCGCGAGACATCCCATGACCCTCTGTACGCCTTTTAAGTCCTTGATGGGCCCCATGCTAGTGATAGCTGCGATCTTCTCCGGGTTGGCTTCGATGCCTCGCTCGGAGATGATGAACCCCAAGAGCATGCCCCAGGGGCACGCCGAAGACACACTTCTCGGGATTGAGCTTGACGCCTTTCGCTTTGAGACATCGGAATGTCACTTCAAGGTCGGAGAGGAGGTTGGAAACCTTCCTTGTCTTGACTACGATGTCATCGACGTAGGCCTCGACTGTGCGACCGATGTGTTCGCCGAACACATGGTTCATGCACCGCTGGTACGTCGCGCCCGCATTCCTCAAACCGAACGGCATGGTGACATAGCAGTACATGCCGAAGGGCGTGATGAAAGAAGTCGCGAGCTGGTCGGACTCTTTCATCCGGATTTGGTGATACCCTGAGTAGGCATCGAGGAAGGACAGGGTTTCGCACCCAGCAGTGGAATCCACGATTTGATCGATGCGAGGTAGAGGGTAGGGAACCTTCGGACATGCTTTGTTGAGACCAGTGTAGTCTACACACATCCGCCATTTCCCCCGTTTCTTTCTCACAAGCATAGGGTTGGCAAGCCATTCGGGATGGAATACCTCTTTGATGAACCCTGCTGCCATTAGCTTGTGGACCTCCTCGCCTATCACTCTGCGCTTCTCCTCGTCGAATCGGCGCAGAGGCTGCCTGACGGGTCGGGCTCCGGCCCGAATATCCAGCGAGTGCTCGGCGACATCCCTCGGTATGCCGGGCATGTCCGAGGGACTCCACACAAAGACATCGGCGTTTGCGCGGAGAAAGTCGACGAGCACTGCTTCCTATTTGGGGTCGAGCCCGGAACCGATCCGGATCTGCTTGGAGGGGTCGCCACTGGGGTCGAGAGGGACGGCCTTAACCGTCTCCGCTGGCTCGAAGTTGCCGGCATGTCGCTTCCCGTCTGGCACCTCTTTGGAGAGGTTCTCCAGGTCAGCGATGAGGGCCTCGGACTCGGCGAGGGCCTCGGCGTACTCCACGCACTCCACGTCACATTCGAACGCGTGTTTGTACGTGGGGCCGACGGTGATGACCCCGTTGGGGCCCGGCATCTTGAGCTTCAGGTAGGTGTAGTTGGGGATGACCATGAACTTCGCGTAGCATGGCCTCCCCAGCACCGCGTGGTAGGTTCCTCAGAACCCGACCACCTCGAACGTCAAAATCTCCCTTCGGAAGTTGGAGGGCGTTCCGAAGCAGACAGGAAGGTCGAGCCGTCCGAGGGGCTGGACGCGCTTCCCAGGAATGATCCCGTGGAAGGGCGCAGCGCCTGCTCGGACGGAGGACAGATCGATGCGCAGGAGCCTGAGGGTCTCGGCGTAGATGATGTTGAGGCAGCTGCCCCCATCCATCAGGACCTTGGTGAGCCTGACGTCGCCGACGATGGGGTCGACGACGAGCGGGTATTTCCCCGGGCTCGGCACATGGTCGGGGTGGTCAGCTTGGTCGAAAGTGATGGGCTTGTTGGACCAGTCTAGGTAGACTGGCGCCGCCACCTTCACCGAGCAGACCTCCCGGCGCTCTTGCTTGCGATGCCGAGCCGAGGCATTCGCCGCATGCCCTTCGTAGATCATGAAGCAGTCGCGGACCTCGGGGAACTCTCCTGCTTGGTGATCTTCCTTTTTGTCGTCGTCGCGGGCCCTGCCACCCTCTGCAGGTGGCCCGACCTTGTGGAAGTGGCGCCGAAGCATGACGCACTCCTCGAGGGTGTGCTTGACGGGCCCCTGAAGGTAGGGGCACGGCTCCTTGAGCATCTTGTCGAAGAGGTTAGCACCTCCGGGGGGCTTCCGAGGGTTCTTGTACTCGGCGGTGGCGACAAGGTCCGCGTCGGCGGCGTCGCGTTTCGCTTGCGACTTCTTCTTGCCTTTCTTCTTGGCGCCGCGCGGAGTAGATGCCTCGGGGGCCTCTTCCGACGGGCGGCCCTGGGGCTGCTTGTCCTTTCGGAAGATGGCCCCGACCGCCTCCTGGCCAGAGGCGAACTTGGTGGCGATGTCCATCAGCTCGCTCGCCCTGGTGGGGGTCTTGCGACCCAACTTGCTCACCAGGTCGCGACAGGTGGTGCTGGCAAGGAACGCGCCGATGACATCTGAGTCGGTGATGTTGGGCAGCTCGGTGCGCTGCTTCGAGAATCGCCGGATGTAGTCCCGAAGAGACTCTCCCGGCTGTTGCCGGCAGCTTCGGAGGTCCCAAGAATTCCCGGGGTGCACGTACGTGCCCTGGAAATTGCCGGCGAAGTCTTGGACCAAATCATCCCAGTTGGAGATCTGCCCCGGAGGTAGGTGCTCCAACCAGGCGCGAGCCGTGTCGGAGAGGAACAGGGGGAGGTTGCGGATGATGAGGTTGTCGTCGTCCGTTCCACCCAGTTGGCAGGCCAGGCGGTAGTCTGCGAGCCACAGTTCCGGTCTCGTTTCCCCCGAGTACTTTGTGATAGTAGTCGGGGGTCGGAACCGGGCCGGGAACGGCGCCCGTCGTATGGCCCGACTGAAGGCCTGCGGACCGGATGGTTCGGGCGAGGGACTCTGATCCTCCCCGCTGTCGTAGCGTCCCCCACGCCTGGGGTGGTAGCCTCGGCGCACCCTTTCGTCGAGGTGGGCCCGACGGTCGCGACGATGGTGCTCGTTGCCGAGGTGGCCCGGGGCCGCAGGCGCGGTGTTGCGCGTGCGCCCGGTGTAGACCGAGGCTTCCCGCATGAATCGGGAAGTCGCGGCATGAGGTTCCGAGGGGTATCCCTGCCTTCGGGAGGCAGAGCTCTCGGCCCGTCGGGCCGCAGCGCCTTCCAGAAGATTCTTGAGCTCTCCCTGGATTCGCCGACCCTTGGTGGTTGATGGCTCCGGCATCGCGCGGAGGAGCATCGCTGCGGCTGCCAGGTTCTGACCGACCCCCCTGGATGCGGGTGGCGGCCTGACCCTGACGTCGTTG
This sequence comes from Zea mays, assembly GCF_902167145.1. Classification (NCBI taxonomy): domain Eukaryota; kingdom Viridiplantae; phylum Streptophyta; class Magnoliopsida; order Poales; family Poaceae; genus Zea; species Zea mays. Next base: position 195,648,077 of record NC_050096.1, on the reverse strand, counting down.
GCAACGCGGTGCTGAAACCCTGGGGCAGGTGACGTATTTCTCTGGCCGGGGGTTGGCCCGCCCATACCTGCCCGACGTCCCGGCGGATCGACTCGAGCGCTCCTGCTCCCTCGTCGAGCCTGGCCTGCGCCCCGCGGACTTGCTCGAGCTGTGGGTAGTGACCCCCCGCCGGAACGGGGACCATAGCTAGCTCCCGCGGGATGTCGGCGCGAGGCACCGGCCTAGGGAGATCACCGTCCTCCGGCATGCCGAGATGGTTGCCTTCGGAGGGATCCCCTAGCTCGACGTGGAAACATTCGCGGCTTGGGCCGCAGTCCTCGTCGTCAAGGCTGCGGCTACCGTCGGAACAGTCGGAGAGGCAGTAGTCACATGCGGTCATAAAGTCCCGCATGGCACTGGGGTTGCCAAATCCAGAGAAATCCCAGCAGATGCTGGGATCGTCATCTTCCTCGGACCCAGTGGGCCCGTAGGTCGAGACGTCCGTCAATCGGTCCCAAGGCGACAGCATACGAAACCCCAGAGGGGTTGCACTCGCCTCAACGAGAGCGCCCGCCAAAGCGAGGTCGCTAGGAGGGTTGAGGCCGAGTCGAAATGACGTAGGATGGGAATCAGTCAGTACCTTTTGGTCGACGAGGAGCGACATAGTCACGTTAGGGACTGATTGCGCCGTCGTCTTAGGTACGAGGGCGACGTCCTGCAGGCCCTCCGCGAGCGCGCTGGCGTCGTCCACTTGCTCGGGATTGGTGTGTCGCGGGGGGACGGCGCTCGCCTTCGTCTCAAACGCGAGGTCGACGCCCGACGCGCCCCCCGTTGGGGCGCTGGGGACGTCGATTCGCTCGACAGCCGACGAAGCGTGGCCTCCCGCTTGGCCTTGGTTGCCCCGCCTCCTCCTCCGTTGGCGGGGGAGAGGACGGGGCGAGCTCGAATGTTGTTCTTCCACCACGCGGGGAAGATGTCGTCGATTCCGCCGCCGGCGGGCGGGTTGTCGGCCGCCATTGTCGTTGTCGCGCGGCGGTGGAAGGAGTATCATGTCGTAGCTGCCGTCGAGGGACATGAACTCAAGACTCCCGAAACGGAGCACCGTCCCGGGTTGGAGAGGTTGTTGGAGACTGCCCATCTGGAGCTTGACGGGAAGCTTTTCGTCAGCACGCAGCAGGCCCCTACCTGGCGCGCCAACTGTCGGCGTCCCGAGACCGGGGGGTCCCTAAGCCGACGAGTGAGTGTGCCGCGTGCCCCAGCCCAGATGGGTCGAGCGCGTGGGCGAGCGCGAAGGGGGGAAGCGAGGTGGCCGGAGACGGGCGTGAGAGAGGTGGAAATCCCGCGGCCTTCGTGTTCGTCCCGCGCCTAGGTCGGGTGCGCTTGCAGTAGGGGGTTACAAGCGTCCGCGCGGGTGAGGGAAGCGAGCGACCCCAAGAGAGCGCCTGTCCCGTCCTCGTCCCCGCGCGGCCAACCTTCTCTAAGAAGGCCCTGGTCCTTCCTTTTATAGGCGTAAGGAGAGGATCCAGGTGTACAATGGGGGTGTAGCAGAGTGCTACGTGTCTAGCGGGGGAGAGCTAGCGCCCTAAGTACATGCCAATGTGGCAGCCGGAGAGATCTTGGCACCCTGCTGGTGTGATGTCGTGGCTGTCGGAGGAGCAACGGAGCCTGGCGGAGGGACAGTTGTCGGAGCGGTTGGGTCCTTACTGACGTCCCCCTGCTTCCGTAAGGGAGCTGAGAGCCGCCGTCGTCACAGGGCTAGCGGGGCGCCATCATTGCCTATCTGGCGGAGCTAGCCATATGGGACACCGGTCTTGTTCTCTGCGGCCCGAGTCGGCTCGGGGTAGGGTGATGATGGCGCTTCCTGTTGATGTGGCGGGCCTGTGCTCTAGGTCGGGCGACGTGGAGGCTCCTCCGAAGCCGGGGTCGAGTCTGTCTTCCATGGCCGAGGCCGAGCCCGAGCTCCTGGGTCGGGCGAGGCGGAGGTCGTTCGGCAGAGGCCAGGGCGGAGTCCGAGCCCTGGGGTCGGGCGAAGCGGAGTTCGTCGTCTTCTGGGGCTGAGCCCGAGTCCGAGCCCGAGTCCGAGCCCTGGGTCGGGCGGAGCGGAGTCCGTCGTCTTCGGGGGCTTAGCCCGAGTCCGAGCCCTGGGTCGGGCGGAGCGGAGTTCGCTGTCTTCCGGGGCCTTAGCCCGAGTCCGAGCCCTGGGTCGGGCGGAGCGGAGTTCGCCGTCTTCCGGGGCTTAGCCCGAGTCCGAGCCCTGGGTCGGGCGGAGCGGAGTTCGCCGTCTTCCGGGGCCTAGCCCGAGTCCGAGCCCTGGGTCGGGCGGAGCGGAGTTCGCCGTCTTCCGGGGCCTAGCCCGAGTCCGAGCCCTGGGTCGGGCAGAGCGGAGTTCGCCGTCTTCCGGGGCCTTTGCCCGTGTCCGAGCCCTGGGTCGGGCGGAGCGGAGTTCGCCGTCTTCCGGGGCTTAGCCCGAGTCCGAGCCCTGGGTCGGGCGGAGCGGAGTTTCCTATGGCGCCTTTGGCAAGGCCTGACTGCCTGTCAGTCTCACTCTGTCAAGTGGCATTGCAGTCGGAGTGGCGCAGGCGGCGCTGTCCTTCTGTCAGACCGGTCAGTGGAGCGGCAAAGTGACGACGGTCACTTCGGCTCTGCCGGGGGGCGCGCGTCAGGATAAAGGTGTCAGGCTACCTTTGCGTTAAATGCTCCTGCGACTTGGTCGGTCGGCGCGGCGATTTAGTCAGGGTTGCTTCTTAGCGAAGGCAAGGCCTCGGGCGAGCCGGAGATGTGTCCGCCGTTAAAAGGGGGGCCTCGGGCGAGACGGAAACCCCTCGGGGTCAGCTGCCCTTGCCCGAGGCTAGGCTCGGGCGAGGCGTGATCGAGTCGCTCGTATGGACTGATCCCTGACTTAATCGCACCCATCAGGCCTCTGCAGCTTTATGCTGATGGGGGTTACCAGCTGAGAATTAGGCGTCTTGAGGGTACCCCTAATTATGGTCCCCGACACACCTTTATCACTTAAAAAGAAAACCCAGGTGAAACGAGAATAATCATCAACAATGACTAAACCATACTTGTCGGGGACCATAATTAGGGGTACCCTCAAGACGCCTAATTCTCAGCTGGTAACCCCCATCAGCATAAAGCTGCAGAGGCCTGATGGGTGCGATTAAGTCAGGGATCAGTCCATACGAGCGACTCGATCACGCCTCGCCCAAGCCTAGCCTCGGGCAAGGGCAGCCGACCCTGAAGGGGTTTCCGTCTCGCCCGAGGCCCCCCTTCAACGGCGGACACATCTCCGGCTTGCCCGAGGCCTTGCCTTCGCTGAAAAGCAACCCTGACTGAATCGCCGCCCCGACCGGCCAAGTCGCAGGAGCATTTAACGCAAAGGAAACCAGGCCCTGCCAAAGGCACCATAGGAAACTCCGCTCCACCCGACCCAGGGCTCGGACTCGGGCTAAGCCCCGGAAGACGGCGAACTCCGCTCCGCCCGACCCAGGGCTCGGACTCGGGCTAAGCCCCGGAAGACGGCGAACTCCGCTCCGCCCGACCCAGGGCTCGGACTCGGGCTAAGCCCCGGAAGACGGCGAACTCCGCTCCGCCCGACCCAGGGCTCGGACTCGGGCTAAGCCCCGGAAGACGGCGAACTCCGCTCCGCCCGACCAAGGGCTCGGACTCGGGCTAAGCCCCGGAAGACGGCGAACTCCGCTCTGCCCGACCAAGGGCTCGGACTCGGGCTAAGCCCCGGAAGACGGCGAACTCCGCTCCGCCCGACCAAGGGCTCGGACTCGGGCTAAGCCCCGGAAGACGACGAACTCCGCCTCGCCCGACCCAGGGGCTCGTACTCGGCCTCTGCTGACGAACTCCGCCTCGCCCGACCTAGGGGCTCGGACTCGGCCTCTGCTGACGACCTCCGCCTCGCCCGACCCAGGGGCTCGGACTCGGCCTCTGCTGACGACCTCCGCCTCGCCCGACCCAGGGGCTCGGACCCGGCCTCTGCTGACGACCTCCGCCTCGCCCTACCCAGGGGCTCGGACTCGGTCTCGGCCATGGAAGACAGACTCGACCCCGGCTTCGGAGGAGCCTCCACGTCGCCCAACCTAGGGCACAGGCCAGCCACGTCGACAGGAAGCGCCATCATCACCCTACCCCGAGCCGACTTGGGTCGCAGAGAACAAGACCTGTGTCCCATCTGGCTGGCTCCGCCAGATAGGCAATGATGGCGCCCCGCTAGCCCCGTAACGACGGCGGCTCTCAGCTCTCTTACGGAAGCAGGGCGACGTCAGCAAGGACACAACCGTTCCAACAGCTATCCCTCCGCTAGGCTCCGTTGCTCCTCCGACAGCCACGACATCACGCCAGCAGGGTGCCAAGATCTCTCCGGCTGCCACATTGGCATGTACCTAGGGCACTAGCTCTCCCCCCGCTAGACACGTAGCACTCCGCTACACCCCCATTGTACACCTGGATCCACTCCTTACGCCTATAAAAGGAAGGACCAGGGCCCTCTTAGAAAAGGTTGGCCGCGCGGGGACGAGGACGGGGACAGCCGCTCTCTTGGGGCCGCTCGCTTCCCTCACCCGCGTGGACGCTTGTAACCCCCTACTGCAAGCGCACCCGACCTGGGCGCGGGACGAACACGAAGGCCGCGGGATTCCCACCTCTCTCTCGCCGGACTCCGGCCTCCTCGCTCCTTTCCCCCCATCGCGCTCGCCCACGCGCTCGACCCATCTGGGCTGGGGCACGCAGCACACTCACTCGTCGGCTTAGGGACCCCCCGGTCTCGAAACGCCGACAGTTGGCGCGCCAGGTAGGGGCCCGCTGCGTGTTGACGAGCAGCTTCCCGTCAAGCTCCAGATGGGCAGTCTCCAACAACCTCTCCAACCCGGGACGGTGCTCCGTTTCGGGAGTCTTGAGTTCATGTCCCTCGACGGCGGCTACGACATGATACTCCTTCCACCGCCGCGCGACAACGACAATGGCGGCCGACAACCCGCCCTCCGGTGGCGGAATCGACGGCCTCCTCCCCGCGCGGTGGAAGAACGACATTCGAGCTCGCCCCGTCCTCTCCCCCGCCAACGGAGGAGGAGGCGGGGCAACCAAGGCCGGGCGGGAGGCCGCGCTTCGTCGGCCGTCGAGCGAATTGACGTCCCCAGCGCCCCAACGGAGGGAGCGTCGGGCGTCGACCTCGCATTCGAGACGAAGGCGAGCGCCGTCCCCCCGCGACACGCCAATCCCGAGCAAGTGGACGACGCCAGCGAGCTTGCGGAGGGCCTGCAGGACGTCGCCCTCGTACCTAGGACGATGGCGCGATCAGCCCCCGACGTGACTACATCGCCCCTCGTCGACCAAAAGGTACTGACTGATTCCCATCCTGCATTATGTCGACTCGGCCTCAACCCGCCTAGCGACCTCGCTTTGGCGGGCGCTCTCGTTGAGGCGAGTGCAACCCCTCTGGGGTTTCGTACGCGGTCGCCTTGGGACCGGTTGACGGATGTCTCGACCTATGGGCCCCCTGGGTCTGAGGAAGATGACGATCCCAGCATCTGTTGGGATTTCTCTGGATTCGGCAACCCCAGTGCCATGCGGGACTTTATGACCACATGTGACTACTGCCTCTCCGACTGTTCCGACGGTAGCCGCAGCCTTGACGACAAGGACTGTGGCCCAAGCCGCGAATGTTTCCACGTCGAGCTAGGGGATCCCGCTGAAGGCAACCACCTCGGCATGCCGGAGGACGGTGATCTCCCTAGGCCGGCGCCTTGCGCCGACATCCCGCGGGAGCTAGCTGTGGTCCCCGTTCCGGTGGGGGGTCACGACCCACAGCTCGAGCAAGTCCGCGGGGCGCAGGCCAGGCTCGACGAGGGAGCAGGAGCACTTGAGTCGATCCGCCGGGACGTCGGGCAGGTATGGGCGGGCCAGCCCCCGGCCGGAGAAATACGTCACCTGCCCCAGGGTTTCCAGCACCGCGTCGCCAACGACGTCATGGTCAGGCCGCTACCCGCGTCCAGCGGGGTCGGTCAGAACCTGGCAGCCGCAGCAATGCTTATCCGCGCGATGCCAGAGCCATCGACCACCGAGGGACGGCGAATCCAGGGAGAGCTCAAAAATCTCCTGGAAGGCGCTGCGGCCCGACGGGCCGAAAGCTCTGCCTCCCGGAGGCAGGGATACCCTTCGGAACCTCATGCCGCGACTTCCCGATTCATGCGGGAAGCCTCGGTCTACACCGGGCGCACGCGCAACACCGCGCCTGCGGCCCCGGGCCACCTCGGCAACGAGCACCATCGTCACGACCGTCGAGCCCACCTCGACGAAAGGGTGCGCCGAGGCTACCACCCCAGGCGTGGGGGACGCTACGACAGCGGGGAGGATCGGAGTCCCTCGCCCGAACCACCCGGTCCGCAGGCCTTCAGCCGGGCCATCCGGCGGGCACCGTTTCTGACCCGTTTCCGACCCCCGGCTACTATCACAAAGTACTCGGGGGAAACGAGGCCGGAACTGTGGCTTGCGGACTACCGCCTGGCCTGCCAACTGGGTGGAACGGACGACGACAACCTCATCATCCGCAACCTCCCCCTGTTCCTCTCCGATACTGCTCGCGCCTGGTTGGAGCACCTGCCTCCGGGGCAGATCTCCAACTGGGATGATTTGGTCCAAGCCTTTGCCGGCAATTTCCAGGGCACGTACGTGCGCCCCGGGAATTCCTGGGACCTCCGAAGCTGCCGGCAACAGCCGGGAGAGTCTCTTCGGGACTACATCCGGCGATTCTCGAAGCAGCGCACCGAGCTGCCCAACATCACCGACTCAGATGTCATCGGCGCGTTCCTTGCCGGCACCACCTGCCGCGACCTGGTGAGCAAGTTGGGTCGCAAGACCCCCACCAGGGCGAGCGAGCTGATGGACATCGCCACCAAGTTCGCCTCTAGCCAGGAGGCGGTCGAGGCCATCTTCTGAAAGGACAAGCAGCCCCAGGGCTGCCCATCGGAAGAGGCTCCCGAGGCGTCTACCCCGCGCGGCGCCAAGAAGAAAGGCAAGAAGAAGTCGCAAGCGAAACGCGACGCTGCCGACGCAGACCTTGTCGCCGCCGCCGAGTACAAGAACCCTTGGAAGCCCCCCGGAGGTGCCAACCTCTTCGACAAGATGCTCAAGGAGCCGTGCCCCTATCATCAGGGGCCCGTCAAGCACACCCTCGAGGAGTGCGTCATGCTTAGGCGCCACTTCCACAAGGCCGGGCCACCCGCGGAGGGTGGCAGGGCCCACAACGACGACAAAAAGGAAGATCACCAAGCAGGAGAGTTCCCCGAGGTTCGCGACTGCTTCATGATCTACGGAGGGCATGCGGCGAATGCCTCGGCTCGGCATCGCAAGCAAGAGCGCCGGGAGGTCTGCTCGGTGAAGGTGGCAGCGCCAGTCTACCTAGACTGGTCCGACAAGCCCATCACTTTCGACCAAGCTGACCACCCCGACCACGTGCCGAGCCCGGGGAAATACCCGCTCGTCGTCGACCCCATCATCGGCGACGTCAGGCTCACCAAGGTCCTGATGGATGGGGGCAGCTGCCTCAACATCATCTACGCCGAGACCCTCAGGCTCCTGCGCGTCGATCTGTCCTCCGTCCGAGCAGGCGCTGCGCCTTTCCACGGGATCATTCCTGGGAAGCGCGTCCAGCCCCTCGGACGGCTCGACCTACCCGTCTGCTTCGGAACGCCCTCCAATTTCCGAAGAGAGACTCTGACGTTCGAGGTGGTCGGGTTCCGAGGAACCTACCACGCGATATTGGGGAGGCCATGCTACGCGAAGTTCATGGCCGTCCCCAACTACACCTACCTGAAGCTCAAAATGCCGGGCCCCAACGGGGTCATCACCGTCGGCCCCACGTACAAACACGCGTTCGAATGCGACGTGGAGTGCGTGGAGTACGTCGAGGCCCTCGCCGAGTCCGAGGCCCTCATCGCCGACATGGAGAACCTCTCCAAAGAGGTGCCAGACATGAAGCGACATGCTAGCAACTTCGAGCCAGCGGAGACGGTTAAGGCCGTCCCTCTCGACCCCAGCGGCGACGCCTCCAAGCAGATCCGGATCGGTTCCGGGCTCGACCCCAAATAGGAAGCAGTGCTCGTCGACTTTCTCCACGCAAACGCCGACGTTTTTGCGTGGAGTCCCTCGGACATGCCCGACATACCGAGAGAAGTCGCCGAGCACTCGCTGGATATTCGTGCCGGGGCCCGACCCGTCAGGCAGCCTCTGCGCCGATTCGATGAGGAGAAGCGCAGAGTGATAGGCGAGGAGATTCACAAGCTAATGGCGGCAAGGTTTATCAAAGAGGTATTCCATCCCGAATGGCTTGCCAACCCTGTGCTTGTGAGAAAGAAAGGGGGGAAATGGCGGATGTGTGTAGACTACACTGGTCTCAACAAAGCATGTCCGAAGGTTCCCTACCCTCTGCCTCGCATCGATCAAATCGTGGATTCCACTGCTGGGTGCGAAACCCTGTCGTTCCTCGATGCCTACTCAAGGTATCACCAAATCCGGATGAAAGAGTCCGACCAGCTCACGACTTCTTTCATCACACCCTTCGGCATGTACTGCTATGCCACCATGCCGTTCGGTTTGAGGAATGCGGGCGCGACGTACCAGCGGTGCATGAACCATGTGTTCGGCGAACACATCGGTCGCACAGTCGAGGCCTACGTTGATGACATCGTAGTCAAGACAAGGAAGGCTTCCAACCTCCTCTCCGACCTTGAAGTGACATTCCGGTGTCTCAAAGCTAAAGGCGTCAAGCTCAATCCCGAGAAGTGTGTCTTCGGGGTGCCCCGAGGCATGCTCTTGGGGTTCATCGTCTCCGAGCGGGGCATCGAAGCCAACCCGGAGAAGATCGCAGCCATCACCAACATGGGGCCCATCAAGGACTTAAAAGGTGTACATAGGGTCATGGGATGTCTCGCGGCCCTGAGCCGTTTCATCTCACGCCTCGGCGAAAGAGGTCTGCCTCTGTACCGCCTGTTAAGGAAGGCCGAGTGCTTCACTTGGACCCCTGAGGCCGAGGAAGCTCTCGGGGACCTGAAGGCGCTCCTCACCAAGGCGCCTATCTTGGTACCGCCAGCTGATGGAGAAGCTCTCTTGGTCTACGTCGCCGCGACCACTCAGGTGGTTAGCGCCGCGATTGTGGTCGAGAGGCAAGAAGAGGGGCATGCATTGCCCGTTCAGAGGCCAGTTTACTTCGTCAGCGAGGTACTGTCCGAAACCAAGATCCGCTACCCACAAGTTCAGAAGCTACTGTATGCAGTGATCCTGACGAGGCGGAAGTTGCGACACTACTTCGAGTCTCACCCGGTAACTGTGGTGTCATCCTTCCCCCTGGGGGGGACCATCCAGTGCCGAGAAGCCTCGGGCAGAATTGCGAAGTGGGCGGTAGAAATCATGGGCGAGACCATCTCGTTCGCGCCTCGGAAGGCCATCAAGTCCCAGGTATTGGCGGACTTCGTAGCCGAATGGGTCGACACCCAACTACCGACGGCTCCGATCCAACCGGAGCTCTGGACCATGTTTTTCGACGGGTCGCTGATGAAGACGGGAGCCGGCGCGGGCCTGCTCTTCATCTCACCCCTCGGGAAACACCTACGCTACGTGCTACGCCTCCATTTCCCGGCGTCCAACAATGTGGCTGAGTACGAAGCTCTGATCAACGGATTGCGAATCGCCATCGAGCTAGGGGTCCGACGCCTCGACGCTCGCGGCGACTCGCAGCTCGTCATCGACCAAGTCATGAAGAACTCCCACTGCCGCGACCCGAAGATGGAGGCCTACTGCGATGAGGTTCGGCGCCTGGAAGACAAGTTCTACGGGCTCGAACTTAACCACATCGCTCGGCGCTACAACGAGACTGTGGACGAGCTGGCAAAAATAGCCTCGGGGCGAACGACGGTTCCCCCGGACGTCTTCTCCCGGGATCTACACCAACCCTCCGTCAGGATCAACGACGTGCCCGAGCCCGAGGTACCCTCGGCCCAGCCTGAGGTACCCTCGGCCCATCCCGAGGTACCCTTGGCCCAGCCTGAGGTACCCTCGGCCCATACCGAGGCGTCCTCGGTCCAGCCCGAGGTACCCTAGGCCCCCGAGGGCGAGGCGCTGCGCATCGAGGAGGAGCGGAGCGGGGCCACGCCTGACAGAGACTGGCAAACCCCGTACCTGCAATATCTCCGCCAAGGAGAGCTACCCCTCGACCAAGCCGAGGCTCGGCGGGTAGCGCGACGCGCCAAGTCGTTCGTCTTGCTGGGCGATGAGAAGGAGCTCTACCACCGCAGCCCCTCGGGCATCCTCCAGCGATGCATCTCCATCGCCGAAGGTCAGGAACTTCTGCAAGAGATACACTCGGGGGCTTGTGGCCATCACGCAGCGCCTCGAGCCCTCGTCGGGAGTGCTTTCCGGCAAGGCTTCTACTGGCCAATGGCGGTGGCCGACGCCACTAGAATTGTCCGCACCTGCGAAGGGTGTCAATTCTATGCGAAGCGGACCCACCTGCCCGCTCAGGCTCTGCAAACAATACCCATCACCTGGCCTTTTGCTGTATGGGGTCTGGACCTCGTCGGTCCCTTGCAGAAGGCGCCCGGGGGCTACACGCACCTGCTGGTCGCCGTCGACAAATTCTCCAAGTGGATCGAGGTCCGACCCCTGAACAGCATCAGGTCCGAGCAGGCGGTGGCGTTCTTCACCAACATCATCCATCGCTTCGGGGTCCCGAACTCCATCATCACCGACAACGGCACCCAGTTCACCGGCAAAAAATTCTTGGATTTTTGCGAGGATCACCACATCCGGGTGGACTGGGCCGCCGTGGCTCATCCCATGTCGAATGGGCAAGTAGAGCGTGCCAACGGCATGATTCTACAGGGGCTCAAGCCTCGGATTTACAACGACCTCAACAAGTTCGGCAAGCGATGGATGAAGGAACTCCCCTCGGTGGTCTGGAGCCTGAGGACAACGCCGAGCCGAGCCATGGGTTTCACGCCGTTCTTCCTGGTCTATGGGGCCGAGGCCGTCTTGCCCACTGACCTGGAGTATGGCTCCCCGAGGACGAGGACCTACAACGGTCAAAGCAACCAAGCTAGCCGAGAAGACTCGCTGGACCAGCTGGAAGAGGCTCGGGACAAGGCCTTACTACACTCGGCGCGGTACCAGCAGTCCCTGCGACGCTACCACGCCCGAGGGGTCCGGCCCCGAGACCTCCAGGTGGGCGACCTGGTGCTTCGGCTGCGGCAAGACGCCCGAGGGAGACACAAGCTCATGCCCCCCTGGGAGGGGCCATTCATCATCGCCAAAGTTCTGAAGCCCGGAACGTACAAGCTGGCCAACAGCCAAGGCGAGGTCTACGACAACGCTTGGAACATCCAACAGCTACGTCGCTTTTACCCTTAAGATGTTTTCAAGTTGTGCATATACCTCGCACCCACGCAAAGTTTAGTCAACAAGGAAGGGTCGGCCTCGCCTCGGCAAAGCCCGACCCTCCCTCGGGGGCTAAAAAGGGGGGAAACCCCCTCTGCGTCGAAATTTTCCTCGAAAAAAGATCTCTTTCACCAGAATATCTTCCATGCTTTTTGACTACTTCGAAAAGTGGGTCCTGGAAACGACGGAGTGCGCGTAAGCAGCCAAGGCTGACCGAGCCGAGGGACTCCTACGCCTCCGGGATATGGATACCTCACTCATCACCTTCTGCGATAAGTAACTCGCGTTCGGATAAAGTGGCTCCGCGGATCGAACAAGTCTTTACGTTCAGAAGCCCTTCTGCCGAAGCGATCCTTCGAGCCTTCTCGACCGAGTCGGTGACAGGGCCTCATGGACGGGTGAAAGTACGCGTAAGCGGCAAGGCCGACCGAGCCAAGGGACTCCCACGCCTCCGGGATACGGATACCTCACTCATCGCCTTCCGCGAGAAGCAACTCTCGCTCGCACAAACATCCCTGTTACCGACAAAAAGTCCAGATACTCGAAACAAGAGGAAAAGAGACGCAGCTTTACAACGCAGCGAGGGTGTGTGTTCTGGCCTCGGCGGCCGCACAAGGCACACGCTACAAGACAATCTGATCCTGCAGGCTCGGGTCTTGATGCTGGAAGGGGGCAGCAACACCCTCGGCATCAACGACACCTTCGGCGAGGCCCGACCTAGCCTCGGACGGCGACGTGGTCCGAGGTTCTCCGCTCCGAAGGATGACGTCATCACCACGCCCGGGCAATCGCTGCCAGGGACTTCTCCGGGAATCCGGCCCGAGCAGGCGGCTCGACCGGTTGCCCCTGGGGCCTCGGCCAACCATCTTCCAAGGGCGCCAGCCCGGTCCGAGGCCTCGGCTGATCAACTCCGGCATTGGTCCCGCCGACGGACAACCCGGCTAGGCTCCGGCCAACCAGGTTTCATTTTCGAGCCGACTCCGCCTCTGTTCATACTGATATCGCTACCCCTGGCCTCGGCTCGTCGAAGAGCGGCCGAGGGGTCTCTTTAACTAAGCTAGAGAAGCCTCGGACAGCAAGGCCGACCGAGCCGAGGGACTCCTATGCCTCCGGGATACGGATACCTCACTCGTCACCTTGACACGGGGCGACTCATGCTTGGTGAAGCGATTCAGATAATCAACAGACGAGTCTTAGCGCTCAAAAATGAGGAAAAAACACGGCTCCGTACCGACGTTACATACATGTTCAGGCCCCGAAAGCCGTAATGAACAAAAACACTGGCATTCGAAGTGCCATTACAAACGGAACTCTGGTTCCCCCCTCCGCAGGCACGAACAACCCCACTCCATGGGGGAAGGCCTGCGGAGCAACGGAAGACCGACGAACGGCGCGCCGTCACCTGCTCCAGCAGCGGCGACGACGACGACTTCTGCTCTAGGGGGCCGAACAGCGGCGGCACTGACCTCAGGGCGGATGCTGCTGCCAGGAGGCCCCCGCCCATGCCAAAACTCGTGAGGCAAGGACGGGCAGAAGGCCGTAGAGTTGGAGGTCGGTCCGTGGCCAGCCTTGGCTATCACGCCGGCGGAAGAACCTCTTCCGGCTGCCGTGGCAGACGCCGGCGCCGCGAGCGGCCCCGAAGCCACTCACGTCCGAAAGCCAGGCACGCTGCAGATGCCAGCGCCATGGACGACAATCGCTCCTCCCTTCGATCACTGAGTGAAGGAGCGGGCCGCCGCCCACGCGGGGGCCGACCTCAACTCGGCACACTCCCCTCCCCAGCCCTGGTGATGAAAATCCTTGAGGCTGAGGGAGGGGCAGAGGCCGCAGCCCGGCTCGCTTTCCCCCACCATCAAGCTGGAGGTCACCATCTTGGGTGACCGCCGGTGGAGGGGTGCGGCCGGGCTGCATGATGAAAATCCTTGAAGCCGAACGATGGCTGAAAGGTACCAACTCCCACGGAGTTGCGTTCCTCCAACGATGAGGCAAAAAGACGGCGGGTTCCCCCATCCGGGGGCTTGGAAGGTGGAAAGGCGCGGCGCATAAGGGAGCGAGGAGACATGGTCGCCTTATGAAGGGGGTCGCCCTCCTTTTAAAGGCAACTCTCCCTACGCGCCCCCCCAACCGTCACGGGCGGAGTCTTCTCCGACACGCTCCAAAGCCCTCCCCTGCGGCGCGGGGGCTGGACCCCGCATGTCATGCAGACCGGCTCCGAGCAGAAGAAGCCAAACCGCCGCGCGTGGTGCACGCAGCCGCCCAGCGGTTACAAGTGACCCTCCACTTTTGCCCAGACCAACGGGCGAAAGGGGCGGGCAGCCATGCAGGCAGCATGCAACCGCGCCAAGTGGACGCGCTTCTCCGACTCCCAGCGCGCCCAGCCTGGAGGCCCAGGCCCACGCGTCACGCAACCGGCGCGCCGGATGCTGCATGCAAGCAACTGCACCGCCACTTGCGCCACCACCGCGCCTCTTTGGTTGCGTGACCAATACCGTGACTCGAGGCGACCAGGCACAAGACCCAGCAGCGCCAGCCTAACGCGACGATCAATGCGGCCGAAAGTGGGCCGGCAGTAATGACGGTGGCAGACGCGCGGGAGCAGCGGGCACGTCGACGGCCAAGCTCACGTCCCATCCGGGGGCAGCGAGAGAGCTCCCTCTCACGGTGTGAAGACAACGCGCCCGTGATCCGTTCCTCGAACGGCTCGCACACGCGCAACGGCTGCCCCGCCAACCACTCGCCCCGTTGCATTAACTCCGCGGCTGGACAGGTGGCGTTTCTGGCAGCAGCAACGGGCGACGCTTCGCCCTCGTCGAAACAACCGCACCAAAAAAGGTACGCCGCGTCGTTCGGTTTCGTATCCTTTTTCCCTTTTTCCCTCTTTCTCTATCTCTTGCAACAGGGACCGGGAAAGGGGGATCCCCGAAAGGGATCCTTCCCCGTGAAGGAACCAGGTTCCGAGCCTCCTTACTGATCAGGGGTTCGAAGGCTGGCCCCCGAAGGGTTCAACAGCCGCCTCAGATCGCGTGGGCCCTACACCCACTACTGGTCAGAGGTTCGAAGGCCGGCCCCCCGAAGGGTTCCACGGCCGCCTCAGGCTACTCGAGCTCCGTGCCCATTACTGATCAGGGGTTCGAAGGCTGGCCCCCGAAGGGTTCACAGTCGCCTCAGACGCCGAGCGAGGGATGACCAGGGGTACGTTCGATACATAACCGAGGCTCGGGCTGCGCTCCCGAGGTACCCTAGGACATTTCCGAGACCAGCGGGAGCGATCTTGTGACGGAATCCCATCAGAGGGAGGCATCGAGCCCTCGGACCCCGTCGCCAGGGGACCGGGTCCGGCAGATCACCCGCAGGTACTTTTGGGCGTGCCTCTGGGCCCCTAGTCGACCCCTAACGAACGGGGCACGGACGTCCACTCGGATTACCCGCTTGCAGCTCACCGGAGACACCATGTTCGGTGCCCATCGAGGGTAACATGGCACACTCCCCCCCTCCTCCTTGTGGAAAGGCGACGTAGGGGCGTATGTAAAAAAGCCGGGTCTGTCCCTGATCGCCCTCTCGCTCTGTGCAGAGGCTCGGGGGCTGCTCTCGCAAACCCGGCTCCGGCCGAACCGTTGACAGCGTCAACATACCAGCCCGAGAACTTGGGCCTCGACCGTACACCCGGGCTACGACCAGCTCGCATGAGGGAACAACCAGACCATCCGAAGCATTACGCAAGGCATTAAGACCTCGAAGGAGTGAAATCACTCCTCCGAGGCCTCGGGGGCTACACCCGGCGGGTGCGCTCGCGCGCACCCACCGGAACCAAATGCAACCGAGAAAGGCTGGTCCCCTTACAAAAGAGTGCGATGAAAGCCTCCAAGCGAGTGCTAACACTCCCTTCGAGGCTCGGGGGCTACTGTCGGGGACCATAATTAGGGTACCCTCAAGACGCCTAATTCTCAGCTGGTAACCCCCATCAGCATAAAGCTGCAGAGGCCTGATGGGTGCGATTAAGTCAGGGATCAGTCCATACGAGCGACTCGATCACGCCTCGCCCAAGCCTAGCCTCGGGCAAGGGCAGCCGACCCCGAAGGGGTTTCCGTCTCGCCCGAGGCCCCCCTTCAACGACGGACACATCTCCGGCTTGCCCGAGGCCTTGCCTTCGCTAAAAAGCAACCCTGACTAAATCGCCGCACCGACCGGCCAAGTCGCAGGAGCATTTAACGCAAAGGAAACCAGGCCCTGCCAAAGGCACCATAGGAAACTCCGCTCCGCCCGACCCAGGGCTCGGACTCGGGCTAAGCCCCGGAAGACGGCGAACTCCGCTCTGCCCAACCCAGGGCTCGGACTCGGGCTAAGCCCCGGAAGACGGCGAACTCCGCTTCGCCCGACCCAAGGCTCGGACTCGGGCTAAGCCCCGGAAGACGGCGAACTCCGCTCCGCCCGACCAAGGGCTCGGACTCGGGCTAAGCCCCGGAAGACGGCGAACTCCGCTCCGCCCGACCAAGGGCTCGGACTCGGGCTAAGCCCCGGAAGACGGCGAACTCCGCTCCGCCCGACCAAGGGCTCGGACTCGGGCTAAGCCCCGGAAGACGACGAACTCCGCCTCGCCCGACCCAGGGGCTCGGACTCGGCCTCTGCTGACGAACTCCGCCTCGCCCGACCCAGGGGCTCGGACTCGGCCTCTGCTGACGACCTCCGCCTCGCCCGACCCAGGGGCTCGGACTCGGCTTCTGCTGACGACCTCCGCCTCGCCCGACCCAGGGACTCAGACTCGGCCTCTGCTGATGACCTCCGCCTCGCCCGACCCAGGGGCTCGGACTCGGCCTCGGCCATGGAAGACAGACTCGACCCCGGCTTCGGAGGAGCCTCAACGTCGCCCAACCTAGGGCACAGGCCAGCCACGTCGACAGGAAGCGCCATCATCACCCTACCCCGAGCCGACTCGGGTCGCAGAGAACAAGACCTATGTCCCATCTGGCTGGCTCCGCCAGATAGGCAATGATGGCGCCTCGCTAGCCCCGTGACGACGGCGACTCTCAGCTCTCTTACGGAAGCAGGGCGACGTCAGCAAGGACACAACCGTTCCAACAGCTGTCCCTCCGCCAGGCTCCGTTGCTCCTTCGACAGCCACGACATCACGCCAGCAGGGTGCCAAGATCTCTCTGGCTGCCACATTGGCATGTACCTAGGGCACTAGCTCTCCCCCCGCTAGACACGTAGCACTCCGCTACACCCCCATTGTACACCTGGATCCACTCCTTACGCCTATAAAAGGAAGGACCAGGGCCCTCTTAGAAAAGGTTGGCCGCGCGGGGACGAGGACGGGGACAGGCGCTCTCTTGGGGCCGCTCGCTTCCCTCACCCGCGTGGACGCTTGTAACCCCCTACTGCAAGCGCACCCGACCTGGGCGCGGGACGAACACGAAGGCCGCGGGATTCCCACCTCTCTCTCGCCGGACTCCGGCCTCCTCGCTCCTTTCCCCCCTTCGCGCTCGCCCACGCGCTCGACCCATCTGGGCTGGGGCACGCAGCACACTCACTCGTCGGCTTAGGGACCCCCCGGTCTCGAAACGCCGACAATACTTACTACCACCAATGCTGATGTAAGCCACAGGTCCGAAGAGGTCCATGTGAAGAAGCTCCAGTGGCCTTTTTGTTGTAACCACATTCTTTGATTGATGTGGGACTCCATGTTGCTTTCCTGCTTGGCAAGCGCCACAAACCCTATCTTTCTCAAACACAACATTTGTTAGTCCAATAATGTGACCATCCTTTTGAAGTTTGGCCAAGTTCCTCATGCCAACATGAGCTAGTCGGCGATGCCAAAGCCAACCCCTGTCAGATGTTGCCACTAAACAAGTCTTAGGCGTCACTCTACTTGTTGTGAAATCAACAAGATAGAGTTTGCCCTTCAAGCGACCTGTAACGGCAACAGAGGAATCCTCCCTTCTAAGGATCTTCACATCCACATCAGAGAATAAGCAATTATAACCCATTCCACAAAGTTGTGAAACAGACATCAAATTGTAGCTTAAAGAATCTACCAATAAAACATTTGAAAGTGATTGTTGGTCAGAGATAGGAATTTTACCAATACCAATCACCTTACTCTTGCCACTATCTCCAAACAAAATTTCTTGTGCTTCTTGAGTTAGTTGCAAGGAATGGAACATGTCTTCCTCCCCGGTCATGTGATTTGTGCATCCACTATCAAGCATCCAACATGACCCACCAGAGGAGTAGACCTGCAAAACAAATTTAGGCTATGCTTTTAGGTACCCAAATTGAGTTGGGTCCTGCAGTGTTAGTTATAGCCTTGGGTACCCACACACGTCTTTTCATGACTTTTCTTTTAGTGTAGGCACCCACATATTTAACAACCAATTTCCCTAAATCCCAAGTCAACATGTAATCACAAAGATAAGAGTGAGAAATGGGAGCATTAAATTTTTCTCCACTTGTTGATGCTGCTTCCTTCATCTTACTCTTTGTGGAACTCAAGTTTACCTTTACTTGAGTTGACTTGTCATTTGAGGAGTGAATCCTCCCCAAGGCATCATATAGGGTGGTTCCCTCTATGAACTTGGGGGATCTCCACCACTTATGCACTGTGCTAGGGTTTTCCTTGGATGAGTTGAACCCAAGCCCCCTTCTTCCATCATTGGGCTTTAGGGACTTGTACTTGGGTTCAATTTTCTTTAACCCATCATTGCTAGAGCATCTTTTCAATATTTCTTTGACCTTCACCTGTGGGCTCTTTTTCCTTGCATGGTTAGTTAGACAACAAGAAGCATGATATTTGGCACAATGTTTGCAAAAGGTATTATTTGAGGAGCTAGACTTAGATTCAATCAATAAAGATGAAGCATTGATGTTCTTGCAATTTTCAAGTTGCACTTGAAGTTCTTGATTTTGGACATTCAAGCTTAATATGCTTGATTCAAGTGCATCCTTTTCATTTGCAAGACTAGCTATAGAGGTTTTCATATTGATTACTTCCTTTTCTTTATCCTCTATAGTTATCTTGACTAAAGATACTTCCTTAGTCAAGGCATCTAGCATTTCATCTTTATTGAGTAGCAATCCTTGAAGCTCTAGGTTTCTTTCCTTTTCAAGGATAAGCAAGTCTTCTTGAGCATCAAGAGTTGCTTTTCTTTTATCTAGCTTCTCCATCAATTTAATGATAACATTATATCCATTCAAGCCAAATTCCTTAATCATTTTATTTTTCATAGCAATTTGTTCATCATCATCATCATTTTGAAAATCATTACTAAATAAAGTTACCTTATCTCCTTTTGCCATGAGGCAAGTTGGAGTGTAGGAGTCGTCTTGTAGGTTGGTGAAGAGTTGTGAGCTTGAAGTAGATTGGATGGCAACATTTGCCACAACTTCCTCTTCTTCGGAGCTAGAACTCTCTTCATCGGAGTTCCATTCTTCACCAATATGGGCTTGACCATATTTCTTCTTCTTGAAATGTCCCTTGGTCTTGCCTCCCTTTTTGAACTTGTCCTTCTTGTATTCCTTCTTGGCTTCTTGTTCCTTTTTGTTAGGACAATCCGCTATGAAATGACCGGTTTGGCCACATTCATAGCATGCCCTCTTCTTTCCTTTCCTTTGAAACTTGTCATTTTTCCTTACAAATTTCTTGAATGTTTTGATGAACATAGTTGTGTCTTCATCACTTGAGCTATCTTCATCACTTGACGTCTTGACCACTTTCTTTGCCTTGTGGTCTTTGTTCTTCTTGGGGGTGTCTTGTTCATTTGTGATCAAGGCATGAGAGTCTCTTGTCTTGATGGGGGCTTCTTCGGACTCGTGTTGTTGAATCTTTGCAAATAATTGATGAGGCGTCATATCCTCATAGTCATCACAATCCCTTATCATCCTTGCTAGACTCTTATCCTTTTCTTTGTATGCTCTCATGAATAGTCTTGTGACCTTGGAGTCACTCCAATCTTCACTTCCAAGTACTCTTATCTTGTTTACTAACACCATCAATCGATCAAAGAGTGATTGAAGCGACTCACCCTTGATCCAATCATATCTAGCAAGCTCACTCTCCAAAGCTTCAACTCTATGTCTCTTAGCTTTGGGATCTCCTTCATGTGACATTTTAAGAATGTTCCAAATGTCACGGGCATCTTCTCTTCCTTGAACTTTCCGGTATTCTTCCGGACAAAGACTTCCTTTAATTATGCTCACTGCTTGAGCATTGCGATGAACCTCTTGCAACATTTCTGGAGTCATCTCTTCTCCTTGGGCGGGCTTATACATACCTACATTAACAATCTCCCAAAAACTAGGATGTACACCGATTAAATGCGACTTAATCTTATCGGCCCACTCGTCATAGTTCAACTCACTAAGAGTTGGCAACTTTCCAAGTGGGGCGGAAGAGAAGTTGGGAATAAAATTTCTAGAGTAATCGAATGGAACTTTACTAAACTCGTTACCTTTGCTTTTGGTAGGTGATTCTTTGGTGTTGAGACTTACCTTGCTCAACACCTTCGACACCAAAAGATCCACTAGGTCGTCATTGTAATCAAATTTTCCTTTACCTTTGTCTTCTTTGGCCTTTCTTCTTGATTCTTCTTCTTCGGCCTTTTTCTTAGCATCTTCCTCTTTCATCTTGAGGAACATCCTCTCGGCGATCTTCATGGCGAGGTCGAGGACCTTGGGGTCCACTTCCTCACCGGAGGATGTGACGGGAATATCCTCGAGGATAGGATCCACATGGTCCCGTTGAGTAGACATGATCGTTTCCTCACGCGGTTAAGCGTAAAACGAGGTACGAAGTTCTGATACCAATTGAAAGTAGCCTAGAGGGGGGGTGAATAGGCTACACCTGAATTTTTTCACTAAAAACTTCGAGAAAGGTTAAATTAAAGTTGCACTGGTGCAAACCGGTTCAGTTGATTTTGTTCACAACTGAACAAGTTTGAACCTGCTCAACTTAGATAAACAAATATTGCGAAGTAGTGAAAGATTTTGCTAATGACTTGCCCTACGCAAGATCTACTCGAATAGATAATATGAACCAACCAACAAATTTAAAGTGCTTAACAAGAACACACAAGAACACGCGATATAACCCGAGGTTCGGCAACCACCACAAAGGTGTCCTACTCCTCGTTGAGGAGCCCACAAAGGGTCGGGTCTTTTCCAACCCTAATCCTCCACAAACCGACCACAAAGGTCAAGGCAATCTCTTCTCAAATATGCTCAAAGAGCGGGTGATACAAACTTCTTGGGGTCGTCCACAAATTTGGAGACTCCCAAGCAACCTCTAACCGTCAAGGAACACGAGGTTCCAAGAGTAACAAATCCGCACAAGGTTAAGTTTGCAACGAGCTCAAGAACAAAGAGAATAGGAGAATCGAGATGAAAATGACAGCGTGTTAGATCGAGTTCACCTCACACCAAGGATCCTTCAAGCAATTGAAGGAGATGTGATTGCGGGTGTGAAAGGTGAAATGAATGCACTTGTTGAGAGTTTGGTCAGCCAAGATTTCGTGGGAGGAGCTGAAGTAAATGAGAGAGAGAGAGTGTGAGGGGTATATAAAGGATCCCCCAAAAGCTGGCAGCCGTTGGGAGAAAAAGAGTAAAAACCGGTTGAACCGGTTTTCAGACCGGTTGAACCGGTTTCTACGAGGGGGATCCCTGTTCACTAACCTACTCAGCCGGAGACTCGACCGGTTTCAAAACCGGTTGAGTAAGGGAAAAATCCGGTTGAACCGGTTTTCCCAAAAAATCTGCAGCGACTTTTTTTGACAGCTCTGACTGTCAGACAGGTCAGAGCAGGGGTGGCAGAGGAACAGACCCAAAACTGGTTGAACCAGTTTCAGGACCGGTTGAACCGGTTTCCAGGGCTGAAACCAAATTTTGAGTGTTTTGAGGAGGACAAAAGTGGAGTTTTTGTGGGAAGTAAAATTGGTCTTTCTCAAGGGCATTCATGATCTAGAAAAATGTTCTCAAGGATGTTTTCAAAGGGTTTTGAACTTAGCACATTGCATAACTTACTTAACCATTGCAGATCCCTCTTAATTGTACGGCGATTCCTATAACTCAAGAATTGTAAAATGAGTACTGCCGTTGTTTCAAAGCACTTGGAGCACGCCATTTGATGTGGAATTTTAAATCTGCTGTGTGAAAGGGAATTAGGCTTACACCTATTTCCTAAACTAATTTTGGTGGTTAAATTGCCCAACACAAATAATTGGACTAACTAGTTTGCCCTAGTTTATAAGTTCTACATGTGGCAAAGGTTCACAATAAGCCAATAAAAAGATCAAGAGAAAGGGTTCAAACAAAGGAGCAAAGGGACAACCGAAGGCTGCCCTGGTCGGGCGCACCGGACTGTCCGGTGTGCCACCGGACAGTGTCCGGTGTGCCACCGGACAGTGTCCGGTGGACCAGGGAACTCCAAGCTGAACATCGCACCTTCGGGAATTCTCAGAGCCGGCGCGCTATAATTCACCGGACTGTCCGGTGTACACCGGACAGTGTCCGGTGCTCCAAGAGGACGCGGCTCTGAACTCGCCAGCTTCGGGAACTCGCATCGGCTGCTCCGCTATAATTCACCGGACATGTACGGTGTACACCGGACTGTCCGGTGTAACTGCGGGGCAACGGCTACTTCGGCGCCAACGGCTACCTGCAGGCGCATTAAATGCGCGCCAGCGCGCGCAGAAGTCAGGCACGCCCATGCTGGCGCACCGAACACCCCACAGTGCATGTCCGGTGCGCCACCGGACATCAAGGCGGGCCCAGAAGTCAGAGCTCCAACGGTCGGAACCCTAACGGTCGGGTGACGTGGCTGTCGCACCGGACATGTCCGGTGTGCACCGGACTGTCCGGTGCACCATTCGACAGACAGCCTCCACCAAACGGCTAGTTTGGTGGTTGGGGCTATAAATACCCCCAACCACCCCACATTCAAGGCATCCAAGTTTTCAACCTTCCAACCACTTACAAGAGCTAGGCATTCAATTCTAGACACACTCAAGTGATCAAATCCTCTCCAATTCCACACAAGGCTTTAGTGATTAGCGAGAGAGATTTGCCGTGTTCTTTTGAGCTCTTGCGCTTGGATTGCTTCTTTCTTTCTCACTTGTTCTTGTGATCAAAGCTCACTTGTAATCAAGGCAAGAGACACCAATTGTGTGGTGGTCCTTGCGGGGAAGCTTTGTTCCCGGTTTGATTTGAGAAGAGAAGCTCACTCGATCTGCGGGACCGTTTGAGAGAGGGTAAGGGTTGAAAGAGACCCGGCCTTTGTGGCCTCCTCAACGGGGAGTAGGTTTGCGAGAACCGAACCTCGGTAAAACAAATCCGCGTGTCACACTCTTCATTTGCTTGCGATTTGTTTTGCGCCCTCTCTCTCGGACTCATTATTATTTCTAACGCTAACCCGGCTTGTAGTTGTGATTAATTTTGTAAATTTCAGTTTCGCCCTATTCACCCCCCCTCTAGGCGACTTTCAATTGGTATCAAAGCCCGATGCTTCATTAGAGCCTAACCGCTCGAAGTGATGTCGGGAGATCACACCAAGAGGGAGATGGAGACCGGCGACAAGCCCACTACGAGTCACGGGAGCACTTCATCGGAAGAGTCCCGCACCAAGAGGAAGGAGAAGAAGAAGAGCTCCTCCAACAAAGGGAAGGGGAAGGAGAAGAAATCCTCTTCCCACAAGTCGCATCGGAGAGGCGACAAGCACAAGAGGATGAGGAAAGTGGTCTACTACGAGACCGACACTTCATCAACGTCGACCTCCGACTCCGACGCACTGTCCGTTACTTCTAAGCGCCAAGAGCGCAAGAAGTATAGTAAGATCCCCCTACGCTACCCTCACACTTCAAAACGTACTCCTTTACTCTCCGTTCCATTAGGCAAACCACCGGTTTTTGACGGTGAGGATTATAATATGTGGAGTGACAAAATGAGACACCATCTAACCTCACTCCACACAAGCATATGGAATGTTGTTGAGTTTGGTGTACAGGTACCATCCGTAGGGGATGAAGACTACGACTCGGACGAGGTGGCCCAAATTCACCACTTTAACTCCCAAGCCACCACTATACTCCTCGCCTCTCTAAGTCGAGAGGAGTATAATAAGGTGCAAGGGTTAAAAAGTGCGAAGGAAATTTGTGACGTACTCAAGACCGCGCACGAGGAAGACGAGGTGACAAAGATCACCAAGAGGGAGACGATCGAGGGGGAGCTCGGTCGCTTCATGCTTCACCAAGGGGAGGATCCACAAGCTATGTACAACCGCTTGAAGACCTTGGTGAACCAAGTGCGCAACCTCGGGAGCGAAAAATGGGATGACCATGAGATGGTCAAGGTTATTCTTAGATCCCTCGTATTTCTTAACCCTACACAAGTTCAATTAATTCGAGGTGATCCTAGATATAAGCTAATGTCTCTCGAGGAAGTTATAGGAAAATTTGTGAGCTTTGAGCTAATGATTAAAGGCTCAAAGAAAATCATCGAGCAAGGCACTTCCTCCACACCCGAGGCACAACCGGTCGCATTCAAGGCGACGAAGGAGAAGAAGGAGGAGTCTACTTCAAGTAGACAACCCATCGACGCCTGCAAGCTCAACAACGAGGAAATGGCGCTCATCATCAAGAGTTTCCGCCAAATCCTCAAGCAAAGGAGGGGGAAGGATTACAAGCCCCGCTCCAAGAAAGTGTGCTACAAATGTGGTAAGCCCGGTCATTTCATCGCTAAATGTCCATTATCTAGTGATAGTGACAGGGGAGACGACAAGAAGGGAAGGAGAAAGGAGAAGAAGAGGCACTACAAGAAGAGGGGCGGTGATGCCCATGTTTGCCGGGAGTGGGACTCGGACGAGAGCTCCACCGACTCCTCCTCCGACGAGGATGCCGCCAACATCGCTGTCACCAAGGGACTTCTCTTCCCCAACGTCGGCCACAAGTGCCTCATGGCTAAGGACGGCAAAAAGAAGAACGTTAAATCCAAATCCTCCACTAAATATGAGTCCTCTAGTGATGATAATGCTAGTGATGAGGAGGATAATTTGCGTTCCCTTTTTGCCGACCTAAACATGCAACAAAAGGAAAAATTAAATGAATTGATTAGTGCTATTCATGAGAAGGATGATCTCTTGGACTCTCAAGAGGACTTCCTTATTAAGGAAAATAAAAAACATGTTAAGGTTAAAAATGCTTATGCTCTACAAGTTGAAAAATGTGAAAAATTGTCTAGTGAGCTAAGCACTTGCCATGAGACCATTGACAACCTTAGAAATGAGAATGCTAGATTGTTAGCTAAGGTTGATTCACATGTTTGTACTATTTCAACTTCCAATCCTAGAGATGATAATGTTGATTTACTTGCTAGGATTGATGAGTTCAGTAGCGAATCTAGCCGATAATATGATCGGGGTCATCAAGAGCAGCTTTGCTATATCATATAAATTTTTATGAACTTTAACAGTATTTTACTAAAGGATTTATAAAATTTATCGGGGTCGGCTGACCTCGATAAACCCCCCTAGATTCGCCCCTGGATGAGTTGAATGATTCTCTTGCTAGCCTTAGGATTGAAAATGAAAAATTAATTGCTAAGGCTAAAGATTTTGATGTTTGCAATATTACTACGTCTAACCTTAGAAGTGAGAATGATATACTACATGCTAAGGTTGTAGAATTAAAATCTTGCAAACCCTCTACATCTACCGTTGAGCATGTTTCCATTTGCACTAGATGTAGAGATGTTGATATTAATGCTATTCATGATCACATGGTCTTAATTAAACAACAAAATGATCATATAGCAAAATTAGATGCTAAAATTGCCGAGCATAACTTAGAAAATAAAAAGTTTAAATTTGCTAGAAGTATGCTCTATAATGGGAGACGCCCTGGCATCAAGGATGGCATTGGCTTCCAAAGGGGAGACAATGTCAAACTTAGTGCCCCTCCTAAAAATTTGTCTAACTTTGTTAAGGGCAAGGCTCCCATGCCTCAGGATAATGAGGGTTACATTTTGTACCCTGCCGGTTATCCTGAGAGCAAAATTAGGAGAATTCATTCTAGGAAGTCTCACTCTGGCCCTAACCATGCTTTTATGTATAAGGGTGAGACATCTAGCTCTAGGCAACCAACCCGTGCTAAGTTGCCTAGAAAGAAAACTCCTAGTGCATCAAATGATCATAGCATTTCATTTAAAAGTTTCGATGCATCTTATGTTTTGACTAACAAATCCGGCAAGGTAGTTGCCAAGTTTGTTGGGGGCAAACACAAGGGCTCTAAAACTTGTGTTTGGGTACCCAAAGTTCTTGTTTCTAATGCCAAAGGACCCAAAACCGTTTGGGTACCCAAAGTCAAGAACTAAACTTGTTTTGTAGGTTTATGCATCTGGGGGCTCAAGTTGGATCATCGATAGCGGGTGCACAAACCACATGACGGGGAGAAGAAGATGTTCTCCTCCTACGAGAAAAACCAAGATTCCCAACGAGCTATCACATTCGGGGATGGAAACCAAGGATTGGTCAAAGGTTTGGGTAAAATAGCTATATCTCCTGACCATTCCATTTCCAACGTTTTTCTTGTAGATTCCTTAGATTACAATTTGCTTTCCGTTTCGCAATTATGCCAAATGGGCTACAACTGTCTATTTACTGATGTAGGTGTCACTGTCTTTAGAAGAAGTGATGATTCAATAGCATTTAAGGGAGTGTTAGAGGGTCAGCTATACTTGGTAGATTTTGATAGAGCTGAACTCGACACTTGCTTAATTGCTAAGACTAACATGGGTTGGCTCTGGCACCGCCGACTAGCTCATGTTGGAATGAAGAATCTTCATAAGCTTCTAAAGGGAGAGCACATTTTAGGACTAACAAATGTTCATTTTGAGAAAGACAAGATTTGTAGCGCATGCCAAGCCGGGAAGCAAGTTGGCACTCATCATCCACACAAAAACATCATGACAAGTGACAGGCCACTGGAGCTCCTACACATGGACCTATTCGACCCGATCGCTTACATAAGCATCGGCGGGAGTAAGTACTGTCTAGTTATTGTGGATGATTATTCTCGCTTCACTTGGGTATTCTTTTTGCAGGAAAAATCCCATACCCAAGAGACCTTAAAGGGATTCTTGAGACGGGCTCAAAATGAGTTCGGCTTAAGGATCAAGAAAATTAGAAGCGACAACGGGACGGAGTTCAAGAACTCACAAATAGAAGGCTTCCTTGAGGAGGAGGGCATCAAGCATGAGTTCTCTTCTCCCTACACGCCACAACAAAATGGTGTAGTGGAGAGGAAGAATCGAACTCTCTTGGACATGGCAAGAACCATGCTTGATGAGTACAAGACACCGGATCAGTTTTGGGCCGAGGCAGTCAACACCACTTGCTACGCCATCAACCGGTTATATCTACACTGAATCCTCAAGAAGACATCATATGAACTCATAACCGGTAAAAAGCCCAATATTTCATATTTTAGAGTCTTTGGTAGCAAATGCTTTATTCTTGTTAAAAGAGGTAGAAAATCTAAATTTGCTCCTAAGACTGTAGAAGGCTTTTTACTAGGATATGATTCAAACACAAGGGCATATAGAGTCTTTAACAAGTCCTCAGGACTGGTTGAAGTTTCTTGTGACGTTGTGTTTGATGAAACTAACGGCTCTCAAGTAGAGCAAGTTGATCTTGATGAGATAGGTGAAGAACAGGCTCTGTGCATCGCACTAAGGAACATGTCCATTGGGGATGTGTGCCCTAAGGAATCCGAAGAGCCTCCACATGCACAAGATCAACCATCCTCCTCCACGTAAGCATCCCCACCAACTCAAAATAAGGATGAGGCTCAAGTTGATGAAGGAGAAGATCAAAGAAATGAGCCACCTCAAGATGATGGCAATGTTCAAGGGGGAGATGCCAATGATCAAGACAAGGAGGATGAAGAACCAAGACCGCCACACCCAAGAGTCCACCAAGCAATCCAACGAGATCACCCCGTCGACACCATCCTCGGCGATATTCATAAGGGGGTAACTACTCGATCTCGTGTTGCACATTTTTGTGAGCATTACTCTTTTGTTTCCTCTATTGAGCCACACAGGGTAGAGGAAGCACTCCAAGATTCGGATTGGGTGATGGCGATGCAAGAGGAGCTCAACAACTTCACGAGGAACGAGGTATGGCATTTGGTTCCACGTCCTAACCAAAATGTTGTAGGAACCAAGTGGGTCTTCCGCAACAAGCAAGATGAGCATGGTGTGGTGACAAGGAACAAAGCCCGACTTGTGGCCAAGGGATACTCCCAAGTCGAAGGTTTGGATTTCGGTGAAACCTATGCACCCGTAGCTAGGCTTGAGTCAATTCGCATATTATTGGCCTATGCTACTTACCATGGCTTCAAGCTTTACCCAATGGACGTGAAGAGTGCTTTCCTCAACGGACCAATCAAGGAAGAGGTCTATGTTGAGCAACCTCCCGGCTTTGAAGATAGTGAGTACCCTAACCATGTCTATAGGCTCTCTAAGGCGCTTTATGGGCTCAAGCAAGCCCCAAGAGCATGGTATTAATGCCTAAGAGATTTCCTTATTGCTAATGGCTTCAAAGTCGGAAAAGCCGATCCTACTTTATTCACTAAAACTCTTGACAATGATTTGTTTGTATTCCAAATTTATGTTGATGATATTATATTTGGGTCTACTAACGAATCTACATGTGAAGAATTTAGTAGGATCATGACACAGAAATTCGAGATGTTGATGATGGGGGAGTTGAAGTATTTTCTAGGATTCCAAGTCAAGCAACTCCAAGAAGGCACCTTCATTAGCCAAACGAAGTATACTCAACACATTCTAACCAAGTTTGGAATGAAGGATGCTAAACCCATCAAGACACCCATGGGAACCAATGGGCATCTCGACCTCGACACGGGAGGTAAATCCGTCGATCAAAAGGTATACCGGTCGATGATTGGTTCATTACTCTACTTATGTGCATCTCGACCGGACATTATGCTTTCCGTATGCATGTGTGCAAGATTCCAAGCTGACCCTAAGGAATCACACCTTACGGCCGTAAAACGAATCTTGAGATATTTGGCTTATACTCCTAAGTTTGGGCTTTGGTACCCTCGGGGATCCACATTTGATTTGATTGGTTATTCGGATGCCGATTGGGCGGGGTGTAAGATTAATAGAAATAGCACATCGGGGACTTGCCAGTTCTTGGGAAGGTCCTTGGTGTCTTGGGCTTCAAAGAAGCAAAATTCGGTCGCTCTTTCTACCGCCAAAGCCGAGTACATTGCCGCAGGCCATTGTTGCGCACAATTGCTTTGGATGAGGCAAACCCTGCGGGACTATGGTTACAAATTAACCAAAGTTCCTCTTCTATGTGATAATGAGAGTGCAATCCGCATGGCGGTTAATCCCGTTGAGCATAGCAGCACTAAACACATAGCCATTCGGTATCATTTTCTTAGGGATCACCAACAAAAGGGGGATATCGAGATTGCATACATTAACACTAAAGATCAATTAGCCGATATCTTTACCAAGCCACTAGATGAACAAACTTTTACCAAACTTAGGCATGAGCTCAATATTCTTGATTCTAGGAATTTCTTTTGCTAATTTGCACACATAGCCTATAAGTATACCTTTGATCATGTCTCTTTTATATATGCTATGACTAATGTGTTTTCAAGTGTATTTCAAACCAAGTCATAGGTATATTGAAAGGGAATTGGAGTCTTCGGCGAAGACAAAGGCTTCCACTCCACTCTACTACTCATCCTTCGCCGTCGCTCCGCATCACTCTCCGTCTTTGGTATAATCTTCACTCATATGTTTTATTTACCAAAGGGGAGATAGTAGTTAGACAAGGGCTTATATCTCACTCAAAGTATCCGTTTTTGGCGATTCATGCCAAAGGGGGAGAAAGTATGAGCCCAAAGCAAAAGGACTGAACCACCACCCTAATTTTAAAATGATTTTCAATTGATGAATTTTAAATTAGTATCTATTTGTGCTCTAAAGGGGGAGAAAGTAGTACTTTCAAAATTGATATCTTAAAACCCTCTTGAACACTAAGAGGAGAATTTATTTGAGGGGGAGTTTTGTTTAGTCAAAGGAAAAGCATTTGAAACAAGGGGAGAAAATTTCAAACTTGAAAATGCTTCGCAAAAATCTTATTCATTTACCTTTGACTATTTTGCAAAAGAACTTTAAAAAGGATTTACAAAAAGAATTTGTAAAAACAAAACATGTGGTGCAAGCGTGGTCCAAAATGTTAAAAATAAAGAAACAATCCATACATATCTAGTAAGTAATATTTATTGGCTCAATTCTAAGTAACCTTTGCACTTACACTTTGCAAACTAGTTCAATTATGCACTTCTATACTTGCTTTGATTTGTGTTGGCATCAATCACCAAAAAAGGGGAGATTGAAAGGGAATTAGGCTTACACCTATTTCCTAAACTAATTTTGGTGGTTAAATTGCCCAACACAAATAATGGGACTAACTAGTTTGCCCTAGTTTATAAGTTCTACAGGTGGCAAAGTTTCACAATAAGCCAATAAAAAGATCAAGAGAAAGGGTTCAAACAAAGGAGCAAAGGGACAACCAAAGGCTGCCCTGGTCGGGCGCACCGGACTGTCCGGTGCACCACCGGACAGTGTCCGGTGGACCAGGGAACTCCAAGCTGAACTTCGCACCTTCGGGAATTCTCAGAGCCGGCGCGCTATAATTTACCGGACTGTCCGGTGTACACCGGACAGTGTCCGGTGCTCCAAGAGGACGTGGCTCTGAACTCGCCAGCTTCGGGAACTCGCATCGGCTGCTCCGCTATAATTCACCGGACATGTCCGGTGTACACCGGACTGTCCGGTGTAACTGCGGAGCAACGGCTACTTCGGCGCCAACGGCTACCTGCAGGCGCATTAAATGCGCGCCAGCGCGCGCAGAAGTCAGGCACGCCCATGCTGGCGCACCGAACACCCCACAGTGCATGTCCGGTGCGCCACCGGACATCAAGGCGGGCCCAGAAGTCAGAGCTCCAACGGTCGGAACCCTAACGGCCGGGTGACGTGGCTATCGCACCGGACATGTCCGGTGTGCACCGGACTATCCGGTGCACCATTCGACAGACAGCCTCCACCAAACGGCTAGTTTGGTGGTTGGGGCTATAAATACCCCCAACCACCCCACATTCAAGGCATCCAAGTTTTCAACCTTCCAACCACTTACAAGAGCTAGGCATTCAATTCTAGACACACTCAAGTGATCAAATCCTCTCCAATTCCACACAAGGCTTTAGTGATTAGCGAGAGAGATTTGTCGTGTTCTTTTGAG
Organism: Zea mays; assembly: GCF_902167145.1. NCBI lineage: Eukaryota > Viridiplantae > Streptophyta > Magnoliopsida > Poales > Poaceae > Zea > Zea mays. The sequence goes on along the minus strand of NC_050096.1, from coordinate 195,617,332 downwards.
CTCTTGCGCTTGGATTGCTTCTTTCTTTCTCACTTGTTCTTGTGATCAAAGCTCACTTGTAATCAAGGCAAGAGACACCAATTGTGTGGTGGTCCTTGCGGGGAAGCTTTGTTCCCGGTTTGATTTGAGAAGAGAAGCTCACTCGGTCCGCGGGACCGTTTGAGAAAGGGTAAGGGTTGAAAGAGACCCGGCCTTTGTGGCCTCCTCAACGGGGAGTAGGTTTGCGAGAACCGAACCTCGGTAAAACAAATCCGCGTGTCACACTCTTCATTTGCTTGCGATTTGTTTTGCGCCCTCTCTCTCGGACTCATTATTATTTCTAACGCTAACCCGGCTTGTAGTTGTGATTAATTTTGTAAATTTCAGTTTCGCCCTATTCACCCCCCTCTAGGCGACTTTCACTGTGCTTTCTATTTTTTATGCTCGTAAGATCTGTGCTTCTCCTGTCTGTAGAATTACTGCGTACATGCTAGGAGCAAACTTGTTAGAACCTCTGTTTGTTTTGTCATTTAATCAACAAAACCCTCAATTAGGGTTGATTGCACTTACAGTTATATATATTCCAATCCATGGAGAGGTGAGGGGAGGAGAGCTACAAAAACCAATCCCGTTCTGTTTCTCCTTTCAGGCCTAACCCTATGCAACAACATATTCATCCAAGAAACCAACAACCTGTAACATATCCCTTATTATCCTACCCATTACAAACTTGTCATTAAAATTAAATTCAATACTGAGTAATATTATCTCGATCAATCTTCAAGGACATCAAGCTCGATTTTGCTATGCCACAGAGAATGGTGCATGTGGACCCTTCTTCCTTATATGCATCAGGTGGTCTAAAGTTGGCTTTAAGACCAACTCCAGCAGTCTCCGCATGCGGCTCCGTATCTCGTTTTTTGCACAGCGAAGCACACTATTCATCAGTCCAGCAGACTCCGTATCTGTCTCCCTAAAAAGCACGCCGTGTACCTGCACTCCCCTTTTCCACGGTTTCTCTCTCCTCTCCGCACAAGACTGCATGCGCTCGCGGCTGCTCGCGGGCCCCAGCTGTCATAGACTGCATGCGGAGTGCAAATACGGAGTCTGCTGGAAACGGGGACGGATACGGAGTCTCGTTGTATACTGTTGGCCGTGCTAAATACGGATAGGGAGAGAGAGTCTGCTGGAGTTGGTCTAACCTTTAGCCCACCTTACATTAGAGATTTGGACATCAAAAGAAAGCTAAAACATTCTAAAGCTTTTAGATCTCTAAGTTTAGAAAAGGGAGGCAAACATGCCCTAGAATATTGGAGATCGCAACTGTTGCTATCACCAAGTAACACACTAAGATATCAAAGACCGCAACTGCTGTTATCACCGTTTAAAGTACATGATTCAGTGGTGGCGCTTTTGCTTCTACCTTAACAACTAAGATCTCAATCCATATTAATTTGTCCAACCGAACTCTGAATGAAAAAAGGAATCGCATTTTAGGAATGATTGACGAGTTAGCACAATGCAGGTTCAGAACCTTTGGTTGTTTCCAAAATAAAGACTTGCATGTATGGCTATAATAATTTATACTTTTAAAAATGGATACTTATTGAGACCTGATAACCACATTTAGCTAGCTTAGCAGGAGGGAGCATGCTAACTCATAATGCCTTGTAATTACTGAATACTGATGAACCAGCGGAGCCATACCTCATTGACATCCTCAAGTAGCTCTGACAAACAAATTAGGGGACATGACAAACAAATTAGGGGACACTACCTCTGCGTATCTGCACAAGAGCCCAAGAGAGTTGGGACCCAGCCATATGAACGAAGCTCTCAGCTCCCACACCATGCACCAGTGAATGCGAGCAGCTGGTCTGGCCTTCCAGTAATCCGATCTGCATGCAGTGTTATACGGGATTCACGTGGATAAGGATGAAATCAAGAGAGCGCTAGCTAGGATCACACGCCAATAGCACAAGGAAGGAAGGAAGGAATGAGCGAGCGAACCTTGAGGAAAACATCGCCGATGGGCTTCTTTGTGTGGCTCTCCGTCGTTGGTCGAAACCCCTGCCACCGCCCTCACTCGTCGCACATCGCGCTGTGGTCACGGTCGGGGTTGCCCTTCCGTCTGGTCGACCGGTCGAGCATGGGGTGATCAAGCAGGACTCGAGGAGGAGGTAGCGGATTTATGGCGACGGATCGGGGTAGCGGGGCCGAGTGTGGGTTGTTGGGTTGTTGCGCCCGTGGGCGTGGCAGGTGGGGGGTGGGGGCGGGCGGAGGGATCATGAGCTAGAGGGGGAGATCGTGGAGGGAGTGGGCAGTTTGGAGGGAGATCGTGGGGGATTCCTTTGCGCGGGCGTCTGAGAGTGAGCGGGTGCTCCTGAGATGGCTGAGATCGATGATGAACAGGAGAGCACGGGACGGAGACGGCGCTAGCAGGAAGAGCTAGAGGGCGAGGGCTCGCTGGGCAGAGAAAGCAAGGGAGACTGACCCTAAAGTCAAGCTAGGTCAGGGTAAGAAGCGTGCGGCCTCCTGGCAGCTACTTGAGCCGCACCAAAGAAACACAGGCCACGCGACCTATGTCGTCGTCACGGCTTGCACATTTTTATGACCATACCGGCCAGCCAACATAGCTTCTACCGGCTTATAAGCCTTCCTTCTTCAGAGAAAGCAATCGTGGTCAAATGCTCCTGTCAGTGTCAAATTGAGGCAACTTTTTGCGCGAGCAGACGTGGGTCCAGTGTGTGCAAAACTAAGTGTGGTTGTCACATGGGTGCCCGTAGTCTGCAATGTGGGCCCAATGTCCAGAGTGTGTGATGGCTTGCACGATAGGAATGGCTGAATGGGAATGGGGGATTTTGTCATATGGGACCTGTCGGTGTTTCGAAACCCAGGGGGTCCCTGGACCGACGAGTGAATTGTCGCCGCGTGCCCCAACCCAGATGGGTCGACGCGAGGCGGAACGCAAAGGGGGGAAAGGAGGCAGCCGGAGGGAGGCAGGCGTGAGAGAGCGGATCCCGCGGCCTTCGTGTTAGCCCCGCGCCTGAGTCAGGTGCGCTTGCAGTAGGGGGATACAAGCGTCCACGTGGGAGTGGGAGCGAGCGGCCTTGCGCGAGCGCCGTCCCGTCCTTCTCCGCGCGGGCCAACCCTCCCGTAAGAGGGCCCTGCTCCTTCCTTTTATAGGCGTAAGGAGAGGATCCAGGTGTACAATGGGGGGTGTAGCAGAGTGCTACGTGTCTAGCGGAGGAGAGCTAGCGCCCTAAGTACATGTCGTCGTGGCAGCCGGAGAGGTTTTGGCACCCGGTTCGTGTGGTGTCGTGGCCGTCGGAGGAGCGCTGAAGCCTGGCGGAAGGACAGCTGTCGGGGCTGTCGAGTCCTTGCTGACGTCCTCTTGCTTCCGTAAGGGGGCCGAGAGCCGCCGTCGTCACAGAGCGTGCGGGGCGCCATCATCGCCTATCCGGCGGAGCGAGCCAGATGGGACGCCGATCTTGTTCCCCGTAGCCTGAGTCAGCTCAGGGTAGGGTAATGATGGCGCCTCCTGTCGACGTGGTCAGTCCGCGCCCTAGGTTGGGCGATGTGGAGGCTCCTCCGAGGTCGAGGTTGAGTCTGTCTTCCGTGGCCGTGGTCGAGTCCGAGCCCCTGGGTCGGGCGAGGCGGAGACCGTCGGCTGAGGCTAGGGCTGAGTCTGAGCCCTGGGGTCGGGCGAAGCGGAGTCCGTCGTCTCCTGGGGCTGAGCCCAAGTCCGAGCCCTGGGTCGGGCGGAGCGGAGTTCGTCGTCTTCTGGGGCTGAGCCCATGTCCGAGCCCTGGGGTCGGGCGAGGCGGAGTTCGTCGTCTTCCGGGGTTGAGCCCATGTCCGAGCCCTGGTTCGGGCGGAGCGGAGTTCGCCGTCTTCCGGGGCTGAGCCCGAGTCCGAGCCCTGGGTCGGGCGGAGCGGAGTTCGCCGTCTTCCGGGGCTGAGCCCGAGTCCGAGCCCTGGGTCGGGCGGAGCGGAGTTCGCCGTCTTCCGGGGCTGAGCCCGAGTCCGAGCCCTGGGTCGGGCGGAGCGGAGTTCGCCGTCTTCCGGGGCTGAGCCCGAGTCCGAGCCCTGGGGTCGGGCGAGGCGGAGTTTCCTATGACGCCCGAGGCCGGCCTTGGCTGCTGTCAGCCTCACTCTGTCGGGTGGCTCAGCAGTCGGAGCGGCGCAGGCGGCGCTGTCCTCTTGTCAGACCGGTCAGTAGAGCGGCGAAGTGACTGCGGTCACTTCGGCTCTGTCGACTGGAGGGCGTGCGTCAGGATAAAGGTGTCAGGCCACCTTTGCATTAAATGCCCCTGCGATTTGGTCGGTCGGCGTGGCGATGTGGCCAAGGTTGCTTCTCGGTGAAGACTGGGCCTCGGGCGAGCCGATAGTGTGCCCGTTGCTGGAGGGGGGGTCCTCGGGCGAGACGTAGGTTCTCCGGGGTCAGCTTCCCTTGCCCGAGGCTAGGCTCGGGCGAGGCACGATCATGTCCCTTGAATGGACCGATCTTTGACTTAATCGCACCCATCAGGCCTTTGCAGCTTTGTGCTGATGGGGTTACCAGCTGAGATTTAGGGGTCTTGAGGGTACCTGTAATTATGGTCCCCGACAGGACCGGAGTGCCCAAAGTCAGATGTTGCTCGACGTCCCGCGTCACAGAATGTGATGGTTTGCCGGACAGCAGCGACGGAGGAGCCATTATGGCTTAGTGTGGCATCAGCCATACCTTACTTTTAATAACTCTCATATCTTCTACTATAACAACAAAATAAGACGTGGTGTGATGGATATGTTGTCTCTAATTTAGCAGCAGGTCTTGAGTTTAATTCACAATTCTTACAAATTTCATTTTTTACTGCCGGACAGGGATGAGGGCAAAACAGGAAATGAAAAAATGCAGAACAGAAAATGACAGGCTACCGTTATAACCTTAATAAGTAGTAGAGATGATAGCAAAATGCAATAGCACGCTGGTCATATCACATTCAAGAGCCGCTTAGTTCGTTGTCAGTCAGCTTGCAACCATGGATTCAGCATCGAGCAGGTGGAACAGAGAAGATCACCGCAGTGTGTCAGATCGCTACTTTCAGATCCCAATACTGGTTCTCTTAACCTAGGGCAGCATGCATGAAAAAAGATAGCAAAAATCATTCCATGAAAATAGCAGCGTGGCAATAATATCGCCAGCCATAAACTCATAGAGCAGCGTACATGAAATTTGGTTGAGTTCCTTAGATAGTTCATGTATGTCGTGAGCATGTTCTAGTACCGAACGATGACCAACTATACATAACTGAATTTCATAATAATTTTGTTGGTACCGTAATTAGGGATATCCAGATCACAAACCTAAACTGTCTAGATGTTTGAGTAAAAAAAGGGTCATAAGCACACACGCTCCCAACCTTTATCAAGGCGCGTGGAACCAAAGTCACGACTCGACCGTGCTCAACCTTTGGGCAGGAAACACATTCCCGACTCGCCCGAGACCAGTCTCAGGTGACGCTCCGCCTTGTCAACCACTCTAATCCCAGAACGTGTGTCCGTATGTTTGCTTACCAAGCTGAAGGTGCCAAAGTAAACAAAAGCCAACACGACTACGGTCTAATCTACCTTTACCGCCCACGACGATAGTCATGCCACGAATGGCTCTGTCCCCCACTCCGACCACTGTTTCAACCACCCAGAGCATGGCTACATGTAACGTCTAATCCCAGCCTCGGCCTCAGGAGAAATATTTACCTCGCCCGAGCCCGACCTCCGCCAACTGCCCCAGCAAGGGAGAACGCACATTAAATGGTACATGATCTCCCACAAACCTCGCAGAAGACCATGCCAGGTATGTTTCGAACCACTCCGACTCGGCACTTCCGCACCATTGTACATGCTAGGGCTCGAACACATGCCACATGCTCCCAAGCCCAGCATCGGCACTCTACCCAGTTAAGAGAACATGCTATATGGATCAGACATCATTCTCCTGACCAAAAGCGACAACAAGGACGAGGGCCATCCCACTGACCATACCACTATAGGGCACAGACACATCTCATATGACCACAACAACAACATAACAACCCTTGTTCTCCTGAGCCTCCTCCTTGCAATAAAACGAGAAGCCCGGGGCCTTCTATGGGGGGACTTCACGGTTCACGACCCACCTCACTTATGATATTGGCACTCGCCTCAATTATACTTAGAGACTTGGGACTCGCTCCATCTCTCGACTTGCTTGTATCCCCTACTACAAGCACTTAGGTGCAAGATAATACTAGCCTCCCTCCCCCGCTGGATGTAGAACCTTCTCTTGCTCGAAGCAGGTTAAATCTTGTATGTCTTCTTGCATCAATCATCTGGAACAAGGTCATGCAGCGCAAATTTATTAGATGGTTAGGACCCTCGGGTCGAAACACCGATAAATTTCTATAAAGTACAGAATATGACCAACAGAGGGACTCATATTTAAGGCATTTCTATTTACATGAGTCTGACATTGTATGTACATCGAAGTTGTGAACCACATTCCACGATGCAGGTAGACATTCTGCCAAGGACAGTGACAGCGGTGGGGCGGATGGGGCTCGAACCCCTATCTCTCCCGAGTCCATGGAGCCTCCTAAAAATTTAAACATATATAATATATTATATAAAATACTTATATAAAAAATATTAGTCCACTAATTGTACATCCTACTATCAAAAACATAAGCCCAACAACAAACCATACCCTCAATTCCCTAGTTCCCCGCATAGTGCTCTCTTCATGGCCTTCTTCATGCCACTCTCTCTCTCTTCCACGCACGCCGTGTCGGTGTCGCCATCCCTACACACACTCTCTCCTACGCCGTCACACACATGTGGCCTACGCCCTGTGGCCTGCCATGGGCCCACAGTGTCGGCACGTCTCCGACTATGCGGCTAGAGAATAATTATTAATTTGAAGGTCCATGAATATTTGACTGGTCGATTATGTCTAGCTGTGTAGGTTGCTTTCTCGGATGAATAACGGTTACGGTTCGACCTTCAATTTGTGTCTATTCCTGATTCGGTCTTTTGGTATGGATAAAGTCCGTCCTTTATTTCCTTATTATGTATTTTATGATTTTTATACTTCATCAACATTTTAATAAAAGACTATTTTAAACTGGTATATCTATCTATTATAAATGATTTAGTGAGATTAGATCGCTCTATCAGTTCAGTCACCCCTAAAAAAAATTCGTGCATCCGTGCCTCCCGGTTGGAAGTGTCAATAGAATCAACAAACAATCAATTGTTATCAGCTTCATACTCTACTCGCCGTTAGGAATCCAATGAAATCACTTCCCATTGGGAAAACCGTGAAGCAGCAGAAATCGAATTCTACTGGGAAGACGCGGCCCTGCCGGCGAGCATGCGTGCAGGAGTCCAAGCATATCTGGGGCCGCCGCCCGCCGGTGGAGTGGCGCGCTTTCGGGCTGGAGACGACGACACGGTTTCACAAGGCCTCGGCCTGCCCTGACGCCCGAATTTTTTGCATTTTAGTCCTTCATCGAAAAAAAATTCACGTTTAGACCCTAAAAAATTTTAATGTTATTTTTGGACCCTTTACTCGGCGCCGTAGCCTGTGGCGCCGAGGTAATACAGCTCGGCGCCATAGGCTATGGCGCCGAGGTACGTGCTGCGTTGGCACAAACGGACGTCGTGGCGCCGACGTGGTACCGAGCTCGGCGCCATAGATCTTTGCGCCAAGCTCCATTCTGTATAGAAAACTTGTCTAGCTCGGTTGGTAAATCATAAGGCTCTTAACCTTGTGGTTGTGGGTTCGAGCCTCATAGTGGGCGTTTTAATATTTTTTGTCTTTGTCATTTATTTCTTTTTTTTGTTGTTCATATTTTTGGTTTATGTCGCTAATTTGTCCGTCCTGATTTATTTCTCATCCAGTTTTATTTTTGTGACTGGATTGTTTATTCGTCTAGATTTTTATTTAGTGCAGAAGAAAAAAAGATGAATATGTGTGCTTCTTTTTACTGGAAATATGTTGTTATGTATTTAAAATTTATGTTCAAAAGAACTAAATGAAAATATAATATTTTTATTTGATCACGATTGAAGTAAGAGTGTTCTCATTTGATTTTTATTGTGGTTAGCTGAGCAAACAAGGGGAGAAGTTGATGGCTTGTGAGCACTGTGGCACACAGCTGCTGTGCTCGCGGGATAAAAAAATCTGGACGAATAAACAAATCAGTCACAAAAATAAAACTGGATGAGAAATAAATCAGGACGGACAAATTAGCGACATAAACCAAAAATATGAACAACAAAAAAAGAAATAAATGACAAAGACAAAAAGTATTAAAAACACGCACCGTGAGGCTCGAACCCATGACCACAAGGTTAAAAGCCTTGTATTTTACCAACTGAGCTAGATAAGTTTTCTGTATAAAACGGAGCTCGGCGCCAAGATCTATGGCGCCAAGCTCGGCACCACGTCGGCGCCACGACGTCCGTTTGTGCCAACGCAGCACGTACCTCGGCGCCATAGCCTATGGCGCTGAGCTGTGTTACCTCGGCGCCACAGGCTACGGCGCCGAGTAAAGGGTTAAAAAATAACATTAAAATTTTCTAGGGTCCAAACGTGAATTTTTTTCCGATGAAGGATCAAAATGCAAAAAATTCGGCCCTGACGCCCACACGGGAGCGGAGGAGGTGACGTCGTCGCGCCGCTGGCAGGCACTGGCAGGCAGGCCGGGTTGGCGCATGCGTGTGCCGTGGGCGTGGCGGCTATAAATAGATTGACGACGCGCTAGCTTAGCCTCGGGCCAACACCACCAAACACCAACAGCAACACCAACAACGGCGGAGCTGCCAAAGAAAGCAAACCAGAGGAGAGAAGAGAGGAGGGGTTGGCTGGCTGGCCCTGGCCGTCGTCCGCCGGTAGCTCGTGGTCGCTCGCTCGCTCCATCATTCCTCCCTCTCCGCCGGCGTGCCCGCCCGCCCACATGGTACGTACGCGCGTTCCCCCGCCCGCCTGCTTGCCTTGCCTTGCCTTGTCGTCCGCACTGCCGGCCACCGTGACCCGCGGCGGTCCATGCGCCGTCGTTGGTCGGAGTAAATGAGATTCCCGGACGTCACCTTGCGACTCGCGTGTGGCCTCGGGATCGCTAGCTTCGCTTCGCTTTTAACATTTCTTAGGAGAAAAGGAAAGAGGTTCCGTTTACACAAGAACCGGCGTATGCGTGTGCGTGTGCTCCGTTGGCTCTCGGCGGCGGCACCTTTCCGTCGCCGTCGCCATGGCCACACGCTCCACAGACAAAGTACTGCATACGTATGGTCCGCGTATACACACTCTCGGAAAAGGAGGCTACCTACCTACCACCCGTATACTTGTACTTGTACATACACGTTGCAGCACACACAAAAGGAGTTTCCAACATTTCTTATCTGGGGCAGGCGGGCGGTCCCCGTCCCCGTCGCGTAGCCGTTTCCCCTCCGCCTTTCGTCGGTCGTCGCCCGGCCTCGGGAGGTCCGAGATTTGTTTCTTCGTTCATTAATTATAGTAGAGGGAAAACCTTTGGCGCGCACGCACGCGCTGCCAAATCTGACGCCCGCCTCCACTTGGCCAGTGCCAGCGTCTCGATCGGCGGAGCGCCTGCATTCCAATCTCGTTCGGAAAAACAAAATAACAAACGCTGTTGACTGTCGTATCTGATCCTGATCACCTGATGTGACGCAGACGGAGTCAGAGGGCGAGGCGGAGGCGGCGCGCGCGGCCGTGCTGACGCCGCCGCTGTCGCTGGGGGCCGGCGGGCTCGCGGGGGAGCTCCGCCCGGCCAACCTCGGCCAGCGGGTGCTCAGCCTGTTCCGCAACGTCCGCCCGGGCTCCGACCTCTCCCACTTCCAGGTACCTGCGTTGCGTTGCGTTGCGTGCGTGCGAGCGCCACTGCCCACTGCCCACCACCAGCTTACGCTGACTCTTGTGTGGCTCAACTCAACCATCTGGAACGACACAGCTGCCGGCGACGTTCAACCTGCCCAAGTCGCAGCTGCAGCTGTACGGCGAGGCCGTGTACTGCGGCGGCGAGGACATGCTGGCGCGGTGCGCGCGCGGCGCCGACAGCCTGCAGCGCATGTGCGCCGTGGTGGCGTGGAGCATCTCCACCACGCGGCCCCCCATCTTCGGCTTCGCGCCCTACAACCCGGTGCTCGGGGAGACGCACCACGTCTCCACGTCCGCCGGCCTCAACGTGCTCCTGGAGCAGGTCTCGCACCGGCCGCCCGTGACGGCGCTGCACGCGACGCACGCGCGTGGGGAGGTGGAGCTGGTGTGGTGCCAGAGCCCCGCGCCGCGGTTCCACGGCGCCAGCGTGGAGGCCGCGGTGCGGGGCGCGCGGGAGCTGCGGCTGCCGCGCCACGCCGAGACGTACGCCGTCGGGTGCCCGGGCCTCGTGATCCGCCTGCTGCCGTCGCCGGGCTGCGAGTGGGCCGGCGACGTCCGCGTCTCCTGCGCCGAGTCCGGGCTCGAGGCCACGCTCAGCTACCGCCGCAGCCGCCGCTCCTTCCTCGGCCTCGGCGGCGGCGACGCGCGCTGCGTCAGGGGCAGGGTCTTCCGCTCCGCCGCGCCCGACGACACGCTGTGCGAGGTGGACGGGTTCTGGGACCGCCAGGTCTCGCTCAGGGACGTCGCCACCGGCGAGGTCTCCGTGCTCTACGACGCACGGCAAACCATCGCTGACCTGGCCACGCCCGTCGTGCAAGACAGAAAGGTAGGAGACGACAGGACACCAGTAAGTTATTGATGGTGAACAAACGGTGCATGCTGATCGTGCTACATCACAGGGCGTGTCCGCCTCGGAGTCCGCCGTGGTCTGGGCCGAGGTCAGCGCCGCGATCCTGAACAAGGACTGGGAGGCGGCCAGGCAGGCGAAGCGGCGGGTGGAGGAGACGGCGAGGCGGCTCGCCAAGGAGAGGAACGAGCGGGGGGAGGTGTGGACTCCCAGCCACTTCTCGCTGTGGCAGAACAAGCACGGCGACTGGGAGTGCTGGCCGCTGGAGGACTCCGTGCCGCCGGCTCCTATTGTCGTCCCCTCTCCTTTGTGACTCCAAGTCCACTAGCAGCAGATCTTTGTTCACTGATAACATACGACGAACGAACGTGAACGTCGAATACATCTTTCTTCTAGCTTCGTCGCCTTGAGAATGCTGTTATGCATGCATAGTAAGAAAAAAAATTAGTGCAGCCCTGCTCAAACAGTCTGGTTTGCAGCTCCTCACAAAAAATAAAAATAGACCTCACACGCAGCAGCAGTAATAACACAACTAAAACGTTATCTGGTGGACCTATAGATGGGGTCTATCTTTCTTTTTTAAGAGGCTGCAAACAGTATGGTTTGCAGTAGGGCTGCACCAAATTTTTTTCGCATAGTTAGCCACGGTTTCTAATGACAGATCGGCGGCAAATGAGCACTCAGTGAAGGAAACAAAGTGGGCTCTCAGACCAAGAGAAACAAAAACAATACTGTATGAATCCACGGTCCACACTAAAAAGCGACGAAACAACGCACAACATTTTCTTTTCATGGAACAAACGTTGGACAGCAAGAATCATATAAACGAGGGCAAATCTGCAAGGGCAAAATTATCATTTCATCTCATATTTAACGCCAGTCTTTGATCTGAAACCATAGAGGTAGAATCACAAAACTAATTAGGCAACGTCAGCCTTCGATCCGAAATCATAGTCTTAGCAAAAAATTGTCTGTCTTCATTTTGTGGGAAGTTGGGTGTTCCTAAGACCGATAAAGAACTTTAGTTTTAAATGATAACTAGTTAAATGAACGTAACTTGAGGGTAATCTGCAACATCTGCGAAACCAAAGCAGGATATTCGTTGGCCGCTATGAATTTCCACCGGCAATGGTGTGCGGCCATGTGGAAGGAGAAGGATATGGCCACCAAGAGGGCCGCCGCAAAGCTCGTTGCACACCCTAACGATGTTTTTTTTGACAACGGGGCATAACCCCATATTTCATTAGAAAATAGGCAAGAAAGGTTTATTACAAGACCCACAGGCAAAGGTAGCAAAAGTCAACCAACAAGCGGTCACACATAAAGGCTACGCTAGGCGTCCTAAACAATAACGAGCACACTCGATAGAGAAAGAACCAACCTAACGCACAACAACAGCACAACGTTGTGTCCAGATAGCACTTATTACAAAACAACACTCCCGAGGAGGCAAAGGAACCCATCCGGAAGAACAACAGAGAAAAGAGACATCCGGCTAAAGAATAATCCACGACCAAGGACCACAACAAGCAGGCGACAGGGGCCTAACTCCTAGAAATTCGACGATCCACTCGTCTCTAGGCGAAAGCACGACACAAAACATCACTTAACGTCCTTCTGATAAACCTGCTTCCTTGTTACACCATCCTTTTTCCTTCTTTTCTGCCGGATAGCCCAGGAGTCCAACCAAAAGCAACACATGAATAACACATTAGACAGATCATACAAAGTTTTATCATCAAAACAGCAATCGTTCCTAGCCCTCCAAATAGCCCACAAGACAACCCCACAACCAAAGAGGGGCACATTGGCATTTATTTTGAAATTGCGCATCCAATCACCAAAGAGATCATCAATATTACTGAGGATAAAAGAAATGCCCAAGAAAACTTGAATCACCCTCCACACATATCTAGCCACAGGACATTTAAAGAAAAGGTGATCAACAGATTCAACAATGCCATGAAACACACAGTCAATTGGACCATGGCAGTATCTCTTTCTTAAATTGTCCTTCATGGGAATCTTATTTCTCAGCACCAACCAAAGAAAAACTTTTTTTTTTGGATAACTTCATTTTCCATATGAAAAAAATAAGGCACGCATACATGATCATATTTTTTCTTCATGTAAAAGGAGTTCACCGATTATCCCTTTTTACATAAGGATCAGTTCACTTTGTCTTCATGATCATTAACTTGAAAACGATTACAACGAGCAACCAAATTGTCAAACATCAGAGATAGGTCTCCAATAATCCTCCTTCTGGAAGAAAGTGCTTGGAAATCAGAAGTCAACACTTTCTCAACTGAAATATTTTGTCAGCACTTTCTCAACTGAAATGTTTTTATCACGAGCTAAATCAAACAACCTAGGGAATTTAACTGTGAAAGTAGCATCCCCACACCAAATGATCTTCCAGAAGCTAATCGTTTTGGCATTACCCATAATTTTTCTACAATACTTGTAGAAGTTATATCTCATGCCCAGGCCATGGTTTGTGATGATAGATCAACTACAAGTGAGCACTCAGTGAAGGAAACAAAGTGGGCTCTAAGAGACTGAAACCAAGAGAAAAAGAAAAAGGAAAACAATATGAATCCACAGTCCACACAAAAATGCGACGAAACAGCGCACAACATTTTTTATGCAACAACCGTTGGACAACAAGAATAATAAAAACGAGGGAAAATCTGCAAGGCCAAAATTGTCAATTCATCTCATAATTAACACAGATAAGACTCAGGTCATGTACAATCCAATTAAATGAAGGGTCTCTAGGGGGCTATGTGAAAAAATATCAATAGGCATACTTTTCACGAAGAGCCCTTCTCTGCATGACTCTTTATACATATTGTCTCTTGAGGTATTAATTATATAGAACTAAGAGTTGTATCGTGCAATCTCTTAGTTGTCTCTTGTACCTAGAAAATCGTTTGAAGGTCTATAGGTTGTACATGCCCTTAGGGGGGTGTTTCTAGCTCAAAATTTGTTGGATTATATAATCTGGATAATTTATAATCCCAAACAAACACCCCTTAGCATAATAAGGCAACACCAGTATTTGATATGAAACCATAGAGGTAGAATCACAAAACTAATAGGCAACATCAGTCTTCGATCTGAAATCATAATCTTAGCAAAATTGTCAATCTTCGTTTTGTGAAAAGTTGGGTGTTGTTAAAGACCGATAAAGAACTTAATCAATCTGTGTTACTATAAAGCATGGTGAGGAGGGCGTCAGAGGCTGGGGAACCGCAAGCAAGGGCGGCAGTGGTGGACTGCATCAAACATTGTGACATCAGGATGAATGTATTATGTTGGTTGCTTTCTTTTGCCATAGACTTCTTTGCCACAAATCCTAATGTTGAAGTTATATGTTGCAAGGCCCAATCATGGACCAAAGCAGTAGGCATAGTACAGAAGTAGCGGACATGTCTAGATCCGAATTCACAAAAATGTTGTAGTTTGACTTAATGGAATTCCTTCAAAGACCTGCGAAAAAAATCTAAGGTGCTCAAAAGTCTCCATTGTTTTGCATCCTGTATGTATAGAATCTTTTTCCATTGTTACATGCATATAAAGCAACAGTTAGCCCTTCGTGAATCTTCAGAGTAATCATATATACCACAATACATCCACACTTTTATCTTCAAACAGAAGCATTACATCTAAATTTTAGATGTCTTCTGCAACAGTAATTTCAGCAAGCAGACTTAAAGTGATGCCAGAGAAAAGGGGATGGGCAGCACCCAATAGAACCAGTCCCATAGAAACATCTCTTCAAAAGGTGAAGAATGGTAGCCTAATTGAATAGCATTTTATATTCTTTAAACCGGGTAATAAGAATTACTAATATTTAGTATCTACTCGTTGTTCAAGAAATATCTATAGTATATCCCATCCAATACCTCTACATCAGTTGGAGAGGAAATTCTCCGGCCGGGTGGCAGAACGCACCCGCCCTAAATCCTAAGATGAGGAGGGGCCTAAGCGTTTTGCCTGCTAGATGGATTCGGGGTGAACACAAGAACACACAAGGGTTTAGAGTGGTTTAGGTCGCCGGAGCGTAATACCCTACTCCACTGTGTGTTGTATTGAGCTTGAGAGCTTGTGAGTCTGAGAGCGTGTAAGTGAGTGTAAGAGAGTTTGAGTGAATCTGCCTTGTAACGTCGTGTGCCCTCCCTTTTATAGTTCAAGGGGGCACGTACAAGGATGCTGAGCCCCGACATGTGGGCCCAGGGGTAAAATGGAAGGAAGTAACTAATGCCTGTAATGCCAGGGTGATCTCCGAGCGCCATAATGTCCGTAGTCGATATAGTATTGATATGTTGCGGCTGCTTCCTCGGTAACGCGCGAGTGATGATGAGCATAGTGTACACCGCAGCACGAGCGTACTGCCTGCCAGTGGAATGGACAGGCACGTTGCCTGCGAGATGGCCTGGTCGCCGCTCGTCAGCGGAGTGGACAGGGCACATTAAATGCTGAGGCGGCACATCGCCTGCTAGTGGAATGGACAGGGCTCATTAAATGTCGAGGCGGCACATCACCTGCCAGTGGAATGGACAGGCGACGCGCCTTATCCGCAATAAATGCCGAGGCCGCGCGGCCTAGAGGCCTTACGTCAGTGAGAGCACCTAGAGGGGGGTGAATAGGTTATCCTGTAAAATTCAACACTAAATAGCCACAAAACTTAGTTATAGAAGTGTTAGTGCAATTGAGGAGCGAGTTCTTGTGGATACAAACAATCACAGAGAAATCAATCACAAGAGACTTGCGATTTTATCCAGTGGTTCTGCCAAGTAACACTTGCCTACTTCCACGTTGTGGCGTCCCAATGGACGAGGGTTGCACTCAACCCCTTTCAAGTGATCCGATGATCAACTTGAATACCACGGTTTTTCCTTTAGATGATTATTCCCGTTTGCGAGGAATCTCCACAAGATTGGAGTCTCTCGCCCTTACAACAAAGATCACAATGAAAGCATGGAGTAAGGTTGGGATGACCAACACACACAAGACACAAATCGCAGCACACCCACGCACACAAGAGAAGACTTGAGCTCAAATGACAACACATAGAGTCCTTGACTCGAATAGAGCTCAAATCTCTAACACAAAGAGGCGAATGCGCGGGAACAAAGTCTGGATGTCGTAGGATGCTTAGTGGATGCTTGGGTATCTCCTCCATGCGCCTAGGGGTCCCTTTTATAGCCCCAAGGCAGCTAGGAGCCGTTGAAGACAATCTTGGAAGGCTAATCTTGCCTTCTGTCGTGTGGTGCACCGGACAGTCCGGTGCACCACCGGACAGTCACTGTAGCTGTCCGATGCGCGATTGCTTTCCAAAACAGGCACAGTCGACTGTTGCAGCTTCGGGCCCATTGGCTCACCGGACAGTCTGGTGCCCCTGCCGACCGTTGGTGCGGGCCACGCGTCGCCCACGGATTGCGCGGCTGACCGTTGTGCTGGCAACCGTTGGCTCACCGGACAGTCCGGTGCACCACCGGACAGTCCGGTGAATTATAGCCGTACGCTGCCAAACTTTTCCCGAGAGTGGCCTTTTCACCAGAGACAGCCTGGCGCACCGGACACTTTCCGGCGCACCACCGGACAGTCCGGTGTTCCAGACTGAGCTGAGTTTTGGCTGCTCCAAGCCAAGTATTTTTGGTTTCTTTTCTTCCTGTTTCTAACACTTAGACAAAATATGTTAGTACTCAAAACAATGTACTAAGTCTAGAAACGTACCTTGTTATATGATTTGCACTTCTTGCTTGTTTGGCACATAGCTACTCACTTACTATGTGTTGGACACTTAATCACCAAAACATTATAGAAATGGCCCGACGACACTTTTCCCTTTCAATCTCCCCCTTTTTAGTGATTTATGCCAACACAACCAAAAGCAACCAAAAGAAGTGCAACATCAATGCAATTGAGGACTAAATTGTTTTTGACTATTATTTGGCATATTTGGATCGCTCTTTGCCACCACTTGGTTTGTTTTTGCAAATCAAATTCATTTTCCTATCTCTAAGTCAAACTCACTTGTTTGGGCATTGTCGGGGACCATAATTAGGGGTACCCTCAAGACTCCTAATTCTCAGCCGGTAACCCCCATCAGCACAAAGCTGCAAAGGCCTGATGGGTGCGACTAAGTCAAGGATCGGTCCATTCAAGGGACTCGATCACGCCTCGCCCGAGCCCAGCCTCGGGCAAGGGTAGCCGACCTCGGAGGATCTATGTCTCGCCCGAGGCCCCCTCCAGCAACGGACATACTTTCGGCTCGCCCGAGGCCCAGCCTTCACCAAGAAGCAACCTTGGCCAAATCGCCACGTCAACCGACCAAATCGCAGGGGCATTTAATGCAAAGGTGGCCTGACACCTTTATCCTGACGCACGCCCTCCAGTCGACAGAGCCGAAGTGACCGTAGTCACTTCGCCGCTCCACTGACCGGTCTGACAAGAGGACAGCGCCGCCTACGCCGCTCCGACTGCTGTGCCACTCGACAGAGTGAGGCTGACAGCAGCCAAGTCCGGCCCTAGACGCCATGGGAAACTTCGCTTCGCCCGACCCTAGGGCTCGGACTCGGGCTCAGCCCCGGAAGACGACGAACTCCGCTTCGCCCAACCCCAGGGCTCGGACTCGGGATCAGCCCCGGAAGACGATGAACTCCGCTTCGCCCGACCCCAGGGCTCGGACTCGGGCTCAGCCCCGGAAGACGACGAACTCCGCTTCGCCCGACCCCAGGGCTCGGACTCGGGCTCAGCCCCAGAAGACGACGAACTCCGCTTCGCCCGACCCCAGGGCTCGGACTCGGGATCAGCCCCGGAAGATGACGAACTCCGCTCCGCCCGACCCCAGGGCTCGGACTCGGGCTCAACCCCAGAAGACAACGGACTCCGCTTCGCCCGACCCCAGGGCTCGGACTCGGGCTCAGCCTCGGAAGACAACGAACTCCGCTTCGCCCGACCCTAGGGCTCGGACTCAGCCCTGGCCTTAGCCGACGGTCTCCGCCTTGCCCAACCCAGGGGCTCGGACTCGACCTCGGCCTCGGATGACAGACTCGACCTCGACCTCGGAGGAGCCTCCACATCGCCCAACCCAGGGCACGGACCGGCCACGTCAACAGGAGGCGCCATCATTACCCTACCCCAAGCTAACTTAGGCTACGGGGAACAAGACCGACGTCCCATCTGGCTCGCTCCGCCAGACAAGTAATGATGGCGCCCCGCACGCTCTATGACGACGGCGGCTCTCAGCCCCCTTACGGAAGCAAGAGGACGTCAGCAAGGACTCGACAGCCCCGACAGCTGTCCTTCCGCCAGGCTCCAGCGCTCCTCCGATGGCCACGACACCACACAAACCGGGTGCCAAAACCTCTCCGGCGGCCACGATGGCATGTACTTAGGGTGCTAGCTCTCCTCCGCTAGACACGTTAGCACACTGCTACACCCCCCATTGTACACTTGGATCCTCTCCTTGCGCCTATAAAAGGAAGGACCAGGGCCCCCTTACAGAGGGTTGGCCGCGCGAGGAAGGACGGGACGGCGCTCGCGTGAGGCCGCTCGCTCCCTCCCGCGTGGACGCTTGTAACCCCCTACCGCAAGCGCACCCGACCTAGGCGCGGGACAAACACGAAGGCCGCGAGATTTCCACCTCTCACGCCTGTCTCCCTCCGGCTGCCTTTCCCCCCTTCGCGCTCCGTCTCGCGCCGACCCATCTGGACTGGGGCACGCGGCGACAATTTACTCGTCGGTCCAGGGACCCCCGGGTTTCAAAACGCCGACAGTTGGCGTGCCAGGTAGGGGCCTGCTGCGTGTTGACGAACAGCTTCTCGTCAAGCTCCAGATGGGCAGTTTCCAGCAACCTTTCCAGCCTGGGATGGTGCTCCATTTCGGGAGTCTTGAGTTCATGTCCCTCGACGGCAGCTACGACATGATACTCCTTCCCCCGCCGTGCGACGGCGACAATGGCGGCCGACAGCCCGCCCGCCGGCGGCGGAATCGACAACGTCTTCCCCGCGTGGTGGAAGATCAACATTCGAGCTCACCCCGTCCCCTCCCCCGCCGACGGAGGAGGAGGTGGGGCAACCAAGGCCAAGCAGGAGGCGGCACCTTGTCGGCTGTCGAGCGAGTCGACGACGCGGGCGCCCCAACGGGGGGCATGTCGGGCATCGACCTCGCGTCTGAGACGAAGACGAGCACCGTCTCCCCGTAGCACGCCAATCCCAAGCAAACGAATGACGCCAGCACGCTCGTGAAAGGCTTGCTGGGCGTCACCCTCGTACCTGAGACGACGGTGCAGTCAGTCCCTGACGTGACTTCGTCACCGCCCGTCGACCAAGAGGTACCCACCGATTCCCATCTCACGCCTTTTGGGTTCAGCCTCGACCCGCCAAGCGACTTCGCTTTGGCGGACACTCTCGTAGAGGCGAGTCCAAACCCTCTGGGGTATCGTATGCGGTCACCCTGGGACCGGCTGACGGACGTCTCGACCTACGGGCCCTCGGGGTCCGAGGAAGATGACGAGCCCGACTTCTGTTGGGATTTCTCCGGACTTGGTACCCCCAGTGCCATGTGGGACTTTATGATCGCATGTGACTACTGCCTTTTCGATTGTTCTGACGGTAGCCGCAGCCTCAGCGACGAGGACTGCGGCCCAAGTCGTGAATGTTTCCACGTCGATCTAGGGGGTCCCAACGAAGGCAACCATCTTGGTGTGCCGGAGAACGGTGACCTCCCTAGGCCTGTGCCTCGCATTGACATCCTACGGGAGCTAGCTGTGTCCCCGTTCCGGCGGGGGGTCATGACCCACAGCTCGAGCAAATCCATGGGGTGCAAGCCAGGCTCGACGAGGGAACAGGAACACTTGAGCCGATCCACCGGGACGTCGGGCAGGAATGGGCGGGCCAACCTCCGACCGGAGAAGTGCGTCATCTACCCCAGGGTATCCAGCACCGCATCGCCGACGATGTCAGGGTGAGGCCGCCACCCACTTCCAGTGGAGTCGGCCAGAACCTGGCTGCAGCAGCAATGCTTCTCCGCGCGATGCCGCAGCCATCAACCACCGAGGGGCGGCGAATTCAGGGAGAGCTCAAGAAGCTCCTGGAGGACGCCGCGGTCCGACGGGCCGAAAGCTCCGCCTCCCGAAGGCAGGGGTACCCCTCAGAACATCGCGCCGCGACTTCCCGATTCATGCGGGAAGCCTCGGTCCACACCGGGCGCATGCGCAACACAGCGCCTGCGGCCCCGGGTCGCCTCGACAACGAGCACCATCACTGCAACTGTTGGGCCCACCTCGACGAGAGGGTGCGCCGAGGCTACCACCCCAGGCGTGGGGGACGCTATGACAGCGGGGAGGATCGGAGTCCCTCGCCCGAACCACCCGGTCCGCAGGCTTTCAGCCGCGCCATACGACGGGCGCCATTCCCGACCCGGTTCCGAACCCCGACTACTATCACAAAGTATTCGGGGGAGACGAGACCGGAACTGTGGCTCGTGGACTACCGGCTGGCCTACCAACTGGGTGGAACGGACGATGACAACCTCATCATCCGC
Source organism: Zea mays (assembly GCF_902167145.1). Lineage (NCBI taxonomy): Eukaryota > Viridiplantae > Streptophyta > Magnoliopsida > Poales > Poaceae > Zea > Zea mays. Next base: position 195,597,029 of record NC_050096.1, on the reverse strand, counting down.
AACCTCCCCCTGTTCCTCTCCGACACCGCTCGCGCCTGGTTGGAGCACCTGCCTCCGGGGCAGATCTCCAACTGGGACGACCTGGTCCAAGCCTTCGCCGGCAATTTCCAGGGCACGTACGTGCACCCTAGGAACTCCTGGGATCTCCGGAGCTGCCGACAGCAGCCGGGAGAGTCTCTTCGGGACTACATCCGGCGATTCTCGAAGTAGCGCACCGAGCTGCCCAACATCACTGATTCAGACGTCATCGGCGCGTTCCTCGCCGGCACCACCTGCCGCGACCTGGTGAGCAAGCTGGGTCGCAAGACCCCCACCAGGGCGAGCGAGCTGATGGACATCGCCACCAAGTTCGCCTCTGGCCAGGAGGCGGTTGAGGCTATCTTCCGGAAGGACAAGCAGCCCCAGGGCCGCCCACCGGAAGATGCCCCCGAGGCGTCAACTCAGCGCGACGCGAAGAAGAAAGGCAAGAAGAAGTCGCAAGCAAAACACGACGTCGCCGACGCGGACCTTGTCGCCGCCGCCGAGTACAAGAACCCTCGGAAACCCCCCGGAGGTGCCAACCTCTTCGACAAGATGCTCAAGGAGCCGTGCCCCTATCATCAGGGGCCCGTTAAGCACACCCTTGAGGAGTGCGCCATGCTTCGGCGCCACTTCCACAGGGCCGGGCCACCCGCGGAGGGTGGCAGGGCTCGCGACGACGACAAGAAGGAAGATCACTAGGCAGGAGAGTTCCCCGAGGTCCGCGACTGCTTCATGATCTACGGTGAGCAAGCGGCGAACGCCTCGGCTCGGCACTGCAAGCAAGAGCGTCGGGAGGTCTGTTCGGTAAAGGTGGCGGCGCCAGTCTACCTAGACTGGTCCGACAAGCCCATCACCTTCGACCAAGCCGACCACCCCGACCGCGTGCCGAGCCCGGGGAAATACCCGCTCGTTGTCGACCCCGTCATCGGCGACGTTAGGCTCACCAAGGTCCTCATGGACGGAGGCAGTAGCCTCAACATCATCTACGCCGAGACCCTCGGGCTCCTGCGTGTTGATCTGTCCTCGGTCCGAGCAGGCGCTGCGCCTTTCCACGGGATCATCCCTCGAAACGCGTCCAGCCCCTCGGACAACTCGACCTCCCCGTCTGCTTTGGGACACCCTCCAACTTCCGAAGGGAGACCCTCACGTTCGAGGTGGTCGGGTTCCGAGGAACCTACCACGTAGTACTAGGGAGGCCATGCTACGCGAAGTTCATGGTCGTCCCCAACTACACCTACCTCAAGCTCAAGATGCTGGGCCCCAACGGGGTCATCACCGTCGGCCCCACGTACCGACACGCGTTCGAATGCGACGTGGAGTGCGTGGAGTACGCCGAGGCCCTCGCCGAATCCGAGGCCCTCATCGTCGACCTGGAGAGCCTCTCGAAGGAGGTGCCTGACGTGAAGCGCCACGCCGGCAACTTTGAGCCAGCGGAGACGGTTAAATCCGTCCCCCTCGACCCCAGCAGCGACGCCTCCAAGCAGATACAGATCGGCTCTGAGCTCGATCCCAAATAGGAAGTCGTGCTCGTCGACTTTCTCTGCGCAAACACCGACGTTTTCGCGTGGAGTCCCTCGGACATGCCCAGCATACCGAGGGATGTCGCCGAGCACTTGCTGGATATCCGAGCTAGAGCCCGACCCGTGAAGCAGCCTCTGCGCCGATTCGACGAAGAAAAGCGCAGAGCCATAGGCGAGGAGATCCACAAGCTAATGGCGGCAGGGTTCATCAAAGAGGTATTCCATCTCGAATGGTTTGCCAACCCTGTGCTTGTGTGAAAGAAAGGAGGGAAATGGCGGATGCTTGTAGACTACACTGGTCTAAACAATGCATGTCCGAAGGTTCCCTACCCTCTGCCTCGCATCGACCAAATCGTGGATTCCACTGCTGGGTGCGAAACCCTGTCTTTCCTCGATGCCTACTCAGGGTATCACCAAATCATTATGAAAGAGTCCGACCAGCTCGCGACTTCTTTCATCACACCCTTCGGCATGTACTGCTATGTCACCATGCCGTTCGGCTTGAGGAATGAGGGTGCAACGTACCAACGGTGCATGAACCATGTGTTCGGCGAACACATTGGCCGAACGGTCGAGGCCTACGTCGATGACATCGTAGTCAAGACGAGGAAAGCCTCCGACCTCCTTTCCGACCTTGAAGTGACATTCTGATGTCTCAAGGCGAAAGGCGTGAAGCTCAATCCCAAGAAGTGTGTCTTTGGGGTTCCCCGAGGCATGCTTTGGGGGTTCATCGTCTCCGAGCGGGGCATCGAGGCCAACCCGGAGAAGATTGCGGCCATCACCAGCATGGGGCCCATCAAGGACTTGAAAGGCGTACAGAGAGTCACGGGATGCCTTGCGGCTCTGAGCCGCTTCATCTCGCGCCTCGGCGAAAGAGGCCTGCCTCTGTACCGCCTCTTAAGGAAGGCCGAGTGCTTCACTTGGACCCCTGAGGCCGAGGAAGCCCTCGGGAACCTGAAGGCGCTCCTTACAAACGCGCCAATCTTGGTGCCCCCCGCTGCCGGAGAAGCCCTCTTGATCTATGTCACCGCGACCACTCAGGTGGTTAGCGCCACGATTGTGGTTGAGAGACGTGAAGAGGGGCATGCATTGCCCGTCCAGAGGCCAGTCTACTTCATCAGCGAGGTACTGTCCGAGACCAAGACCCGCTACCCACAAATTCAGAAGCTGCTATACGCGGTGATCCTGACGCGGCGGAAGTTGCGACACTACTTCGAGTCTCATCCGGTAACTGTGGTGTCATCCTTCCCCCTGGGGGAGATCATCCAGTGCCGAGAGGCCTCGGGTAGAATTGCAAAGTGGGCGGTGGAAATTATGGGCGAAACGATCTCGTTCGCCCCTCGGAAGGCCATCAAGTCCCAAGTCTTGGCGGACTTTGTGGCTGAATGGGTCGACACCCAGCTCCCAACAGCTCCGATCCAACCGGAACTCTGGACCATGTTCTTCGATGGGTCGCTGATGAAGACAGGAGCAGGCGCAGGCCTGCTCTTCATCTCGCCCCTCAGAAAGCACCTACGCTACGTGCTACGCCTCCATTTCCCAGCGTCCAACAATGTGGCTGAGTATGAGGCTCTGGTCAACGGTTTGCGCATCGCCATCGAGCTAGGGGTTCGATGCCTCGACGCTCGCGGTGACTCGCAGCTCTTCATCGACCAAGTCATGAAGAACTCCCACTGCCACGACCCGAAGATGGAAGCCTACTGCGATGAGGTTCGGCGCTTGGAAGACAAGTTCTACGGGCTCGAGCTCAACAACATCGCCCGACGCTACAACGAGACTGCGGACGAGCTGGCTAAAATAGCCTCGGGGCAAACAACGATTCCCCTAGACGTCTTTTCCCGAGACCTGCATCAACCCTTCGTCAAGACCGACGACACGCCCGAGCCCGAGAAGGCCTCGGCACAGCCCGAGACACCCTCGGCTCAGTCCGAGGTACCCTCGGCTCAGTCCGAGGTACCCTCGGCTTGGCCTGGGGCACCCTCGGCTCAACCCGAGGCACCCTCAGCTCAGCCCGAGGTACCCTCGGCCCTCGAGGGTGAGGCACTACGCATCGAGGAGGAGCGAAGCGAGGTCACGCCTAATCGAAATTGGCAGACCCCGTACCTGCAATATCTCCACCGAGGAGAGCTACCCCTCGACCAAGCCGAAGCTCGGCGGTTGGCGCGGCGCGCCAAGTCGTTTGTCTTGCTGGGGGACGGGAAAGAGCTCTACCACCGCAGCCCCTCAGGCATCCTTCAGCGATGCATTTCCATCGCCGAAGGCCAGGAGCTCCTACAAGAGATACACTCGGGGGCTTGCGGCCATCACGCAGCACCTCGAGCCCTTGTTGGAAACGCCTTTCGACAAGGTTTCTACTGGCCGACGGTGGTGGCCGATGCCACTAGAATTGTCCGCACCTGCGAAGGGTGTCAGTTCTACGCAAGGCAGACCCACCTGCCCGCTCAGGCCCTGCAGACGATACCCATCACCTGGCCTTTTGCTGTGTGGGGTCTGGACCTCGTCGGCCCCTTGCAGAAGGCACCCGGGGGATACACGCACCTGTTGATCGCCATCGACAAATTCTCCAAGTGGATCGAGGTCCGACCCCTAAACAGCATCAGGTCCAACAGGCGGTGGCGTTCTTCACCAACATTATCCATCGCTTTGGGGTCCCGAACTCCATCATCACCGACAACGGCACCCAGTTCACCAGCAGAAAGTTCTTGGACTTCTGCGAGGATCACCACATCCGGGTGGACTGGGCCGCCGTGGCTCACCCCATGACGAATGGGCAAGTAGAGCGTGCCAACGACATGATTCTACAAGGACTCAAGCCTCGGATCTACAACGACCTCAACAAGTTCGGCAAGCGATGGATGAAGGAACTCCCCTCGGTGGTCTGGAGTCTGAGGACAACGCCGAGCCGAGCCACGGGCTTCACGCCGTTCTTTCTAGTCTATGGGGCCGAGGCCATCCTGCCCACAGACTTAGAATACGGTTCCCCAAGGACGAGGGCCTACGCCGACCAAAGCAATCAAGCTAATCGAGAAGACTCACTGGACCAGCTGGAAGAGGCTCGAGACGTGGCCTTACTACACTCGGCGCGGTACCAGCAGTCCCTGCGACGCTATCACGCCCGAGGGGTTCGGTCCCGAGACCTCCAGGTGGGCGACCTAGTGCTTCGGCTGCGACAAGACGCCCGAGGGCGGCACAAGCTCAGGCCTCCCTGGGAGGGGCCGTTCGTCATCGCCAAAGTTCTGAAGCCCGGAACATACAAGCTGGCCAACAGTCAAGGCGAGGTCTACAGCAACGCTTGGAACATCCAACAGCTACGTCGCTTCTACCCTTAAGATGCTTTCAAGTTGTTCGTATGCCTCGTTCCCACGCAAAGTTTAGTCATCAAGGAAGGGTCAGCCTTGCCTCGGCAAAGCCCGACCCTCCCTCGGGGGTTAAAAGGGGGGAACCCCCTCTGCGTCGAAATTTTCCTCGAAAAAAGATCTTTTCTGCCAGAATGTCTTTCGTGCTTTTCGACTACTTCGAAAGTGGATCCTGAAAACGGCGGAGTACACGTAAGCAGCCAAGGCTGACCGAGCCGAGGGACTCCTACGCCTCCGGGATACGGATACCTCACTCATCACCTTCTGCGATAAGTAACTCGCGTTCGGATAAGTGATTCCGCGGACCGAACAAGTCTTCACGCTTGAAAGCTCCTCTGCCGAAACGATTCTTCGGGCCTTCTCGACTGCGTCGGTGACAGAACCCTATGGACGGGTAAGAGTGCGCGTAAGCGGCGAGGCCGACCGAGCCGAGGGATTCCTACGCCTCCGGGATACGGATACCTCACTCATCGCCTTCCGTGAAAAGCAACTCTCGCTCGCACAGGCAATTCTGTTACCGGCAAAAAAGTCCAGATACTCGAAACAAGGGGAAAGAAACGCAGCTTTACAACACGACGATGGTGTGTTTGGGCCTCGGCGGCCGCAGAAAACACACACTACAAGATAATATGATCCTGCAGGCTCGGATCTTGACAATTGAAGGGAGCAGCAGCACCCTCGGCGTCAACTACACCTTCGGCGAGGTCTGACCTAGCCTCGGACAGCGACGCAGTCGGAGAATCTCCACTCTGAAGGACGACAACGTCACCACACCCGGGCCATCACTGCCAAGGTCTTCTCCAGGAATCCGGCTCGGCCGGTCACCCCGAGGCCTCGGCCAGTCGTCCCCCGAAGACATCAGCCCGGCCCGAGGCCTCGGCAACTCAATTCCGGCGACGGTCCCGCCAGTGGACGACCCGGCCAGGCTCTGGCCGACCAAGTCTTCTTTTCGAACCAACTCTGCCTCTGTCCATGCTGACACCGCTACCCCTGGCTTCGGCTCATCGAAGGGCGGCCGAGGGGTTCCTTTAACTAAGCAAGAGAAGCCTCGGACAGCAAGGCCGACCGAGCCGAGGGACTCCTACGCCTCCGGGATACGGATACCTCACTCGTCACCTTTGCACGGGGCGACTCACGCTTGGTGAAGCGGTTCAGATAACCCACAGGCGAGTTTTAGTGCTCGAAAATAAGGAAAAAACACGGCTCCGCGCCAAAAATACATACATGTTCAGGCCCCGACAGCCGCAATGAACAAAACACCGGCATTCAAGATGCCATTGCAAACGGAACCCCGGTTCCACCTCCGCAGGTACGAACAACCCCACACGATTGGGGGGCCTGCGGAGCAACAGAAGACCGACGAACGGCTCGCCGTCGCCCGCTCCAGCAGCGGCAACGACAACGACTTCTGCTCCGAGGGGCCGAACAGCAGAAGCGATGACCTCAGGGCGGATGCTGCTGCCATGAGGCCCTCGCCCATGCCCTCACTCGAGAGGCAAGGACGGGCAGAAGGCCATAGAGTTGGAGGTCAGTCCGTGGGCGGTGCCGGCTATCTCGTCGGCGGAAGAACCTCTTCCAGCTGCCGTGGCGGAAGGCGGCGCCGGGAGCGGCTCTGAAGCCACTCGGGCCAGAGAGCCAGGCACGCGGCAGCTGCCAGCGCCACGAACGGCGAACGCCCTTCCCCCCGATCACTGAGGGAAGGAGCGGGTCGCCGCCCGCGCAGGAACCGGCCCCAACTCGACACACTCCCCTCCCCAGCACTGATGATGAAAATCCTTGAAGCCGAGGGAGGGGTAGAGGCCGCAGCCCGGCTTGCTTTTCCCCGCCATCGAACTGGAGGTCACCGTCTTGGGTGACCGCCGGCGAAGGGGTGCAGCCGGGCTGCATGATGAAAATCCTTGAAGCCGAACGATGGTTGAAAGGTACCAACATCCATGAAGTTGCGTTCCTCCAACGACAAGGCGGAAGGATTGCGGGTGTCCCCCATCCGGGGGCTCGGAAGGTGGAAAGACACGATGCATAAGGGAGCGCGAAGACATGGTCGCCTTTCAAGGGGGTCACCCTCCTTTTAAAGGCGACTCTCCCTACTTGCGTCCCCAGCCGTCGTGGGCTGAGTCTTCTCCAACACGCTCCAAGGTCCTCCCCCTACGGCGCGGGGGCTGGGTCCCACGCGTCATGCAAACTGGCCTAGGGCAGAAGAAGCCAAACCGCCGCGCGCGGTGCATGCAACCGCCCAGCGGTTACAAGCGTTCCTCCACTTTCGCCCAGACCAGCGGGTGAAAGGGCGGACAGCCGTGCGGGCAGCATGCAACCATGCCAAGTGGGCGCGCCCCTCCGACTTCCAACGCACCCAGCATGGAGGCCTAGGCCCACGCGTCATGCAACCGGCGCGCCGGTTGCTGCGTGCGAGCAACTGCACCGCCACTCGCACCACTACCACACCTCCTCGACTGCGGAACCAGTACCGCGACTCGAGGCAACCCTGCGTATGACCCAGCAGTGCCAGCCTGGCGCGACGGTCAATACGGCCAAAGATGGGCCGGTAGTAATGGCGGTGGCAGGCGGGCAGGAGCAGCGGTCACGTCGTCAGCCAAGCTTATGTCCCATCCAAGGGCAGTGAGAGAACCCTCTCTCACGGCGTGAAGACGGCGCGCCCGTGTTCCGTTCCTCGAACGGCTCACGCACGCGCAATGGCCACCTCGCGAACCACTCGACCCATCGCATTAACTCCGCGGCGGGACAGTCGACGCCTCTGGCAGGGGAAGCGAGCGACGCTTCGCCTTCGCCATAAGGACCGCATCAAAAAAGGTATGCCACGTCATTCGATTTCGTATCCTTTTCCTCTTTCTCTCTCTTACAACAGGGACCGAGAAAGGGGGATACCCCGAAAAAGGATCCTTCTCCGTGAAGGAAACATGCCCCGAGCCTCCCTACTGATCAGAGGTTCAAAGGCTGACCCCTCGGAGGGGTTTAACAGCCGCCTCAGAGCGCGTGGGCTCCGCACCCACTACTGGTCAGAGGTTCGAAGGCCGGCCCCTCGGAAGGGTTCAACGGCCGTCTCAGGCCACTCGGGCTTCGCGCCCACTACTGATCAGGGGTTCGTAGGCTGGCCCTCGAAGGGTTCACTGCCGCCTCAGACACAGAGCGAGGGATGACCCTGGGTACGTTCGATACATAACCAAGGCTCGGGCTACGCTCCCGAGGTATCCTAGGACATTTTCGAGACCAGCGGGAACGATCTTGTAACGAAATCCCATCAGAGGGAGGCATCGAGCCCTCGGACCCCGTCGAAAGGGGACCGGGTTCGGCAGATCACCCGCAGGTACTTTTGAGCGCGCCTCCGGGCCTCTAGCCGACCCCTAACAAATGGGGCACGGGCGTCCACTCGGATTACCCGCCAGCAGCTCACCGGAGACACCATGTTCGGCGCCCTCCGAGGGCAACATGGCGCTTTCCCCCCTCCTCCTTGCGGAAAGGCGACGCAGGGGCGTATGTAAAAAAGTCGAGTCTATCCTCGACCGTCCTCTCGCCCTGTGTAGAGGCTCGGGGGCTGCTCTCGCAAACTCGGCTCCGGCTAAAATGTTGACAGCGTCAACATACCAGCCTGAGAACTTGGGACCCGACCGTGCACCCGGGCTACGACCAGCTCGCATGAGGGAACGACCAGACCAGCCGAAGCATTGTGCGAGGCATTAAGACCTCGGAGGAGTCAAACCACTCCTCCGAGGCCTCAGGGGCTACACCCGGCGGGTGCGCTCGCGCGCACCCACCGGAACAAAACGCAACCGAGAAAGGCTGGTCCCCTTGCAAAAAAGTGCGACAAAAGCCTCCAAGCGAGTATTAACACTCCCTTCGAGGCTCGGGGGCTACTGTCGGGGACCATAATTAGGGGTACCCTCAAGACTCCTAATTCTCAGCCGGTAACCCCCATCAGCACAAAGCTGCAAAGGCCTGATGGGTGCGACTAAGTCAAGGATCAGTCCATTCAAGGGACTCGATCACGCCTCGCCCGAGCCCAGCCTCGGGCAAGGGTAGCCGACCCCGGAGGATCTACGTCTCGCCCGAGGCCCCCTCCAGCAACGGACATACTTTCGGCTCGCCCGAGGCCCAGCCTTCACCAAGAAGCAACCTTGGCCAAATCGCCACGCCAACCAACCAAATTGCAGGGGCATTTAATGCAAAGGTGGCCTGACACCTTTATCCTGACGCACGCCCTCCAGTCGACAGAGCCGAAGTGACCGTAGTCACTTTGCCGCTCCACTGACCGGTCTGACAAGAAGACAGCGCCGCCTGCGCCGCTCCGACTGTTGTGCCACTCGACAGAGTGAGGTTGACAGCAGCCAAGTCCAGCCCTAGACGCCATGGGAAACTCCGCTTCGCCCGACCCCAGGGCTCGGACTCGGGCTCAGCCCCGGAAGACGACGAACTCCGCTTCGCCCGACCCCAGGGCTCGGACTCGGGCTCAGCCCCGGAAGACGACGAACTCCGCTTCGCCCGACCCCAGGGCTCGGACTCGGGCTCAAACCTGGAAGACGACGAACTCCGCTTCGCCCGACCCTAGGGCTCGGACTCGGGATCAGCCCCACAAGATGACGAACTCCGCTCCGCCCGACCCCAGGGCTCGGACTCGGGCTCAGCCCCAGAAGACGACGGACTCCGCTTTGCCCGACCCCAGGGCTCGGACTCGGGCTCAGCCTCGGAAGACAACGAACTCCGCTTCGCCCGACCCCAGGGCTCGGACTCAGCCCTGGCCTTAGCCGACGGTCTCCGCCTTGCCCGACCCAGGGGCTCGGACTCGACCTCGGCCTCAAATGACAGACTCGACCTCGACCTCGGAGGAGCCTACACATCGCCCAACCCAGGGCACGGACCGACCACGTCAACAGGAGGCACCATCATTACCCTACCCCAAGCTGACTCAGGCTACGGGGAACAAGACCGGTGTCCCATCTGGCTCGCTCCACCAGACAAGTAATGATGGCGCCCCGCACGCTCTATGACAACGGCGGCTCTCAGCCCCCTTACGGAAGCAAGAGGACGTCAGCAAGGACTCGACAGCCCCGACAGCTGTCCTTCCGCCAGGCTCCAGCGCTCCTCCGACGGCCACAACACCACACGAACCGGGTGCCAAAACCTCTCCGGCGGCCACGATGGCATGTACTTAGGGCGCTAGCTCTCCTCCGCTAGACACGTTAGCACACTGCTACACCCCCATTATACACCCGGATCCTCTCCTTGCGCCTATAAAAGGAAGGACCAGGGCCCCCTTACAGAGGGTTGGCCACGCGAGGAAGGACGGGACGACGCTCGAGTGAGGCCGCTCGCTCCCTCCCGCGTGGACGCTTGTAACCCCCCTACTGCAAGCGCACCCGACCTGGGCGCGGGACAAACACGAAGGCCACGGGATTTCCACCTCTCACGCCCGTTTCCCTCCGGCTGCCTTTCCCCCCTTCGCGCTCCGTCTCGCGCCGACCCATCTGGGCTGGGGCACGCGGCGACAATTTACTCGTCGGTCCAGGGACCCCCGGGTTTCGAAACGCCGACATGCATAAAGAGAGATAATTCAAGAGTGAAATTGATCAAGTGCCAAAAACTCCCCCTTTCCCATAATCATAAATTCTCCCCCACAAGAGACCAAATTTTGCAATAAGAGTATTTTGGACAAATAAAAAATTCTAACTCTATTGTTTTCAAAATTCATAAGGGGTAGCTGATCCATTTGCTTTGGCCTTAATTTCTCCCCTTTTGGCATTAAGCACCAAAACAGGATCATTCTTGGCCCTTTAACCCCATTGCCTCACCAAAAATGTCAATTAAGAGCAAAAGGCAATGAGAGCATAAGTATGAACTTGGAGGTGAGTACACTAATACCGGAGTGCAGTGGAAGTCTTTGCATGGTTCAAGTTCACCTTTCCCTTTCAATTCACCTTTGAGACTAAATCAAGTATACTCAAGCACAAAGGTTAGTCTCAAAGGGTCAAGTTGTAGCACATCTCCCCCTAAATATGTGCATCATTCACACATGGACTTGTGAGGCCCGAGGATCCCTTGCACAACTTGAGCACCATAAGCAACAAATCACATAAATACATGAGGTAACATGATCAAAGGCATAGAACACATATATGTTATATATCAATCCAAGTTACGCGAATCTAAGACATTGAGCTCACTACACAACCTGCAAAAGGTTTTCTCATCTAATGGCTTGGTAAAGATATCGGCTAGTTGGTTCTCGGTGCTAACATGGTACACTTCGATATCTCCCTTTTGCTAGTAGTCTCTCAGAAAGTGATGCCGGATGTCTATGTGCTTAGTGCGGATGTGTTCAACAGGATTATCTGCCATGCGAATAGCACTCTCATTGTCACATAGGAGTGGGACTTTGCTCAGATTGTAGCCAAAGTCCCTGAGGGTTTGCCTCATCCAAAGTAGTTGCGCGCAACACTGTCCTGTGGCAACATACTCGGCCTCAGCGGTGGATAGGGCAACGGAGGTTTGTTTCTTTGAACTCCAAGACATCAGGGACCTTCCTAGGAATTGGCACGTCCCTGATGTACTCTTCCTATCAACCTTGCATCCAGCATAATCGGAGTCTAAGTATCCAATCAAGTCAAAGGTAGACCCCTTTGGATACCAGATCCTGAAGCAAGGCATAGAAACTAAATATCTAAGAATTCGCTTAGCGGCCACAGGGTGACATTCTCTGGGGTCGGATTGATATCTAGCACACATGCATACGCTAAGCATAATATCCGGTCTACTAGCACATAAATAAAGTAATGACCCTATCATAGATCGGTATGCCTTTTGATCAACGGACTTACCTCCTTTGTTGAGGTCGACATGTCCATCGGTTCCCATAGGTGTCTTCGCGGGCTTGGCGTCCTTCATCCCAAACCTCTAGAGAAGATCTTGAGTGTACTTTGTTTGGGAGAGGAAGGTGCCGTCCTTGAGTTGCTTCACTTAGAACCCAAGGAAGTAGTTCAACTCGCCCATCATCGACATCTCAAACTTTTGAGTCATCACCCTGCTAAACTCCTCACAAGACTTTTGGTTAGTAGAACCAAATATTATGTCATCGACATAAATTTGGCACACAAAAAGATCACCATCACAAGTCTTAGTGAAAAGAGTGGGATCGGCTTTCCCAACCTTGAAAGCATTAGCAATTAAGAAATCTCTAAGGCATTCATACCATGCTCTTGGGGCTTGCTTAAGTCCATAGAGTGCCTTAGAGAGCTTAAACACATGGTCGGGGTACCTGTCATCCTCAAAGCCAGGGGGTTGTTCCACGTACACCTCCTCCTTGATTGGCCCGTTGAGGAAAGCGCTCTTCACATCCATTTGAAACAACCTGAAAGAATGGTGAGCGGCATAGGCTAATAATATTCGAATAGACTCTAGCCTAGCCACAGGAGCAAAAGTCTCCTCAAAATCCAAACCTGCGACTTGGGCATAACCTTTTGCCACAAGTCGAGCCTTGTTTCTTGTCACCACCCCGTGCTCGTCTTGCTTGTTGCGGAACACCCACTTGGTTCCCACAACATTTTGCTTTGGACGTGGCACCAGGCTCCAAACTTCATTCCTCTTGAAGTTGTTGAGCTCTTCCTGCATGGCCAACACCCAATCCGGATCCTGTAAGGCCTCTTCTACCCTGAAAGGCTCAATAGAGGAGACAAACGAGTAATGCTCACAAAAATTAGCTAAACGTGAGCGAGTTGTTACTCCCTTGCTTATATCACCACGAATCTGATCGATGGGGTGATATCTTTGGATCATCGCTCGGACTTGAGTTGGAGGGACTTGTGGTGCTTCTTCCTCCATAACTTGTTATTCTTGTGCTCCCCCTTGATCACGCGCCTCTTCTTGAGGAACCTGTCCATCATCTTGAGTTGGGGGATACACCATTGTAGAGGAAGATGGCTGATCTTGCTCTTGTCGTTCCTATGGTCGCACATCACCTATCGCCATCGTGCACATTGCGGTCGTCGGAACATCATCTTCATCTATGTCTTCAAGATCAACTTGCTCTCTTGGAGAGCCATTAGTCTCATCAAATACAACATCGCTAGAGACTTCAACCAAACCCGATGATTTGTTGAAGACCATATACGCCTTTGTATTTGAGTCATACCCTAGTAAAAACCCTTCTACTACCTTGGGAGCAAATTTGGAATGTCTACCTTTCTTCATCAGAATGTAACATTTGCTCCCAAATACACGAAAGTAAGAAACGTTGGGTTTGTTACCGGTAAGAAGTTCGTACGAGGTCTTCTTGAGGAGGCGATGCAGATAAAGCCGATTTATGGCGTGGCAAGCTGTGTTCACAGCTTCCGACCAAAACCGCTCGGACGTCTTGAACTCTCCAAGCATCGTCCTCGCCATGTCGATAAGCGTCCTATTCTTCCTCTGTACCACACCATTTTGCTGTGGTGTGTAGGGAGCGAAGAACTCGTGCTTGATGCCTTCTTCCTCAAGATACTCCTCCACTTGCATATTCTTTGTAACACCCACTTTGTAAAAAAAGTCTAGAAAGAGAAATTATATTACTCTATAGATATGTGTGTTATCTCTATTCATTATTTCATGTGGACATCTCACTTACACAAAAAATATAATAATAAATAACAAAGGACACCAAAAATAATACATGCATCATGCTGGGATTTTATTTTTGTGTGCATTTTTGTGACAATATTACAGTAATTTAAAAATAAATATGTTAAATATCCAAATGGGAAATTAAATCCTAAAAGAAATTATAGAGTTTGGAAAAGAAGAAAGGAAATACTATGTGACTAAAAATGGTATAAAAATATATATAATAGAATATATTATTTCTACATTAAGATTTGAATTTGTAAAATTTACTCAAAGTGGAACCTCATAACAAGAATCAAATTCAAACTTGAGATTCAAAAGAAAAAGAAAAGAAAATAGGAAATGGATTTTTAATATGAAAATAACCACTAGAAGTTGATAAATTCATAGAAAATTCATACGTGCTACAAATTAATCCATTCCACTTTCTAAAATTTTGTAATTTTATTCTCTAGCACCTATAGTCTCTGTTTTGTCATGAAAACAGTAAGAAAATTTAATTCCCATTTAATCCTATTCCAAGCACATAAAACTTTTAGAAATTCATATCTCAACATCTATAACTCCAAAAATTATGAATTCTGTTCCTAGGATTGTATTTTAATGAGTAGATTATTACTGTGTATTTTGTTTATATGTTTGGTGTGATGTTAGTTTTCTTTATATACTGTACTTGTTTGTATTGTGGCGAGTAGAAAAGCCTGTGACTGAGGATCCTGGTGAGCAGCAAACAGAAGTAGCTGAGCATGAGCTCATTGAAGGCAAGTTGTGCCCTTGACCACTTTTGTTACCCAATAATATTCTTTATTATCACCATTCAATGCATAGGTTTAATTTTGATGGGACCCAATAGGTCACCCTAGTTTGTTTATCCATTTTGCCTTGTTTACCCCTGAATCATATGGGTAGCTTTGCTATTGCTTTACATGGTTTCGGGATAATATTTCATTATATCCATGTTCCAGTTATTTTGTTATTCTATTTATGTTCATGTCAAGATCATTAAATCTTTAATTGGAACATGGAGCTTAACTTGAGAAACACGTGCCACCACAAGGGTTTAATGGGACGCCCTTGGCCAACTAACTAGGAAAGCTAGTGGAAGACTACCTTACCTGAAAGGGGCAAGGGCAGTAGGGGATTGCATGCAAGGAGGTTCTCGGGTTGATTTTGCTGCGATGGCGGTCAAATGGGGGATTCTTGCAAGTGCTCTTCCCATAAACTGTAGCGGGTTTTCGGAAGCTAGTGGAACTTTGTAAAGGCCTCGTAGTGGATCCCTAGCCATTCACCTCGGTAGTGTCTAAGGGCCTTGCAAACCCTGGCGACATGGGATACACGACTTGTGGGTAAAGGGTACAACCTCTGCAGAGTGTAAAACTGGTATACTAGCCGAGCTCACGGTCATGAGCAGCTCAGGACTCTCTGATGATTAAATTATGGAACTTAAACTCGATTTGTCATATGCATTGCATCGCAGGTGATGTTGTTACTTTTGTTCTACTACTTAATTGGGTTGGTATTTACTTATACTTAGTAACTGCTAATAAAATTTTGACCAACTTTAAAAGCAATGCTCAGCTCTAACCATCCTCTTTGGTAAGCCTTACACTTCACATGAGCTCCCACCTTTGAAGAGTTCATGCACATTATTCCCCACAACTTGTTGAGCGATGAACGTATGTGAGCTCACTCTTGCTGTCTCACACCCCCCCACAGGTCAAGAACAGGTACCACAGGATGAGGCGTATGAAGGATGTTGTGACGAGTTCGTGAGAGGTCTAGGTCGTCGTCTCCCAGTCAACTTTGGGTTGCTGGACCGTTGTCTACTTATAATGTAATTATCTATTTATTTTGTACAGAACTCCTATTATATAGTAAAGATGTGACATTCAATCCCGTGCCATGATTCATCATATGTGTGAGACTTGGTCCCAGCACACCTGGTGATTATGTTCGCGCCCAGGTCTTGGTGCCCCGAAACCCAGGTGTGACATTCTTGAACTCGAACACATTGTCGCTCCTTATCTTTTTCACCTTGAGCTCAAATTTGTTTTGATCCCTCCTTAGAAAGTGCTTTAGGGTCCCTTGGGTTTTTGATTTATCCTGTAAAAAGAATACCCAAGTGAAGCGGGAAAAGTCATCAGTAATTACAAGACCATACTTACTTCCCCCGATGCTAAGGTAGGCGACGGGTCCGAAGAGGTCCATGTGAAGAAGCTCCAGTGGTCTTGATGTTGTCATCACATTCTTGTTGTGATAAGTGCTTCCCACCTGTTTCCCTGCCTGACAAGCTGCACAAGGTCTATCTTTTTCGAAACATACATTGGTTAGTCCTAAAACATGTTCTCCCTTTAGAAGTTTATGAAGGTTCTTCATCCCAACATGTGCTAGACAGCGATGCCACAACCAGCCCATACTAGTCTTAGCTATTAAGCATGCATCTAGATTGGCCTCCTTTTTCAAAAAATCAACTAAGTAGAGTTTGTCGTCTAATACACCCTTAAATGCTAATGAACCATCACTCCTTCTAAAGATAGAAACATCAACATTTGTAAACAAACAATTGTAGCCCATGTGGCACAATTGACTTACAGACAGGAGGTTGTACCCTAATGACTCTACTAAAAATACATTTGAAATAGAGTGCTTGCTTGTGATGGCTATCTTTCCCAAACCTTTGACCTTGCCTTGGTTCCCATCTCCAAAGATAATCGTATCCTGGGAATCCTTGTTCTTGACCTAGGAGGTGAACATCTTCTTCTCCCACGTCATATGGTTTGTGCATTCACTGTCGATAATCCAGCTTGAGCCCCCAGATGCATAAACCTGCAAGGAATTTAAGCTTGGGTTTTAGGTACCCAACTCTTGTTGGGTCCTACAAGGTTAGTCAAAATAGTTTTTGGAACCCATATGCAAGTCTTGTCTCCCTTGCATTTGAATCCCAATTTCCTGGCAACTACTTTTGCATTCTTACGTAAAAGAACAAATAAAGTATTGCAAGCATGGTTAATGGTAGAAGGTCCATTACACATTTTTCTAGGAGCATGAGACACAACATTATTTCTCCTAGGCCTACCATTAAAAGTGGAACTCGATGCAAACATAGCATGTGAATTAAAAGCATCATGATTATAACTCCTATTATAATGAGCACGATTAGCAATTTTCCTATCATAAATAAAGGCATGGTTCCTGTGAGGATTATTAACCATAGGAGCCTTCCCTTTCTCCTTGTTGGGAATGGGAGCCCTTTGGCTTGTTAAGTTCTTGGCTTCCTTTCGAAAACCAAGCCCATCCTTAATTGAGGGGTGTCTACCAACGATGTAGGCATCCCTAGCAAATTTTAATTGATCAAAATTAATTTTGCAAGTCTTAAGTTGAGCATTAAGACTTGCCACTTCATCATTTAATTTTGTAACAGAAATAAGGTGTTCATCACAAGCATCAACATGAAAATCCTTACATCTATCACAAATAATAACATGCTCTTCACAAGAACTAGATTTATTAACTCCTTCTAGCTTAGTAGTTAATTCATCATTTAAACTCTTTAAACTAGATATAGTTTCATGGCAAGTAGATAACTCAGATGATAGCATTTCATTCCTCTTAATCTCTAAAGCAAGAGATTTTTGCACACTAACAAGTTTATCATGCTCCTCATATAAAATATCCTCTTGTTTTTCTAACAATCTATCCTTTTCATTTAGAGCATCAATTAATTCATTTATTTTTTCTACCTTAGCTCTATCTAAACCTTTGAATAAGCTAGAGTAATCTACTTCATCATCGGAAGAATCATCATCGCTAGAAGTAGTGTACTTAGGGGTATCTCGAACATGTTACATGTACCTTCTTTTCCTTTGCCATAAGACATGTATGGCATTCATTTTGGAAGAGAGCAGACTTGTTGAAGGCCGAGGCAGTGAGTCCTTCGTCGTCGGAGTCGGAAGAGGAGCAGTCCGAGTCCCATTCCTTTCCAAGGTGCGCCTCACCCTTTGCCTTCCTGTAGCTCTTCTTTTTCTCTTTCTTCCCGCTCTTTTCTTGTCCCTGGTCACTATCATTATCGGGACAATTTGCAATAAAGTGACCAGTCTTACCGCATTTGAAGCAGGAGCGCTTTACCCTTGTTTTATTCTTGTTGGGGTACTCCTTGCATCCCTTAAGTACAGTCTTGAAGCGCTTGATGATAAGCGCCATCTCATCTTCGTTGAGGCCGGCAGCCTCCACTTGAGCTACCTTGCTTGGTAGCGCCTCCTTGCTGCTTGTTGCTTTGAGAGCAACGGGCTGCGACTCGTAGATGGACAGTGGGCCGTTCAAGGCGTCATCTACATACCTTGCCTCTTTAACCATCATGCGCCCACTTACAAATTTTCCGAGTATCTCCTCGGGTGTCATCTTTGTATACCTGGGATTTTCACGGATAAGATTCACAAGATGGGGATCAATAACTGTAAAGGACCTGAACATTAGTCGGACGACGTCGTGGTCCGTCTATCTTGTGCTTCCATAGCTTCTAATCTTGTTGACCAAGGTCTTGAGCCTGTTGTATGTTTGTGTTGGCTCCTCTCCCCTGATCATCGCAAATCTTCCCAGCTCGCCTTCCACCAACTCCATTTTGGTGATCATGGTGGCGTCATTTCCCTCATGTGATATCTTGAGGGTATCCCAAATTTGCTTGGCATTGTCCAAGCCACTCACCTTATTGTACTCATCCCTGCAAAGAGATGCTAGCAACACAGTAGTAGCTTGGGCATTCTTATGAATTTGCTCATTTATAACAACGACGTTGTCAGTACTATCAAAGTGCATTCCGTTTTCGACAATTTCCCAAATACTAGGATGGAGAGAAAATAAATGACTACGCATTTTATGACTCCAGAAAGAATAATCTTCTCCATCAAAGTGGGGGGGGGGTTTCCCAAGTGGAATTGATAGCAAATGACCATTAGAATTGTATGGCATTCGAGAATAGTCAAAAGAGTAGTTCTGATTAACCGTCTTTTTCTTTGACGAAGAGTCGTCATCATCGTTGTCTCTTGGTGAATAAGAAGATGCATCGCTGTCGTAGTAAATGATCTTCTTGATGCGCCTCTTCTTCTTCTTGTCCTTCTTCTTGTGACTCGAGCCTGAGTCAGTGGGCTTCTCATCTCTTGGCTCGTTGAAGATGGACTCCTTCTCTTTGTCGTTGACCACCATCCCCTTTCCCTTAGGATCCATCTCTTCAGGCGATTAGTCCCTTACGTGAAGAGAACGGCTCTGATACCAATTGAGAGCACCTAGAGGGGGGTGAATAGGTGATCCTGTAAAATTCAACACTAAATAGCCACAAAACTTAGTTATAGAAGTGTTAGTGCAATTGAGGAGCGAGTTCTTATGGATAAAAACAATCACAGAGAAATCAATCACAAGAGACACACGATTTTATCCCGTGGTTCGGCCAAGTAACACTTGCCTACTTCTACATTGTGGCGTTCCAATGGACGAGGGTTGCACTCAACCCCTTTCAAGTGATCCGATGATCAACTTGAATACCATGGTTTTTCCTTTAGATGATTATTCCCGTTTGCGAGGAATCTCCACAAGATTGGAGTCTCTCGCCCTTACAACAAAGATCACAATGAAAGCACGGAGTAAGGTTGGGATGAGCAACACACACAAGACACAAATCGCATCACACCCACACACACACAAGAGAAGACTTGAGCTCAAATGACAACACAGGGAGTCCTTGACTCGAATAGAGCTCAAATCTCTAACACAACGAGGCGAATGCGCGGGAACAAAGTCTCGATGCCGTAGGATGCTTAGTGGATGCTTGGGTATCTCCTCCATGCGCCTAGGGGTCCCTTTTATAGCCCCAAGGCAGCTAGGAGTCGTTGAAGACAATCTTGGAAGGCTAATCTTGCCTTCTGTCGTGTGGTGCACCGGACAGTCCGGTGCACCACCGGACAGTCACTGTAGTTGTCCGGTGCGCGATTGCTTTCCAAAACAAGCGCTGTCGACCGTTGCAGCTTCAGGCCCGTTGGCACACCGGACACTGTCCGGTGCACACCGGACACTGTCCGGTGCACACCGGACAGTCCGGTGCCCCCTGCCGATCGTTGGTGCGGGCCACGCGTCGCCCGCGGATTGCGCGACCGACCGTTGCGCTGGTGACCATTGGCTCACCGGACAGTTCGTGCACCATCGGACAGTCTGGTGAATTATAGCCGTATGCCGCCAAACTTTTCCCGAGAGCGGCCTTTTCACCGGAGACAGCCTGGCACATCGAACACTGTCCGGTGCACCACCGGACAGTCCGGTGTGCTAGACTGAGCTGAGTTTTGGCTGCTCCGAGCCAAGTCTTTTTGGTTTCTTTTCTTCCTGTTTCTAGCACTTAGACAAAATATGTTAGTACTCAAAACAATGTACTAAGTCTAGAAATGTACCTTGTTACATGATTTGCTCTTCTTGCTTGTTTGGCACATAGCTACTCACTTACTATGTGTTGGACACTTAATCACCAAAACATTATAGAAATGGCCCAAGGGCACATTTCCCTTTCAGTCAGGCTCCGCCCGCTGGCTTACGTCACGGGAGTAGGACACGTGGCAGCATCGGGTCTCCGCCTGAGCGGGGAGCAGAAGCGTACACAGTATGGTTCGGACACGTGTCGGCTCCGGACCCCCACCTGGCTGAAAGGAAAATAGGGTCAAACCTTTTCCTAAATGATTTTGGTGGTTGAATTGCCCAACACAAATAATTGGACTGACTAGTTTGCTCTAGATTATAAGTTCTACAGGTGCCAAAGGTTCAACACAAACCAATAAAAAGTCCAAGAAAGGGTTCAAATAGAAAAGAGCAAAACCAACCGAAGGCTGCCTGGTCTGGCACACCGGACTGTCCGGTGCACCAGGGAGATCCACTCTGAACTGCTCAGCTTATGGTTTTTGGGGAGCCACTCCGCTATAATTCACCGGACTGTCCGGTGTGTCACCGGATTGTCCAGTGTGACAAGCGGAGCAACGGTCGCCAGCGCAACGGTCGAGTTCAACGGTCGGCTGACACAGCTACAGTGCGCGGACAGTTCGCGCAGAGTCAGAGCAGCGCCAGAAGGCGCACCGGACAGTGAACAGTACCTGTCCGGTGCACCACCGGACTGTCCGGTGGCCCCACCTATCAGAGCTCTAACGGTCGAACCCTAACGGTTGGGTGACGTGGCTGGCGCACCGGACTGTCCGGTGCGCCCATCGACAGTAGCCCCTCCCAACGACCATTTTAGTGGTTGGGGCTATAAATACCCCCAACCACCACACTTCAAGGCATCCAAGTTTTCAGACTTCACATTCAATACAAGAGCTAGTGCAAATCAATACAAGACACAAATCAAATAGAATCAAAGCCTCTCCAAGTCCCATTTCCACTCCAAGCAAATAGTGACTAGAGAGAGAGAGTTTTTGCTCGTGTTCGTTGAGCTCTTGTTCTTGGATCGCTTTTCTTCTTCCCCATTTCTTGTTCTCAACAACTTTGTAATCAAAGCAAGAGACACCAAGTTGTAGTGGTCCTTGTGTGGTCTAAGTGACCCATTTGATTGAGGAGAAAAGCTCACTCGATCTAGGTGACCGTTTGAGAGAGGGAAAGAGTTGAAAGAGACCCGGTCTTTGTGACCACCTCAATGGGGAGTAGGTTTGCAAGAATCGAACCTCGGTAAAACAAATCACTGTGTCACACTCTCATTTGCTTGTGATTTGTTTTCACTCTCTCTTTCGGACTCGCTTTTATTTCTAACGCTAACCCCGGCTTGTAGTTGTGCTTAAAAGTTCATAAATTTCAGATTTGCCTATTCACCCCCCTCTAGGCGACTTTCACTGGCCTTGATTAAGGCCTGGGTATTCTTTGTCCCAGAATCCTGGGACCCTACTGTGAGTGGTTCGGACCCCACACACGGGGGTCCGGGACCCGTCCTAGAGGTCCGGTTCGCGCCCGTGGAGATCTTGGACCGTACCCGGGGTCCGGTCTGTATATACAGGGGTCTGACACCTTCCCATGGGGGTCCGGACTCACTGTTGATACCTTGGAGTATATCATCTTCTCTGGCCATGTGGCGGCCCTGGAGCTGACCACGTGGTGGGGTCGGGTGCTGTTTACCACGCGACTAGAGATAGCCGCGTGGGTACCACGCCTTCATACTGTAGTAAGGGGTACCCCTGTTTCAGGGTACCAACAGTGGCCCTTGGGCCCACCTCAATGGAGGATACGAGTCTGCAGGTTGGGCCAAAGCTTGATTGGCGATTGGCGCGCCGCTTCCGTGCGTTTGCTGACGTAATCACCACCAATCCGCCTTCGGTCACGCCTGATGGTTTCACCGGGCCACGCGTGAGGCGCCTCGATACTGCTGCATTGGTCTAAAAAATCACCTTCCTTGTCCTCTATGGCGGCCCCGAGGAGGCACAGTACTGGCGCGAGCGGCGATTCGCTCTTTCTGCACCTAGGAACCGACGCCTAAGGAGTATGACTTGTGGGCCTGGGCCCCCCCATGTCATAGACTGGGCCGTTGTTTACGACGGAGATGAAGAGGTGCACTACTGTGGGCGGTGGTTCACTCCTCGTGATGGTTCACCTTCTTCGCACTCGGAGACCAGCACATTAGTTGTATGACTTGTGGACCCGGGCCCCCATGTCATACGCTGGGTTGCTTTGGTGCGCTTCGGGCGAGATTTTCTGCGACGCCTCAGGGCGCGAGCGGGAGAGTCTTCCTTGAAAAGGGATTCACCCCGCGTGCAGCAGTTACGCTTTCACATTCTCTCCCAACTGCTGCGCCCTTTCGCCTTCGAGCTCTCCGCGCCCCTTTGCATCCACGCTCTTCTGCTTTCCGCCGCTGTAGTCGCCATGGCCTCGCTAGTCCATCCCAAGCGTTTCCAGTCCGAGGGGGCACTCAACCTGGTGCGCAACCTGCTCGGATGGAGCGCGTCGGTGTTCGCCGGAAGGATCCGCGCCGGCGCCACTCCCCTCGACGATCTCGCCGTCGGGGAGTTCGTGCTCTTCGTCTCCTACCTCTCCTGCGGGTTGGCGCTGCCGATCTTGCCCTTCTTCTTGCTGCTGTTGGAGGACTAGAGAGAGAGTTTTTGCTCGTGTTCGTTGAGCTCTTGTTCTTGGATCGCTTTTCTTCTTCCCCATTTCTTGTTCTCAACAACTTTGTAATCAAAGCAAGAGACACCAAGTTGTAGTGGTCCTTGTGTGGTCTAAGTGACCCATTTGATTGAGGAGAAAAGCTCACTCGGTCTAGGTGACCGTTTGAGAGAGGGAAAGGGTTGAAAGAATTGCTGGATGAAGAATTGCTTCGAAAGCATTGAGTGTCCCACGACCAATGATTGCATTGTAGGGGTACTCCATGTCGACAATATCAAACACAACTTGTTCAGTCCTTGTATTGTTGACAAATCCGAAGGTCAGTGGCATCGTAATCTTGCCGAGTGCTACAATCTGCCTTCCTCCGAAGCCACAAAGAGGGCGTGTAGCATCATGAATCTTATCCTCTGGCTCTTGCATCTGTCTGAAGGCTTTGGCGAATATAATATCTGTAGCACTACCTATGTCGACTAGAACATTGTGAACCAGAAACCCTTTGATAACGCAAGAAATAACCATAGCATCATTGTGAGGGTAATCCTTGAGCTGAAGGTCCTCTTGGGAGAAGGTAATTGGGATGTGGGACCATCTTGACTTGATGAAGGGTCCTTGCACCCCAACATGTTGTACCCTTCTCTGTGCCTCCTTCTTCTTGTTGGTCGGCTCTGAGCATGAACCGCCTGTTATCGGGAGTACAAGCTTCGGAGCCGAAGCAGCTCCAACTTAGTTGTTGAACAAAGCCATCAGCTCAGAAAGTGGAAGTGAGTTCACCGGAGGTGGGCGCCAATGTTGGGGACTTGTTCTCAAATACTATAAATTAAGAACAAGGCAACACAAAATGTTAAATATTAATGCCCTTTGTCCGCTGAAGCATTATCTCCCCAAGGATCTAATGAACTTCGGACGAAGGCCATGAGCAAAATATCACGAAGGTCGCACCTTCGTGATCGGACTTATAAAACAACATAAAATGAAATACAAAACATAAAATATTATAGAGAGATATAGCAAAAACAGATAATATTATTCACATATTTTATTGCACAAATCTAAACACTAAAACATAATATTTAGGTACATTTATACCTTCGTCTTGGCAGAAGACAATAATTCCAGTGTAATGTGTCCGTGATTACAAGATTGCGTGAACAGTACATGGGTACTGCTCATCTATTTATAGGCACAGGGCGTAGCCTGTGTAAAATAACATTTATGCCCTTTACAATCGACTACAATAATGACACAAAACATCATGGGTCTTTAAGTTATCTCATCTTTAAGTCGGTTCACCCCTTCGTCTTGAGATCTGTCATTGTGCCGAAGCTTTATAGGTGATAGCTTCGGCGCTGCTTCTAATAGAATCTACTGAAGGTGTTTTCTTCCTTTAGGATCTTCGGCTACGAAGCATACCCCCAACAGTAGCCCCTTCGCGGTGCTAGATTGTTTTTCGTAACGAGCTTGATCCGTGAAAAAGTCTTCTAGGCTTCGGGATGCCGAAGATCCGAAAAACACCTTCCCTGAGCTCGTTGGCGAGAAACGATTAAAATAATCCGCGCGTGAGGTGGCCCCATCTTACAGCATTTACGCGCGCCCTGGCGATTCACCTTCTCGGACCCTGAGGCCCACCGTTCAGTGAGTGCGGGTGACTGTTTGTTCGGTGCAGAAGACCTTGACGATTCACCTTCCCACCTGCAGCACTATATAAACAGACGGGTAGGTGTGAAGTTACCACAGCATTCATTGTTATCGCACTGTTTTGCTGCCAAAATATTGACCAAAGCCGAAGCTTATTTGCTGCATCCTCAACCGAAGCTATTTACTTTGCTCAAGCTTCGTAACAAGAAAGAGCTTCGGCAAAGTAAAGAAAATTTTCAACTTCATTCAAAAAACAAAAAATTCAATCATCAGATGGCAAGAGTGCGTTCCACAGCTAGGGTTACACGCGACGGAGAGGAAGCCGAAGATACAGAAACTACACCAATCTCCAAAGTGATGAAGCGCTCAGGGCTGGTAGCATCGGAGGAAACACCTGCCACTGAAGCAGAACAAGCTGATGTTGAGGAGACTGGGTCTGAAGATGATTATAGCACAGTGCCAAGTAAACCCAGCCACCTGGATTTCGGGAAATCCACCATCTCCGAAGATGATCTGCCTAAGATGTTGAATTTGGGCTATTTCAATGAGGCGAAGAAAGAGCTGATTCGTTTTGGTGGGGAAGAGACTACTCCGAAGCCAGGAAAGAATGAAGTAGTGGTCTTTAAAAGCTTCTTTAAGGCTGGTTTGAGATTTCCTTTGAACAAGATGATTGCCGATGTATTGCATAAGTTTGGGATCTACCTTCATCAGCTAACTCCTAACGCTATCGTTAGGCTTAGTGTTTACATTTGGGCTCTCCGAAGCCAAGGGGTAGAGCCATTTGGTGAAGGCTTCTGCCGAGTGCACGAGCTCCATTACCAGACGAAAGCTAGAGGAGATGGGCTACATGAAAATTTTGGCTGCTACAATTTTGCCTATCGCAAGACTACAAAATTTCCGGTGATTAGCTACCGAAGCAAGTGGCCAGCTGGCTGGAAGTCTGAGTGGTTCTACGTCAAAGTTGATGAAGAGAAGGAGAAGCTAGTCCAGAGTCTGTTGGAATTGATCTTCAGAGAAACTAGGCCCCGGTGCGACATGACACCAGGGAGTCCGAGCCAAATCGCCCTTGCTGAATTTCGAGTTATTGCAGATCATATTGGCACTAGGGACTTAGTGCAAGAGTTTTTGGCCTTCAGAGTGTTCCCAACTTTGAAGGAATGGGAAATGCCGAAGCTGAAGGGGGAAAAGAAGAAGCGGGAATTTGTTCGATTGCCTTACCATTACAAATTCAAGAAACATTTCAAAGTGCCTTGCCAAGAGTGGCTGGACACAATTGAAGTAATGTGCAATGAAATACTCGACAATTATTCTAAAAAAGAAGATCAATTGATGACTGCGGCCTTCGGCACCCGTCCGAAGCGGAGGTTAAATCATGTAATGGATGCTCTGGATTTTGAATACCCCGACTACGAGTGGCTAGACAAGGATGCCGAAGGTCAAAAGAGGAAAAGAGTAGCTGGTGCTCTAAATAAAGACGATGAAGAACAACCGAAGAAGAACAAGTTAGAGCCTGAGCCAAAAACAGGTATTTTGAAGAAGAAGAAGAAGAAAGCTACAACTCCGAAGCAGAAAGCAATTGATGAGGCAGAAGAATCTGCTGCAACACCCTCTGCTATCGAAGTAGAAGAAATCTTAAAGGTAATGACTGAATCTTTGCCTGTCAAGCTAAGTCCACTCGGGCCACAACTGACGAAGCTTTTCAGAAGGACAAGGAGCCCGCGAAAACGAAGAAGACAGCTAGGCCAAAAAAGCAAAGAATCATTACAGTGACAGAAGCCATCGAAGGCCACAAGCTTCAGCTCTGAAGGCCCCAGCTGTTGAGAGCACAACAGCTACCGAAGCTGCACCCTTGGAAGCCACAGCTGCCGAAGATACCAGAGCCGAAGATATTCATTTAGAAAGCATAATTGCTGATATAGATAAAATACTACTAGACATGGCCGCGGAAGAAGCTGTCGCAGCCACCGAAGAGACTACGGCCCCAGAGCCCAAGAAGGGGAAAGAAATAGTCGAAGACATTTCAGAAGATGAAGTTTTTAACTTTCAAAACTTAGTTGGTCAAGAACTGACAATGGCTGAAAAAGAAGAGCTAAAAGAATATGCTATATCTTGCGGATATCGGCCGGGAGCACTTCTCTTCGGTGGCATTGATGACGAAAGGTTGGGCTGCGTCCGGGATCAGACTAGTGCGAAGGTTATCGGTACTCTATCAAAGAGTATCGGTTTCCCGAAGCTCGAAACAGATATCAGCCGCTACCGATGACAGCACATCGTCGGTAGTTTATTTTATTCCAATTTCAAGGTAAACAAGTTTTCTCTGACTTTTATTGTTTTTAATAACAAATTTTTTTAACGAAGGTTGTTTATGTGTAGAGTATGCTGCTGAGCAAAGCTTTGAAAATGCAGCAGGATTTAGAAGATAAAAAACACGAAGTTATAATTGAGAATTTAGAGAGCAAGATAAAAGACCAATCAGCTGTTATTGAAAAGAAAGTCTTCGAGCTTCGGACAACCAAAGGCTTATTGGCAGAAGCTGAAGCTAAAATAGCAGAATTAAATATGAAGCTTCTCTGCCAATCAGAATACTTTGAACAAGAAAAGCAAGAGCTTAATGCAAAGTTTGAGGCCGAGGTCCAGAAAAATTCAGATTTGAAAAAATCATTGACAAGCCTTCAAAACAAATGTTTGGAATTCAGTAAACGATGTGTTCAACGGCTGAAGCAGGTCTTCTATTCGGTTGGAGCAAGCAGCGAAAAATTTGATCCTTCGTCTGAAGACCTGCCAGGGGCCTTCGAACATATCGAAGGTGAAATTGATGACCTCGACGAAGTCATAGCTGGACATGGTGACTTCTGTGCCCTGGTAGCTTCTCGGGGCACAGCTGTTGCCTTCCTGAAGTCTGGCTGTGAACACGGAAAGGTTATCAATAGATCTAATTTCAGCTTATCACCAGCAGATCTGGATAATATTCCCAACCTTACCCGAAGCATAGCCAATAGATTTATAAAATTGGTATGGACAAAGGGTGGACGAAGCAAAGCTGGTGATGAAACTCGAAGTCATCTTAAGCCGGTAACAAAATCATACCTTGTACTTACCTCTTCCTTCGAAATTGAATTTTGCTTACAGTACTTTAATGCGTACAGGATGACAAAGCCGAGGCCGAAGCTGAGGAGTAAAAAGACGAAGCTCCATGGACACAGACGAAGCTTGAATAGTCTGTAGAAAAAGCTCTAAAAACTCTTGTAATAATTTGTGTAAAGAATGATGTAATTAAATTTTACTTCGTGGACTTTGTCCATACCTTATAATATATTCTTACCTTTCCATCAATGTATAAAGTGCTTTGATGTGAACAAAATTAGCATTTTTGAGCCGAAGGCGAAAAACACCTACCCTTCTTTTCGTACGCAGCGAAGCATAAAACTGCTTCTTTTTCTTTTTTCCGAAGCCTTCTCTTTAGAGCCGAAGTAACTGTTTATGTTATGATGATGATGATCCTATGTATGTCTAAATGAATGTTTATGAATGCAAATGTATGATGTAATGTACCATGCAAATGAATGTCCAAACCCACACATACGAAGCCATAACCAAAGCCTTCGTTCCCTTAGAAACAACCAAAGTCTCTTTGCCATTTATTTTTCGGCTTCACCATTTATTTTTCGGTGTATCAGCGCTGACTTTTCGCTGTAAGTTCTACATTCCCTTAGGAACTTCTTTTGAACTTCTTCGCCTTCTATTTCGGTGGTATCGCGTTGACTTTTCGCGCTTCGCCTTATATTTTGGCAGAATCAGCGTTGACTTTTCGCTATAAGCTCTGCATTCCCTTAGGAACGACTTTTGAGCAGAAAACTTACGCTGCGCTCCCTTAGGAACAGCTTTTTTGTAGCTTCGTCGTGCTCTGCATCCCCTTAGGGACGTCTTTCGAGCTTCTCCCTATTTTTTCTTTTTTCTTTGCACTCGATGGTGCATGCTCAGCTTTTACATTTATATCTTTGGGGGATATTGCTCTTATTGAGCTGAAATAAGAAAAAGAGAAATTACATGCTATGGCCCCGTTAAAAACATTTCTCCCCCTTTGGAAAGGAAAAGGGTGCCATAGAAAAAATAAAAAGATTACATCAAGCTACACATAATATCGCCGAAGCTCATCCGCATTCCAAGATCTAGGAATGTTGTTGCCGTCCATATCCTTCAATTTATAAGAACCGGGTCTTGACGAAGATACCACCAGGAAAGGTCCTTCCCACTTCAACTGTAGCTTGCCTACTGTGTCTAGGTTGGCAACTCTCCGAAGTACCAAGTGCCCTGCCCTGATATTTTTTAATCGAACTTTTCTGTCATGCCATTTTATTGTTTCGGCTTGATATTTATTGATGTTTTCCACAGCCTGAAGCCTGATTCCTTCTATAACATCTTTTGCCATAGAATAATCAGCTTCGTCCTCTGCCGCAGCCACTGTTCTTATCGATCCTGCTTTAGCTTCTTCCGGGGTTATCACTTCGTCACCAAATAGTAATTTGAATGGTGTAAAGCCTGTTGACCTTGACATCGTTGTGTTGTGGCTCCACACCACTTTGATCAATTCATCTGGCCACTTTCCCCTGGGCTGATTGAAAATTAACTTCATTATTCCTGTCATTATAATGCTATTAGCTCTTTCGACAAGTCCATTTGACTCTGGATGTTTAACAGATGCGAAATGGATCTTCGTGCCAATTTGGTCACAGAACTCTTTGAAAGCTTCGACATCAAACTGTGTTCTGTTGTCCACAGTAATAGCCTTCGGCACTCCAAAGCGACAAACAATATTTTGCCAGAAAAATTTCTGAACAGTGACCGAAGTTATTGTGGCTAAGGGTTTCGCCTCAATCCATTTGGAAAAATATTCTACCGCCACCACAACATATTTTAAATTTTCTTGTGCTGGTGGAAGTGGGCCTAGCAAATCAAGGCCCCACCTTTGCAACGGCCAAGTGGGTTGTATTAACTGAGTCAGAGACAAAGGCTGTTTTTGATCCCTTGCACATTTTTGACAGCCTTCGCATTTTTGGACTAATTCTGTCGCATCCGAAGCTGCCTTCGGCCAATAAAATCCTTGACAAAAACTTTTCCCAGTAAGGGCCTAGATCCGATGTGAGACCCACACAGGCCTGCGTGTATTTCCTTCATCAATTCTATACCTTCAGCTCTGGATAAACATTTGAGCAATGGAGAACAGACTCCATGTTTGTATAACTCCCCTTCTATTATTACATATGGTCGGGCTCTTGCCTCTATTCTCTTGTTATAAGCTTCATCATCTGAAAGGCAGTTGCCTTGGAGAAAAGATATAATCTTTGTTCTCCAATCTTCACTATGAACAGGAGATATATTGAGCACTGCTCTTTCAAGAAGTTCCACCGAAGGTGCTTTTATTGTCTCAAAGAATACTTCCGAAGGTAAAGGCAGCCCCTGTGCCGCTGACTTGGCTAGCAGATCAGCGTGCTCATTTTCTCCTCGTGGAATATTCTTGACAGAAAACCCTTTGAAAGAAGCTTCAAGCCTTCGAACTGTATCCAAATATTTCTCGAGCTTCGGATCTCTTGCTTTACAGCTCTTGTCAACATGACCAGAAATAACTTGGGAATCGGTTTTGAGAACCGCCCTTCTTATCCCCATTGCCTTTAACTTCTGAAGCCCCAAAAGCAAAGCTTCGTATTCAGCAATATTATTTGTGCAGCTAAAATCAAGTTTCACTGCATAGCATGTTCTAACTTTGGAAGGTGCAACTAAAACAGCGGCTGCACCTGCCCCGAAGGTTCCCCAGGAACCGTCGCAGAACACTGTCCAAGCTTCGACATTTTTACTTGCTTCTTCTTCCTGAGCCCCTGGCGTCCAGTCAGCGATGAAGTCTGCTAACGCCTGGGACTGAATCGAGGATCTATGCACATAATCAATGCTTAATTCGTTGAGTTCCACAGCCCACTTTCCAATCCTTCCAGTAGCTTCTCTGTTCCTCATAATATCCTTTAAAGGCCGTGATGAAGGAACAATTATATGGTATGCCTGAAAGTAGTGTCGAAGCTTCCTGGAGGCCATTAAGACAGCATATAGCACCTTCTCCAATTCTGTATAGTTTTTCTTTGATAAACTGAGAACTTCAGAGACAAAGTATACTGGGGCTTGCTTTTTAGTTTGTCCTTCAAGCTTCTCCTGGACAAGTGTCGCACTTACTACAGAGTGCGAAGCTGCTACGTACAACAGCAGAGGAGCCCCTGGCGCGGGTGGAGTTAGCGTCGTTAGATCTATCAGATACTGTTTCAGCTCTTCGAAGGATTTCTGCTGGGCTGACCCCCATTGAAAGACTTCGGCCGACTTCAATACTTCAAAGAATGGTAAATTTCTCTCTGGTGATCTAGATATAAATCGATTCAGAGATGCCAGTCTTCCTGTCAGCCGTTGAGCCCTCTTCTTTATGCTTGGCGGCTGTGGGGGATAGATATCCCCTAGGTCCACTAAAGGAATAAAAGACCTCACGAAAGGCCCAAGGGCCCAATAACTCGTAAGGTCATTCTTTCGTGGGCCTGGGGTGGAACAACCAGCAAGGGAGAACGACATGAGGCCGATTGGTGCAAACCCGAACGGCCCACATCGTCGAGCGAATGATCGCAACAGAGACCCGATTTTCCCGCGCGGGAGCCCCCATGCAGCGGAGCCGTGCAAGGATAAGTCAGCGAGGATCACGCAGGATAAACTCGAGAGGTTCACTATCTTTTAGTTACTTGTTGTTATCATACCCACATGTGTTGCCCCACGGTCGAGTATATAAGGCCTAGGGGGCACCCCTTCAGAACGACCGACGCTATCTTACTTAGCCACCCACGTAAACTCTCTGTGCCTTCATTCCAGAGAGCCCTCTTGTAACCACGCTCGTATACTCACCAGGACGTAGGGTGTTACGCATCTCTAAGCGGCCCGAACCTATAAATCTTGTCCACTGTCTCTCGTGCGATCGGCACGAACCATTTTGCTACAGTCGTTGACACCGTCCTACTCCTAAAAACACCTTGAGGGGCAACCCCGGGTGTGTGGTCGGACCCAAAACACCGACAGCTGGCGCGCCAGGTAGGGGGTGTGTCGACGACCCAAGCTAGCTCAATGGCCGTCACCTTCTACAGCAAGATCACCATGCGTCCCGGATCCGTGTTCCGCTTCGGGACGATCTCATCTGTAGCGGATGAAGAGGGAATTCTACACCGTATCGCGGATCCGCTGGAAAAGAAGTCTCCTCCAACAAACCCCGAAAATGCCGGAAAAGCGCAACCTCCTGCTCTTCGGAAAAAGATCGCCTCCGGAAGGTCAGGAGCTGAGGGCCCGCTGAACCGGAGGACTCCACTGTCTACCTCTCCGACAACAGAATGGACACAGATTGCGAGGAAGAAGAAGACTAGGGAGAAGCAAGCCATTCTTCCTGTTCCTCCGACCTCAAAGGAGAACGGAAAGAAAGTCGCCATGACAGCAACGCCATTCTACCCCGACGTCCTCTTCATCGGGAGAGTGGAGTCGCCTGCCGTCTCCGACGACGAACCAACCGCGCCCGGAGAAGAACCACCTCAACGAGAATCCCGCCGACGGAGGAACCGACATAGGAACGTTCGACGACATCACGCAGCCGGAGAGCGAGATCCGGAGCAGCCTGTCTCGCGAGATGAGGTCTCAGAGATAGGGGAAACTCCGGAAGAACGCGTCTTCAGAGAACGAAGGAACTCTCGACGACGTGATCGCCGGCGAGCTCAGGAACAAGCCGAGCAAGATGCAAGGCAACGCCGGGAGAATCCACTCTTCGGACGCAACCTGAATCCCGGCTTCGCCCGAGCTATGAACACGCCAAGCGAAGTCGGAGGGGTACTAGCTCGGATAGCAGATGGACTTCCCCGGACTCCCGACGCTGAGGGCTACCGACGCTTGTTCACCTAAGCAGCCAACCATCTTCTACCGCTTGCTCATCCGCCGAACGATCTGCGACACGCCATCAACAGCCGCCGGGACGCGCGAAGCTCCATCAATGCTTCGCGCGAACGGCGGCATGAGAATGAGATTCGCCGTCGGGAGGAGTATGACAGGGATCATGGCATCCCGACTCAGAGTCAGGCCACCAGGACTGAGTCGGCAACAGCTTCAACTGGCGGTACCACCCGGGGACGGTCGAGGAACTACAATCACAACTCCCCTCCCCGGGACAGACATCGTCCCCGACGACAGGAGGACACGTGCGGAGTGTCCGCCCTTACTCCGCGCCTTAGGGCCATTCAGTGGCCTCCCAACTTCAAGGTATCCAACGTTGACAAATATGAACCTAAGCAGGATCCAGGGGGTTGGCTGGCCGTCTACACCACCGCTGCTCGAGCTGCCGGGGCATCTGAGGACGTTATGACCGCGTATTTGCCCATCGTCCTTGGGCAAGATGCGCTGCAGTGGCTACGACACTTACCCCGACACTGCATCGACGACTGGGGAGACTTCAGCCGACGCTTCACCGCCAACTTCCAGTCCCTCTCCGACAAACCGGCGCACCCATGGGACCTCAAATCCATCAAGCGCCGAGGGGATGAGGCTCTCCGGTCGTACCTCAAAAGGTTCCAGACCATGAGAAATCGCATCCCCGAGGTCACGGAGGCGGCCGTGATCGAGGACTTCTACAGAGGATCAAACGACTTGGCTTTTGTCCGAGCCATACTACAGAAGGCGCCGAATACCTCCGAGGAGCTGTTCCGGGAAGCCGACCTCTACATCATCGCCGACGAGCGAGCTCAGGACCTCATCGGAGGAGCGAAGCCCGCACCGGCAGCACCACGACGTGACACGAACCAGCCGACCGACAAACGCTGGGAGAAAAGGCCTCGCGAAGAAGTACACGCTGCCAGACCACCTACCTCTCGCGCCCGAGGAGGGCCTCGCGGAGGCGAACGCACGCTGGACGACATCCTCGACGCCCAGTGCCCATACCACAAGGACATGCGCCACACTCTTCGCAACTGCCGGGACTTCAAGCACTCCGTCGGGCATGGCCGACCCTTCCAACCTCTACCTCCTCCTCCGTCGAGGGGAGGACCAGACGAACCACGACAACCTCATCGGCAGGAGGAGGGAGAAGGAGGAGCTTTTCCGCGCGTTGACAGGGAGGTCAACGTCATCTTCGGCGGACACGGGTCGCAGGAGAACAAAAGACAACAAAAGCTCAACGACCGCCAGATACTGGTGGCGACCACCGGTCCTCCCGCCCCATACCGGTGGTCAGAACATCCGATCACTTTCACTCGGGAAGATCAATGGCTCAACTTTGACCACCCCGGCAAATACCCGCTCCTCGTCGATCCGGTGATCCGAGAAAGCCGGGTGAAGAAGGTGCTAGTGGACGGGGGGAGCAGCATCAACGTCACCTTCCCCCGGACACTCCAAGGCTTGGGAGCTCACCTCAAAGAGCTTCACAAGTCAGACACCCCTTTCTTCGGCATCGTGCCGACTGAAGGGGAATACCCGCTGGGCCACATTTACATGCCGGTCACCTTTGGAACTCCGGAGAACTACAGAACCGAGTTCCTGAGGTTTGAAGTGGCGAACTTCGACTGTGGATACAATGCCATCATCGGAAGGCCGGGGTTGGCCAAGTTCATGGCCATTCCACATTACACATATATGATACTGAAGATGCCAGGACCGCGAGGAATCATAACTGTGCGCGCCGACTTCCAAGGCGCCGCAGAGTGTTTCCGAGTGGCCATTCAAGCGGCCCTCACCACCAAGCCGTCGACGGTTCCTTCTACACCGGTGAACTCTAAGCCTGAGGAGGACCTCACGGTACCGGCGAATGAAGCTCAGGCCGCGACCTCTATGCGGCCGACTGAAGAAACCAAAAGAATCAACCTGGGGTTCGCTGACGAGCGCAAGACGGCTATCATCAGCTCCAGCTTGGACGACAAATAGGAAAGCGCGCCCGTCCAGTTTCTGCAAGATAACCGAGACGTATTCGCATGGCAACCTGCGGATATGCCGGGAGTCCCAAGAGAACTGGCCGAGCACAAACTGAAAGTCTACCCCCAGGCGAGGCCGATTCGACAAAAGCTACGTCGCTTCACGCCCGACAAGAGAGAGGCCATTCGTGCCGAATTAGCTCGCCTGGTCGCGGCTGGATTTATTAGAGAAGTATTACACCCTGAGTGGTTAGCCAATCATGTTCTTGTACTCAAAAAGAATAAAGTGGATTGGCGCATGTGCGTCGACTATACCGATCTCAACAAACACTGTCCGAAGGATCCCTTCGGGCTCCCGAGGATAGATCAGGTGGTGGATTCCACCGCTGGATGTTCTGTGTTGTCTTTCTTAGATTGCTATTCCGGGTATCACCAGATTAGTCTGGCAAAAGAAGATGAGGAAAAAACGGCGTTCATTACTCCGTTTGGTGCTTTCTGTTATACCTCCATGTCGTTCGGCCTCAAAAACGCTGGAGCGACTTATCAGAGAGCCATTCAAACATGCTTAGCCGATCACTGGGGCAAGCGTGTGGAGGCCTACGTAGATGATGTAGTAATCAAAGCAGAGAATTCGGAAAACTTCATCGAAGACTTGCAGCTGGTTTTCAACAGCCTGAGACGATATAGATGGAAGCTCAATCCCGAAAAATGTGTTTTCGGGGTACCAGCCGGAAAGTTGCTCGGGTTTATCGTCAGCCACCAGGGAATTGAGGCTAATCCAGATAAGATTGAAGCCATCATGAAAATGGAAGCTCCTCGATCACAAAAGAAGGTTCAGCGACTCACTGGATGTATGGCGGCCCTAAGCAGATTTATATCCAGGCTGGGGGAGAAAGGCTTGCCGTTTTATAAGCTGCTCAAGAAGGTGGATAAGTTTCAATGGACTTCAGAAGCACAAGAAGCTCTAGATGCATTGAAAAAATTCTTGACAACACTACCAGTACTGAAACCACCCCGGCGAGCTACATCAACTCAACCGGCTGAAGATTTGCTATTGTACATCTCTTGCACGACTCACGTGGTAAGCACCGCGTTGGTAGTCGAGCGAGTAGAAAAAGGACATGCCTACCCGGTACAACATCCTGTTTACTTCATCAGTGAAGTTCTAGGCCCCTCAAAGAAAAAGTATCCTCAAGTTCAGAAGCTATTATACGCAGTACTTCTAACTGCCCGCAAGCTGCGTCACTACTTTGACGACCACAAAGTCATAGTAGTCACTGGTTTTCCAATAGGGGACATTCTTCACAACAAGGAAGCTATTGGCCGAATTGCCAAGTGGGCTTGCGAGTTGGGATCCCACGACATCGAGTTCCGACCTCGCACCGCCATCAAAGCCCAAGCACTGGTTGATTTCGTATCAGAATGGACCGAATAGCAAGTACCGGATAATTCAGAGACTGCAGAAGTATGGCGAATGTATTTTGATGGCTCGCTGAAGCTGCAGAGAGCAGGAGCAGGGATTCTCTTCACTGCACCTGGAGGCGAACACCTCAAGTACGCCCTCCAGTTACTATTCCCGGCCTCCAACAATGCAGCCGAGTATGAAGCCCTGATCCATGGATTAAACATTGTCGTATCACTAGGCGTCAAGAGATTGATGGTATATGGAGGTTCTCTGGTAGTTATCAGCCAGATAAACAAGGAGTGGGATTGCTCAAGTGATTCAATGGGAAAATATTGCGCTGCCGTCCGAAAGCTGGAAGACAAGTTCGAGGGTCTGGAATTTCATCATGTGGAAAGGGATCGTAACACAGCAGCTGATGTACTATCCAAGCTCGGATCCAGTCGAACTCAGGTACCACCTGGAATCTTCATGCAAGAAATTCTACAACCGAGTATCTCAATAGATCAAACAGAAGAGTGCAACATCATAAATCAACCTGAGTCAGACTCTGACGACTGGAGAAGGCCGATCATTAAGTATATAAAGAATGAAGAAGAACCAGATGACAAGAACTCGGCAGAGCGCATTGCCAGACAGTCGGCTCACTACACACTCATTGGGGAGATATTATACAGAAGGGGTGCATCAGGTGTTCTCATGAAGTGCATTCTCCCGTCCACTGGGAAGCAACTTCTGGAGGAGGTCCATGCAGGGCAATGTGGGATACATGCAGCATCCAGAACACTAGTCGGGAAGGTTTTCAGGTCAGGATTCTATTGGCCGACGGCGAAGAACGATGCAGCCGAATTAGTTCAGAGATGCGAAGCTTGCCAATACTTGTCAAAGCAACAGCACGTGCCCGCACAGCAACTACAAACCATACCAGTAACCTGGCCTTTCGCATGCTGGGGACTGGATATGATTGGACCTTTCAAGAAAGCTCAAGGGGGATATACTCATGTATTGGTGGTGATTGATAAATTCACTAAATGGATAGAGTTCAAGCCCATTGCTTCTTTAACCTCTGCTAAGGCCGTGGAATTCATACAGGACATAATATTCAGATTCGGGATACCAAACAGCATCATCACTGACTTAGGATCCAACTTCACCAGTTCAGAATTCTTCGATTTCTGCGAGCAAAAGAGCATTCAGATCAAGTACGCATCTGTAGCACATCCAAGAGCCAACGGGCAGGTTGAGCGAGCCAACGGAATGATATTGGAAGCACTCAGGAAAAAAGTCTTCGATAAGAATGAAAAATTCGCAGGAAAGTGGATAAGGGAATTGCCTTATGTTGTTTGGAGCCTAAGAACCCAACCTAGCCGAGCCCTGCAAGGGAACACCCCTTTCTTCATGGTCTATGGGTCGGAGGCAGTGCTACCTGCTGATCTCAAGTTTGGGGCGCCAAGATTAATCTTCGAAAGCATAGCAGAAGCCGAGGCCACCAGACTGGAGGATGTTGATGTACTTGAGGAAGAACGACTAAATGCAGTGATCCAATCAGCACGGTACCAGCAGACTCTAAGACGCTATCACGACAAGGCCGTGCGGCAACGATTCTTCTCAGTAGGGGATCTCGTCCTCCGCCGAATTCTAACGGGGGAGGGACGGCACAAATTATCACCCTTATGGGAAGGGCCTTTCATAGTAGCAGAAGTCACTCGGCCCGGATCGTATCGCCTCACCCAGATGGATGGCACAAAAGTTGGGAACTCCTGGAACATAGAGCACCTCAGAAAGTTTTACCCCTAGCTGTATTTCAAAACAGCTGGGGCGACCATGTATTCTGTAAGATGGAAATACGTCATCAATAAAGAGAGATTTCAAAGATACTCGGCTCGTTTACGATTGACTTGCATTCTTACTTAACTCGGGGTGACCACCATGCCCTACAAACGGAGCAATCGACTTAAGTCGGCAACGACTTAAGGCGGTGCAACATGCTCACGCTTACTTAACTCGGGGTGACCACTATGCCCTGCTAACGGAGCAATCGACTTAAGTCGGCGACGACTTAAGGCGGTGCAACATGCTCATGCTTACTTAACTCGGGGTGACCACTATGCCCTGCTAACGGATCAATCGGCTAAAGTCAGTGGCGACTAAAAGCCGGAGCAACATGCTCATACCCATGCAATTAAGGGGATGACTTCTATATCCCGCAAACAAATCTCATAATCATCGTGCGTCATTTCATTACTGCAAAATTACGAACTAATGAATTCTGATACAATAAGAGAGTAGTTATATCATCCGAATACTAAACTGAGGTCCTCTAACTCGATCATACTAGCTGCGCGCTCAAAGCACGCAAAATGTTTTCTATTTGGCAATGTCTTTCTCAGGAGCGACCGACGAAGAAGGGCGACTCGAGGAATCAGGGGCAGCGATCACGTCGGCCCTTATGTCCTCAGGAACAACCACGCCGGGTCTCCTCATCAAGATTCGTCCTGCCCGAATAGCCTTGTCCATGGCTTTGTCGCGCTAGGTTTTGAGAGTAACAGCAGTCTCCTCGGCAACTTTAGCAGCCAGTCGAGCGGTCTCTAACTCCTGGGCGATGGACTTCTTGGAAGCTCGGAGTTCTTTGATAGTAGCATCCTTTGCTGATATCAACTGCTTGAGGCGAGTCACCTCATCTGAAGATTCCTGCAGCTTACCACGCTGATTGTCCAACTCCTCCATTGTGAAGCGATGACTCCTCTCCAAGATGGTTAGCGAGTTACTGGAATCACGATACAATCTGTCAAGATTGTCACGAGAAGCAGCAAGGATACGCTTTTCTTCCTGCAAACAAAAATCAACCCCTTCAGAAACTAAACAAGTGATAGGAACACAGCAAGGCAAGGCACAGTTTTGTAAGTCACCTTTTCAGAGTCGAGCCGAGCATGGAGAGAAGAACTCAGGGCATTGGCGTCATCCAAGGCAGCAGAGACCTGATTCAACTCAGTTTGACTCTGAAAGTACTTCTCCTCGAAGTCAGCGCACCGTCGAGCCATTTCAGCCTGATCTCGGGAATGTTTTTCCTCAAGAGTTGCAATTTGCCGAGTCATTCCTAGCAAGAGGTAATCAAACAAAACGAGGTCAAAAGGTAAAATAGTCCACAACCAAGGCAAAGAGAAAGAAAAAAGGGCACTAACCAGCGTTGGTCGTCTCCAATTCGGATACACGGCGCTGGAGTGATACTGGGCTCCAGCACGCAAGAGACGAGGCCACTTCTGGGACGGAAGCACCCTGCAATCTTAGCTGGCTAGCCATCCCATCCACCAAAGCCTGATAAGGAGAACGAGTGAGTATAATGACAGAAGTTCATACAACGTAAAAATCAAGCTAAAACGCATCACAGTACCTGGAGGTTGGAAAAGAACGAAGGTATTCCCAAGTCAGGAGAAATCAGTTGATAGGCAGATGTAAGACCGCCACCCGGAGCAGCTTGCAACGAACCAGCAGAAATCAGCTCAGCGCCTTCAACAGAGCCCAGCACTCGGTCGGCAGGGACGCTGCCCTCTAAAGCGACCTCCTGACCCAAAGTTTGGGCTACCACCATGCAGCCAGAGTGTGGAGGAGATCCTGTGTGAACGTCCATGGAAGTACCGGAAGGAGACCCTGCTCGGGCACCCTCGGGGGCTGGGTCATAGTTGGCGCCGCCCACTTGAGCCGGATCATCCCCGGCAGCACCCTCGGGGGCTGGGCAGTGGCTTATGCTCTTCACCCGAGCTAAGTCATCCCCGGCGACATCCTCGGGGGCTGGGCATGCGCTAGCACCATTCGTGAGGTCCAGGCTCTCTGCAGTAACCACTTCTAAGGTTGATGGGCCCTCAACTACTTCCATGGGACCAGGACGATCCAAGTCAGTCTCCCGACCCTCAAGATCGCGCTCTAAGGTCGACGAGGCACGGGATGACCTCAACCCAGCATCAGGCATGGCAGCACAAGCCTCTGTTGCATCATCACCCACTGGCTCTGATAGCAAGTCTTCTGGGACCATATCCTCAAGAGTTTGATCGAAATTGGCCAGAGACAGTTCTTGTAGACCAATGAGGGCAGACAGAGCAGGAGAAGGAACTCCACTACTCTCACCGCCGGCGATAAGCTGCCGACTGTTTTTCCGAGACAAAGGAACTTCATCCTCTTCCTCCTCATCCTCCACAGTGACAACGCAAGCAGCACCCCCATTGGGATCAGCAGCAGTCTGGGTACACCCATTGGGTTCGGCGTCAATAGGTCCAGTCGCAGGCACTTCTTCAGCGGCAGGAACTGAGGTACCAGCGTCTTCATCAAAACTGGATACTCGCCGGAGGCGTCTTCTCTTCTTCTTTTGCTCATGAGCAGAAGGCTCAGGCTGATTGGTTCGGTTAGGGCGCCTCGGGCGAGTGCTGACAGGTTTCTGAACATCCAAAATTGTATCAACTTCTGGGAGAGGCACCACTGCCAACGTACCAGCAGGAGCAGCGTCGGAAGAATCCTCAGCTAGCAGATCAAGCATGGCATTTATATCTGCATCACTAGGGTTCAAGGGCACCTCGAAATGGACCTCTCGTTCGTCAGCAGGAATCTCCCCAAGCGAAGCAACCAAAACACTGACTTCTTCAGCAGAGGGTCGCACTCTAAGGCCCAGACTGCCATCAGTAACAGGTGGATTTGATACAAATAGGGTGAAGGCTTTGGGAGGAGGCAGGCCGAGTATGCCACTGGAGCACCAACATTGGACACCTTGCCCCTAAGGATCATTTCTAGACGGCTCACCAAGTCTGCTGAAGGGATTCTCCTGTTGGTAACCCGAGTTGAGTCGGCTAGCCCCCGATACAGATAAGCTGGGTAGGCCCTGTCTTTCAGTGGCTGAATGTTCTTGAAAACAAAGTCAGTGACCACAGCTTCAGCAGTTAGACCTCTTTCTTTCAGCAGTCCAACTTCAGCTAGCAATACACTTGCCTCAGCTACCTCCTCGTCCGTGGGAGACTCGGTCCAACTTGGAGTGCGAACGTCTGGCTGTCTTCCCGACCGGGAAGGGAGAGAATTTCCATAATTGTCAACTATGAACCACTCTAGACGCCATCCCTTGATACTGTCCTTAAGAGGAATCTCGAGGTACTCAGTCTTTCGCCCGCGGCGCATCTCCAAACTGGCACCTCCAACCAACTGATGCTGTCCTCCAGCCATCCCAGGGCGGCAATGATACAGATATTTCCACAAACCGAAATGCGGCAGCACGCCAAGGAAGGCTTCGCACAAGTGAACGAAGATGGAGATTTGCAGAATTGAGTTAGGGTTCAGATGGGTCAGGTTTATGTGGTAGAAATCAAGAAGGCCTCGGAAAAAGGGAGAGATGGGAAGGCCAAGGCCGCGGAGAAGAAAAGGGGTGTAAACTACAGATTCATGGGTATCCTCTGTCGGAACAGTGGTCCCGTGGCAAATCCGCCAAGAACAGAGTTCCCGCGGAAGAAGAACCCCGACGGAAACGAGGCGGAGAAGCTCAGCTTCGGAAATAACGGACATATGGTTACCTGCGAAGGGTAACTAACTGTTGGGGTCAATTGCAGGAATCACCGCGGCAGACGAGTTCGCAGTTTTCCTCTTGGGCGCCATCTTGCTTTTCACCGGCAGACAGAGTAGGAGGCGAGTGGCAGAGAAGATTCAGATGCGGGAATGCAGGAACTAGGGCACGGAAAGCAAAGGCGGCTAAAAGCGCAACTCCTATGGGATATTCTTGAGCCGGATACCGTTTCAAAAAGTGCCCAGTTATCACCCGGCGGTTATTTCCAAAACCCCAGCAGGCCACGTGGACATCTGGCAGTTATTTCCGAAAAAGCCAACGTGCCACTTCATCACTCGGTTATTATCCTCAAAATAACTCGTGCGGCCGGCTATTACTCGGTGTTGCCTCTAACGCACCGACCTCGGGGTTCAATCGCTCGGCATTACTTCTAAAATGCCGACGTCGACTTTCAATCATTCGGCGTTGCCTCTAAAACGCTAACCTCATATTCAATCGCTCGGCATTACTTCTAAAATGCCGACGCCGACCTTCAGTCACTCGGCGTTGCCTCTAACGCACCGACCTCGGGTTCAATCGCTCGGCATTACTTCTAAAATGCCGACGTCGACCTTCAATCATTCGGTGTTGCCTCTAAAACGCTAACCTCATATTCAATCGCTCGGCATTACTTCTAAAATGCCGACGCCGACCTTCAATCACTCGGCGTTGCCTCTAAAACGCTGAACTCGTATTCAATCGCTCGGCGCTACTTCTAAAATGCCGACGCCGACCTCCACTTACTCGGCGTTGCCTCTAAAACGCTGATCTCGTGTTCGATCGCTCGGCGTTACATCTAAAATGCTGATATCGACCTTCAATCGCTCGGCGTTGCTTCTAAAACGCCGATACCGACTACAATATTACTCGGCAGCTACTTCTGGAAGCGTCAGTGTGATGCACAAATTATTCACCTACTGTATCAGAAGAATCAGTTCAACAATCAGGGAAACCGAGTCATCGAGGAGGGGCCAACGTCGGTTTTTCATTAAGGGGAAGATAATAAGCTTACAAACCAACTCTTTGCGAGTTGGTGCTTCCCTACTACTACTCTACATTACTACTACATTATTCTAAACTACACTATACTACTCTACATTACTACTACATTATTCTAACTACACTATACTAATATCTAAAGACCAGTGGCGTTTAGCCACTGGCCTTGCTGCTGCTGCCCTTGCCGCCGCCGCCGCCCCTGGTGCTGCCCGTGCTGCTGCCGCCTCTGGCGCTGCCCCCGCCGCCGTTGCTGCCGTCACCGTCGCCGTCGCCATCGTCGTCGTCGTCGCCGCCGTCGTCGTCGTCGTCATCTTCGTCCCCGCCGCCGTCCGAGTCCTCCTCGTCCGAGGAGAACTCAGACTCATCCGAGCCCTCGAGCCCGGAGCGCTCGACGGCCCGGATGTACGTCCAGACCTCCGCGGCAATCCCCTGGGAGTCGTCTGAATCATCAGACGACGCCGGGGGAGAGACGGGAGCCGGAGAACCCTCGGACTCGGAGGAGAACTCCTCCTCCGAGTATTCCGAGTCGCCGAAATCCTCCGACGGAGGAGTCGGCTCACGCTTGCGTTTGTGACCCTTGCCCATGGCGAAAACAGATGAAAGGGAGGAGAAGGATGCAGTAAAGAACGGCAAAGAGATGTGAAAAAACCAGAGGAGCAAGGGCGTTATTTATAGAAGGGAAAGGCAACCGCTCACTTCCAACCGCGGTCATTGAACAGTCGCAAAGCATTCAATAAGCACTCCCACCCATCTGAAGACACGTCAGACGGCTGACGCCGTTTCATGCAACACTACACCCATTGGGACTCCAGTCAACAGCGCAAAGGATATGATTACACTAGCCGTCCCATCACATTACTACTCAGAAGCAGCCGGTTAAAACACTCAGCGCACCAAGCCGTCCCTTGCCCACACCCATTGGGGGGGACGCCCAGGAATTATCAGTATATTTTTCAAAACGGTCACATCCGTGCAGGGCACGCAGTGAATACCTCAAGACAAAAATGAGATACCAGTAAGGATCCGAGGAAAGCCAAATATAGCCAGCAAAGTACAAGATGTGGCTGACAGAAGCGACGCAATGACTAGACAGAGAACGTCCATCAAACGTCCAATCAAGTCGCAGAAGCAAATAAATTGCATCACCTAGCAAGATATGGATGGATTGCAAACTCGGCTGTTAAAGACAAAATATATGCTGACCTCTGCAGCAAAATATTGATGACATAATGCTGACCTCCAAAGCATAATGCAAATAGCTTCATGCCAATTTTTACAAGCAAAAGGAAGACCTTCGAATGGATTATCCTTAAAAAATCCATTTGAAGGTCGGGGGCTACACCCATTGGGTGCACCTCCGGTGCACCCCATGGATTATCATTTCAAATCGAGATAGTGCCGACTTCTAAGGCGTGAGACAAGATTAAAAGGCCAACCCTCAACCAAAACGCAGGAGCACCAATGGAGATAATCTTTGAGGAAGACCTTCGAGCAGATTATTTTCTAAAATCTACTCGAAGCTCGGGGGCTACACCCATTGGGTGCACCTTCGGTGCGCCCAATGAAGTTCAGAATCTTACAACTTGAAATGTCGACCTCTAAGGCACGGGCACGAAACTAAGCTTCGGTTAACGAGTGATCGAGGTAGAAGGAGACAACAGGAAGTCATTTTTCCTCGAATCATCTGCAAGCTGGACCTAGGATCTTCGGGTTGATTACCTCTAAATTAACCCAAAGATCGGGGGCTTGTGGGGGATAGATATCCCCTAGGTCCACTAAAGGAATAAAAGACCTCACGAAAGGCCCAAGGGCCCAATAACTTGTAAGGTCATTCTTTCGTGGGCCTGGGGTGGAACAACCAGCAAGGGAGAACGACATGAGGCCGATTGGTGCAAACCCGAACGGCCCACATCGTCGAGCGAATGATCGCAACAGAGACCCGATTTTCCCGCGCGGGAGCCCCCATGCAGCGGAGCCGTGCGAGGATAAGTCGGCGAGGATCACGCAGGATAAACTCGAGAGGTTCACTATCTTTTAGTTACTTGTTGTTATCATACCCACATGTGTTGCCCCACGGTCGAGTATATAAGGCCTAGGGGGCACCCCTTCAGAACGACCGACGCTATCTTACTTAGCCACCCACGTAAACTCTATGTGCCTTCAATCCAGAGAGCCCTCTTGTAACCACGCTCGTATACTCACCAGGACGTAGGGTGTTACGCATCTCTAAACGGCCCGAACCTGTAAATCTTGTCCACTGTCTCTCGTGCGATCGGCATGAACCATTTTGCTACAGTCGTTGACACCGTCCTACTCCTAAAAACACCTTGAGGGGCAACCCCGGGTGTGCGGTCGGACCCAAAACACCGACAGCGGCTCCATCTGAAGAATAGCTTCGATTTTATTTGGATTAGCTTCGATCCCTTTTGTTGAAACTAGACAACCAAGGAATTTCCCCTTCTTTACTCCGAAGACACACTTTTCTGGATTCAACTTCAGGCCAGCTTGCCTAAAATTAGCGAATGTCTCCTGCAGATCAACAATGTGATGTTCTTGCTTCGTGCTTTTTACTATGATATCATCAACATAAGTTAGCACATTTCTGCCTATCTGAGAATGAAGGACTTTCACTTTCATTCTACT
This sequence comes from Zea mays, assembly GCF_902167145.1. Taxonomy (NCBI): domain Eukaryota; kingdom Viridiplantae; phylum Streptophyta; class Magnoliopsida; order Poales; family Poaceae; genus Zea; species Zea mays. The sequence continues at coordinate 195,552,207 of NC_050096.1, read as the reverse complement.
GAAGCTTCCTCCAGCATTCTTGAGCCCCTCAGGCATCTGAAGATAACAATATGTACCACTGGCAGTTATGAAGCTTGATTTTGGCTCGTCTTCCTTTTTCATCCAAATTTTATGGTAGCCTGAATAACAATCTAGTAGACTCATGAGCTCTGACGAATCCGCTGCATCTACTAGATACTCTATCCTTGGTAATGGAAACTCATCCTTCGGACAAGCATTGTTGAGATCAGTAAAGTCAATGCACATTCTCCGTTTACCATTGGCCTTCTTCACCATGACAGTGTTAGCTAGCCATTCTGGGTATTTTACTTCTTTGATGACTCCAGCGCTAAGAAGTCTTTTCACCTCATTCCGAGCACCTTCGGCTTTGTCATCAGACATTTTCCGAAGCCTCTGCTTTCTGGGTCATGAGGATGGATCGACATTGAGTGAGTGTTCAATGACATCCCTGTTGACACCCCAAAGATCGTTGGCGGACCATGCGAAGACATCTTTGTTGTTGAACAGAAACCTTGTTAGTTTTTTCTCCTGTTCCTCAGATAATTAAGATCCTAGCAACACCTTCTGCTCTGCTATATCTTCACATAAGAGCATGGGCTTCGGCTGATCGGCCGCAACAGCCTTCTCCCTTCTGTACTTGTATTGCTCACAAGCTTCGGCTCCATCTATATTATGGATTGCTTTTGAATCTGTCCAATTTCCTTCGGCCTTTTTGGCAGCTTCCTGACTACCATGAATAGCAATAGGCCCTTGATCCGAAGGTATCTTCATGCAGAGATATGTTGCATGAAGAATTGCTTCGAAAGCATTGAGTGTCCCACGACCAACGATTGCATTGTAGGGGTACTCCAAGTCGACAATATTAAACACAACTTATTCAGTCCTTGTATTATTGACAAATCCGAAGGTCACTGGCATCGTAATCTTGCCGAGTGCTACAATCTGCCTTCCTCCGAAGCCACAAAGAGGGTGTGTAGCATCATGAATCTTATCCTCTGGCTCTTGCATATGTCTGAAGGCTTTGGCGAATATAATATATGTAGCACTACCTGTGTCGACCAGAACATTGTGAACCAGAAACCCTTTGATAACGCAAGAAATAACCATAGCATCATTGTGAGGGTAATCCTTGAGCTGAAGGTCCTCTTGGGAGAAGGTAATTGGGATGTGGGACCATCTTGACTTGATGAAGGGTCCTTGCACCCCAACATGTTGTACCCTTCTGTGTGCCTCCTTCTTCTTGTTGGTCGGCTCTGAGCATGAACCGTCTGTTATCGGGAGTACAAGCTTCGGAGCCGAAGCAGCTCCAGCTTGGTTGTTGAACAAAGCCATCAGCTCAGAAAGTGGAAGTGAGTTCACCGGAGGTGGGTGCCAATGTTGGGGACTTGTTCTCAAATACTATGAATTAAGAACAAGGCAACACAAAATGTTAAATATTAATGCCCTTCGTCCGCTGAAGCATTATCTCCCCAAGGATCTAATGAACTTCGGACGAAGGCCATGAGCAAAATATCACGAAGGTCGCACCTTCGTGATCAGACTTATAAAACAACATAAAATGGTATACAAAACATAAAATATTATAGAGAGATATAGCAAAAACAGATAATATTATTCACATATTTTATTGCACAAATCTGAACACAAAAACATAATATTTAGGTACATTTATACCTTCGTCTTGGCAGAAGACAATTATTCCAGCGTAACGTGTCCGTGATTACAAGATTGCGTGAACAGTACAGGTGTACTGTTCATCTATTTATAGGCATAGGGCGCAACCCGTGTAAAATTACATTTATGCCCTTTACAATCGACTACAATAATGACACAAAACATCATGGGTCTTTAAGTCATCTCATCTTTAAGTCGGTTCATCCCTTCGTCTTGAGATCTGTCATTGTGCCGAAGCTTTATAGGTGATAGCTTCGGCGCTGCTTCTAATAGAATTTGCTGAAGGTGTTTTCTTCCTTTAGGATCTTCAGCTACGAAGCATACCCCCAACAAGCCATACAGGGTGGAAGATGCATTAAGAGATTCGGATTGGGTGTTGGCAATGCAAGAGGAACTCAACAACTTCACTAGGAATGAGGTATGGCATCTTGTTCCACGTCCTAACCAAAATGTTGTAGGAACCAAGTGGGTCTTCCGCAACAAGCAAGATGAGCATGGTGTGGTGACAAGGAACAAAGCTTGACTTGTGGCCAAGGGATATTCACAAGTTGAAGGTTTGGATTTCGGTGAAACCTATGCACCCATAGCTAGGCTTGAGTCAATTCGTATATTACTTGCCTATGCTACTTACCATGGCTTTAAGCTTTACCAAATGGACGTGAAAAGTGCCTTACTCAATGGACCAATCAAGGAGGAGGTCTATTTTGAGCAACCTCCCGGCTTTGAAGATAGTGAGTACCCTAACCATGTGTATAAACTCTCTAAGGCACTTTATGGTCTCAAGCAAGCCCCAAGAGCATGGTATGAATGCCTAAGAGATTTTCTTATCACTAATGGCTTCAAAGTCAGCAAAGTCGATCCTACCCTCTTTACTAAAACAATTGCAAATGATTTGTTTGTATGCCAAATTTATGTTGATGATATCATATTTGGGTCTACTAACAAATCTACATGTGAAGAGTTTAGTAGGATCATGATAATGAGAGTGCAATCCGCATGGCAGATAATCCCGTTGAGCACAGTCACACTAAACACATAGCCATTAGGTATCACTTTTCGAGGGATCACCAACAAAGGGGGGATATCGAGATTGCTTATGTTAGCACCAAAGAACAATTAGCTGATATCTTTACCAAGCCACTAGACGAGAAAACCTTTACCAAACTTAGGCATGAGCTAAACATTCTTGATTCTCGTAATTTTGATTGATATCTTGCACACATAGCTCAATTATATACCTTTGATCATATCTCTTTCATTTGCTATGACTAATGTGTTTTTTCAAGTGTATTTCTTGCTAAGTCATAGATTGAAAGGGAAATGGAGTCCTCGGCGAAGAGAAGGCTTCCACTCCACTCCATCGTATTATTTACCCTTCGCCATCACTCCGCATCGCTCTCCACTTTGGTATAATCCTTCACTCATATATTGTTTGCCAAAGGGGGAGAGAATTTCATAAGGACTCATATTTCACTCACAAAGTATCCGTTTTTGGTGATTCATGCCAAAGGGGGAGAAAGTATTAGCCCAAAGCAAAAGGACCACACCACCACCAATTTCAAAAGTGTTTAAATGCAGTCTTTCAATTTGTATTAAAGAAGTTTTTCAATTGGTATCTTATTTTTTATATAATTTCAAATTGGTATGACCTCTTTCAAAATTAATATCTAAAACCCTCTTGAATACTAAGAGGAGAATTTCATTGAGGGGGAGTTTTGTTTAGTCAAAGGAAAAGCCTTTGAAACAGGGGGAGAAAAATTCAAATCTTGAAAATGCTTCTCGAAATCTTATTCATTTACCTTTGACTATTTGCAAAAAGACTTTGAAAAGAATTTCCAAAAGATTTTGCAAAAACAAACAACTGGTGCAAGCGTGGTCCAAAATGTTAAAAGAAAGAAAGCAATCCATGCATATCTTATGAAAGTATAAATTGGTTTAATTCCAAGCAACCTTTTGCACTTACCTTATGCAAACTAGTTCAATTCTGCACTTATATATTTGCTTTGGTTTGTGTTGGCATCAATCACCAAAAAAAGGGAGATTGAAAGGGAAATAGGGTCAAACCTTTTCCTAAATGATTTTGGTGGTTGAATTGCCCAACACAAATAATTGGACTAACTAGTTTGCTCTAGAATATAAGTTCTACAGGTGCCAAAGGTTCAACACAAACCAATAAAAAGTCCAAGAAAGGGTTCACATAGAAAAGAGCAAAACCAACCGAAGGCTGCCCTGGTCTGGCGCACCGGACTATCCGTTGTGCCACCGAACAGTGTCCGGTGCACCACCGGACAGTGTCCGGTGCACCAGGGAGATCCACTCTGAACTGCTCAGCTTCGGGTTTTTTGGGAGCCACTCCGCTATAATTCACCGGACTGTCTGGTGTGTCACCGGATTGTCCAGTGTGACAAGCGGAGCAACGGTCGCCAGCGCAACGGTCGAGTTCAACGGTCGGCTGACACAGCTACAGTGCGCGGACAGTTCGCGCAGAGTCAGAGCAGCGCCAGAAGGCGCACCGGACAGTGAACAGTACCTGTCCGGTGCACCACCGGACTGTCCGGTGGCCCCACATGTCAGAGCTCTAACGGTCGAACCCTAACGGTTGGGTGACGTGGCTGGCGCACCGGACTGTCCGGTGCGCCCTTCGACAGTAGCCCCTCCCAACGACCATTTTAGTGGTTGGGGCTATAAATACCCCCAACCACCACACTTCAAGGCATCCAAGTTTTCAGACTTCACATTCAATACAAGAGCTAGTGCAAATCAATACAAGACACAAATCAAATAGAATCAAAGCCTCTCCAAGTCCCATTTCCACTCCAAGCAAATAGTGACTAGAGAGAGATTTTTGCTCGTGTTCGTTGAGCTCTTGTTCTTGGATCGCTTTTTTTCTTCCCCATTTCTTGTTCTCAACAACTTTGTAATCAAAGCAGGAGACACCAAGTTGTAGTGGTCCTTGTGTGGTCTAAGTGACCCATTTGATTGAGGAGAAAAGCTCACTCGGTCTAGGTGACCGTTTGAGAGAGGGAAAGGGTTGAAAGAGACCCGGTCTTTGTGACCACCTCAATGGGGAGTAGGTTTGCAAGAACCGAACCTCGGTAAAACAAATCACTGTGTCACACTCTCATTTGCTTGTGATTTGTTTTCACTCTCTCTTTCGGACTCACTTTTATTTCTAACACTAACCCCGGCTTGTAGTTGTGCTTAAAAGTTCATAAATTTCAGATTTGCCTATTCACCCCCCTCTAGGCGACTTTCACTGGCCTTGATTAAGGCCTGGGTATTCTTTGTCCCAGAATCCTGGGACCCTGCTGTGAGTGGTTCGGACCCCACACACGGGGGTCCGGGACCCGTCCTAGGGGTCCGGTTCGCGCCCGTGGAGATCTTGGACCGTACCCGGGGTCCGGTCTGTATATACAGGGGTCCGACACCTTCCCATGGGGGTCCGGACTCACTGTTGATACCTTGGAGTATATCATCTTCTCTGGCCATGTGGCGACCCCGGAGCCGACCACGTGGTGGGGTCGGGTGCTGTTTACCACGCGACTAGAGATAGCCGCGCGGGCACCACGCCTTCATACTGTAGTAAGGGGTACCCCTGTTTCAGGGTACCAACAGTGGCCCCTAGGCCCACCTCAATGGAGGATATGAGTCTGCAGGTTGGGCCAAAGCTTGATTGGCGATTGGCGCGCCGCTTCCGTGCGTTTGCTGACGTAATCACCACCAATCCGCCTTCGGTCACGCCCGATGGTTTCACCGGGCCACGCGTGAGGCGCCTCGATACTGCTGCATTGGTCTAAAAAATCACCTTCCTTGTCCTCTATGGCGGCCCCGAGGAGGCACAGTACTGGCGCGAGCGGCGATTCGCTCTTTCTGCACCTAGGAACCGACGCCTAAGGAGTATGACTTGTGGGCCTGGCCCCCCCCATGTCATAGACTGGGCCGTTGTTTACGACGGAGATGAAGAGGTGCACTACTGTGGGCGGTGGTTCACTCCTCGTGGCGGTTCACCTTCTTCGCACTTGAAGACCAGCACATTAGCTGTATGACTTGTGGACCCGGGCCCCCATGTCATAGGCTGGGTTGCTTTGGTGCGCTTCGGGCGAGATTTTCTGCGACGCCTCAGGGCGCGAGCGGGAGAGTCTTCCTTGAAAAGGGATTCACCCCGCGTGCAGCAGTTACGCTTTCACATTCTCTCCCAACTGTTGCGCCCTTTCGCCTTCGAGCTCTCCGCGCCCCTTTGCATCCGCGCTCTTCTGCTTTCCGCCGCTGTAGTCACCATGGTCTCGCTAGTCCATCCCAAGCGTTTCCAGTCCAAGGGGGCACTCAACCTGGTGCGCAACCTGCTCGGATGGAGCGCGTCGGTGTTCGCCGGAAGGATCCGCGTCAGCGCCACTCCCCTCGACGATCTCGCCGCCGGGGAGTTTGTGCTCTTCGTCTCCCACCTCTCCTGCGGGTTGGCGCTGCCGATCTTGCCCTTCTTCTTGCTGTTGTTGGAGGAGGTCGGCCTCTAGCTTCAGCACCTCACGCCCCACTCCATCCTCTAGGCGGCCATCTTCGCCCACCTCTGCGAGATGTTCGTGGGGGTGGCGCCCTGCACCTCCCTTTTCCGCCATTTCTTCGTGTTGGTGAAATCCGGGGAGGCCAAGGACCATCTCGGCACCTACTACTTCCAGACAAGGCCGGATCCGGCCGGTGCCTACATCCCCACCCTTGGCGACGCAAGGTGGGAGAACTGGCGCGACGACTGGGTGATCGCCAGCGCGGAGGCCAACGACCGCCTCGGTCTGTCGAGCGACGGGCCAAGACTCGACCGGAAGCAGTGGAGGGCCAAACCATCCCTAGCGCCGAAGTTCCAGTTCCTACTGGACAGGATCAAGAGCTTGGCGGCGGGCGGCCTGACGTCGATGCACGTGGTCGGAGGCTTCCTGAAGCGCCGGATCACGTCGCTGCAGCAGAGGGCACATCTATGTTGCTGGTTCACCGGCTCAAACGACATCGGCCGGATCCAGCGCGGGCCGGGGACCGACCTGACCTGGGAGGAGCTGGAGGTTCTGGTGAAGGGGATTACTGGTGAGTCCTTCGTCCCTGAGTCCCTAATCCTCCCCCAGGGCATCCCTGCGCTCTGCGACGACGCAGGGTTGAGGACGACGATTTTGGCCACGCTGCCGACCCTCGACGAGAGCGGCGTGGCGGTTCGCCAGACCGGCGACCGGGACCCCCACTGTGGGATCCGGATCTCCGACGCACCGGCCGGAGGCCCCCAGTCTGCCGGCGTGGCTCCCAGCGCCCCCGCCAGAGCTTTCTCGTGCCTCCGCTGCGACCCCCCGCCCCTTGGACAAGGGCAAAGGGGCTGCAAGCAGCACCTCCGACCCAGGTGGCGCCGGGGTGTCGGAGGAAGAGAGGCGACGCCAGCTGCGTCGTGTCGACGGATCGTTTGTTTCGGACGCCCCCGGTGGGGCCGAGGAGGCTGGCTCCCAGAAGCGTCAGAGGACTGCTGGTGGGGCCGAGGAGATCAGCTCCTAGGCCCAAGGCGCGCAGAGGCGCATCAGTCCACCGCCACCACCACCATCGGGTCCGCCGCCACCACAACCACCACCGCCATTGGTCCCTGAAAGGGAAATGTGCCCTTGGGCCATTTCTAAGTATTTTGGTGATTTAGTGTCCAACACAAGTGCCTAAGTGTTGATCTATGCAAAGTAGTTGACAAAGTGAAAATCAAGTCAAAAGGTATGTTTCTCAGACTTAGTACATTGTTTTAGAGACTAATGTATTGTGTCTAAGTGCTGGAAACAGGAGAAATCGAATTGAAGAAGAGATGGCCTTGTTCAGCCAAAGCCAGCTCTATCTGGGAGCACCGGACTGTCCGGTGGTGCACCGGACAGTGTCCGGTGCGCCAGGCTGGCTCAGGCAAACTTGCTGCTCTCGGGAAGTGATTAACGGCGTACGGCTAAAATTCACCAGACTGTCCGGTGTGCACCGGACTGTCCGGTGAGCCAACGGTCGGCTGGGCCAATGGTCGGCCGCGCGATCCGCGTGAGACACGTGGCCAAGCCAACGGTCGGAAGGGGGCACCGGACTGTCCGGTGTGCACCGGACAGTGTCTGGTGCGCCAACGGCTCCAGATCGCCAACGGTCGGCTTCGCCAGATAAGGAAGGAGATCCGCACCGGACAGTGTCCGGTGGTGCACCAGACTGTCTGGTGCGCCAGGCGACAGAAGGCAAGATTTTCCTTCCCGGATTGCTCTCAACGGCTCCTAGCTGCCTTGGGGCTATAAAAGGGACCCCTAGGCGCATGGAGGAGAAAACCAAGCATTCCTTGAGCACTCTTGATCACTCACACTCTATTCTTGCGCACTTGTTCAACATTCAAGTGATTTGAGCTCCGTTCTAGTGTGCTAGTCTTTTGAGCTTAAGTCTGGGTCTTGTGTGTGTATTTGCTGTGATCTTTGTGTCTTGTGTGAGTTGCTAATCCCTCCCTTACTCCGTGCTTCTTTGTGAACATCTTTGTAAGGGCGAGAGACTCCAAGTTGTGGAGATTCCTCGCGAATGGGATATAGAAAAGAAAAGCAAACACGTGGTATTCAAGTGGGTCTTTGGACCGCTTGAGAGGGGTTGATTGCAACCCTCGTCCGTTGGGACGCCACAATGTGGAAGTAGGCAAGTGTTGTACTTGGCCGAACCACGGGATAAACCACTCTGTCTACCTGTGTTGATTCTCTTGTGGTTATTGTGTTTCGCTAAGACTCTTCTCTAGCCACTTGGCAATACTGTGCTAACTCTTAACCAAGTTTTTGTGGCATTAAGTTCAAGTTTTACAGGATCACCTATTCACCCCCCCCTCTAGGTGCTCTCAATTGGTATCAAAGTCGTTCTCTTCAAGAAAGGGACTAACCGCCCGAAGAGATGGATCCTAAGGGCAAGGGGATTGTGATCAATGATAAGGAGAAGGAGTCCTTCGTCAACAAGCCGAAGGATGACAAGCCTACCGACTCGGGCTCGGGCCACAAACGAAAGGATGGGAAGAAGAAGAAGACAAGGCGTATCAAGGAGATCGTCTACTACGACGACAGCGACGAGTCCACTTCTTCCCAAAAGGACAACGACGACAACGACTACGAGAGAAGAAAACCGGTTAATTCGAACTTTTCTTTTGACTACTCTCGTATTCCGCAAAGTACAAATGCTCATTTGCTCTCCATTCCACTTGGCAAACCTCCTCACTTTGATGGAGAGGACTACGGATTTTGGAGCCACAAAATGCGTAGTCACCTGTTCTCTCTCCATCCGAGCATATGGGAGATTGTGGAAAGTGGAATGAAATTTGATAGCTCGGATAGTCCTATGTTTATCAATGAACATATTCATAGAAATGCACAAGCTACTACCGTGTTGTTAGCCTCTTTGTGCAGGGACGAGTATCATAAGGTGAGCGGCTTGGACAATGCCAAGCAGATCTGGGACACCCTCGGGATCTCACATGAGGGGAACGACGTCACCTTACTCACCAAAATGGAGTTGGTGGAGGGCGAGCTTGGAAGATTCGCAATGATCAGGGGAGAGGAGCCAACCCAAACATACAACCGGCTCAAGACCCTCATCAACAAGATAAGGAGCTACGGAAGCACACGATGGACGGACCACGACGTCGTTCGTCTAATGCTAAGGTCCTTTACTGTTCTTGATCCACATTTGGTGAACAATATCCGTGAAAATCCTAGGTACACCAAGATGTTGCCCGAAGAAGTTCTTGGAAAATTTGTAAGCGGGCGAATGATGATCAAGGAGGCGAGATATGTCGACGACGCATTGAACGGTCCAATCCATGAGCCTCAACCCATTGCTCTCAAGGCAACGAGGAGCAAGGAGGCGCTACCAAGCAAGGTGGCGCAAGTTGAGGCGGCCGGGCTCAATGATGAAGAAATGGCCCTCATCATCAAGGCTTCAAGATGGCGCTAAAGGGTCGCAAGGGGCAGCCAAGCAAGAACAAGACAAAGGGTAAGCGCTCATGCTTCAAATGTGGTAAGGTTGGTCATTTTATTGCTAATTGCCTCGACAATGATAGTGACCAGGAACAAGGGAACAAGAGGGAGAAGAAGAAGAACTATAAGAAGGCAAAAGGTGAGGCACATCTTGGCAAGGAGTGGGACTCGGATTGTTCGTCGTCCGACTCCGACAACGAAGGACTCGCCGCCACTGCCTTCAACAAGTCATCCCTCTTCCCCAACGAGCATCACACTTGCCTCATGGCAAGGGAAAAGAAGGTAAGCGCTCGTAACACTAGTACTTATGCTTCTTCAAGTGAGAATGAGTTTAGTGATGATGATGAAATAGATTATTCATGTGTATTCAAGGGTCTAGATAGAACCAAGGTGGATAAAATAAATGAATTGATTGATGCTTTGAATGATAAGAATAGATTGCTAGAAAAGCAAGAGGATCTCTTATATGATGAACATGATAAGTTTGTAGAAGCTCAAAAATCCCTTGCTTTAGAAATAAAGAGGAATGAAATGCTTTCGTGTGAATTGTCTACATGCCATGACTCTATTTCTAGTTTAAAAAGCATAAACGATGACTTGAATGCTAAGTTAGAAATAGCTAATAAATCAACATCTTGTGTAGAACATGTTGTGGTTTGCACTAGGTGTAAAGATTTTAATGTTGATGCTTGTAGTGAACACCTAGTTTCAATTTCTAAATTGAATGATGAAGTGGCTAGTCTTAATGCCCAACTTAAGACTAGCAAAAGTGAATTTGATAAGTTAAAATTTGCAAGGGATGCCTACACGATTGGTAGACACCCCTCAATTAAGGATGGACTTGGTTTCAAGAGGGAAGCCAAGAACTTAACAAGCCATAAGGCTCCCATCCCCGCCAAGGAGAAAGGGAAGGCCCCTATGGCTAGTAGTGCTAAAAAGAACCATGCTTTTATGTATCATGATAGGAGACATGCTAGAAATGCAAATAGAAGTTATGATGCTTTTGATTCACATATGTATGATTCATATGCTATGCTTGCTTCTAGTTCTTCCTGTATGCATGGTAGAAATGTGCCTAGGAGAAATGGTGTTAATGTTCCTAGGAAAATTAATGAACCTTCTACCATATATCATGCTTTAAATGCTCCCTTTGCCATTTATAGAAAGGATAGGAAGATAGTTGCTAGAAAATTAGGGGCAAAATGCAAGAGAGACAAAACTTGCATTTGGGTCCCTAAGACAATTGTGACTAACCTTGTAGGACCCAACAAGAGTTGGGTACCTAAGACCCAAGCCTAAATTTGCCTTGCAGGTTTATGCATCCGGGGGTTCAAGCTGGATTATCGACAGCGGATGCACAAACCATATGACGGGGGAGAAGAAGATGTTCACCTCCTACGTAAAAAACAAGGATTCCCAAGATTCAATAATATTCGGTGATGGGAATCAAGGCAAGGTAAAAGGGTTAGGTAAAATTGCTATTTCATCCGAGCACTCTATATCTAATGTGTTTTTAGTTGAGTCTCTTGGATATAATTTGTTATCTGTTAGTCAATTATGCAATATGGGATATAATTGTCTATTCACAAATGTAGATGTGTCTGTCTTTAGAAGAAGCGATGGTTCATTAGCGTTTAAGGGTGTATTAGACGGCAAACTTTACTTAGTTGATTTTGCAAAAGAGGAGGCCGGTCTAGATGCATGCTTAATTGCTAAGACTAGCATGGGCTGGCTGTGGCATCGCCGCTTAGCACATGTGGGGATGAAGAACCTTCACAAGCTTCTAAAGGGAGAACACGTGATAGGTCTAACCAATGTTACTTTCGAAAAAGATAGACCTTGTGCAGCTTGTCAAGCAGGTAAACAAGTGGGAGGAGCGCATCACAGTAAGAATGTGATGACCACGTCAAGACCTCTGGAGCTGCTACATATGGACCTCTTTGGACCCGTCGCCTACCTAAGCATAGGAGGAAGTAAGTATGGTCTTGTTATAGTTGATGACTTTTCCCGCTTCACTTGGGTATTCTTTTTGCGGGATAAATCTGAAACCCAAGGGACCCTCAAGCGCTTCCTAAGGAGAGCTCAAAACGAGTTTGAGCTCAAGGTGAAAAAGATAAGGAGCGACAATGGGTCCGAGTTCAAGAACCTTCAAGTGGAGGAGTACCTTGAGGAGGAAGGGATCAATCACGAGTTCTCCGCTCCCTACACACCATAGCAAAATGGTGTGGTAGAGAGGAAGAACATGACACTTATAGACATGGCGAGGATGATGCTTGGAGAGTTCAAGACCCCCGAGCGCTTTTGGTCGGAAGCCGTGAACACGGCTTGCCACGCCATCAACAGGGTCTACCTTCATCGCCTCCTCAAGAAGACGTCGTATGAGCTACTAACCGGTAACAAACCCAATGTTTTGTATTTTCGAGTTTTTGGGAGTAAATGCTACATTTTAGTGAAGAAGGGCAGGAATTCCAAATTTGCTCCCAAAGCCGTAGAAGGGTTTTTGTTAGGTTATGACTCAAATACAAAGGCGTATAGAGTCTTCAACAAATCATCGGGTTTGGTTGAAGTCTCTATCGACGTTGTATTTGATGAGACTAATGGCTCTCCAAGAGAGCAAGTTGTTGATTTTGATGATGTAGATGAAGAAGAAGTTCCAACGGCCGCAATACGCACCATGGCGATTGGAGATGTGCGGCCACAGGAACAAGATGAGCAAGATCAACCTTCTTCCTCAACAATGGTGCAACCCCCAACTCAAGATGATGAACAGGAGGCGTGTGATCAAGGGGGAGCACAAGATGATCATGTAATGGAGGAAGAAGCACAACCGGCACCTCCAACCCAAGTTCGAGCAATGATTCAAGGGGATCATCCCGTCGACCAAATTTTGGGTGATATTAGCAAGGGAGTAACTACTCGATCTCGATTAGTTAATTTTTGTGAACATTACTCCTTTGTCTCTTCTATTGAGCCTTTCAGGGTAGAAGAGGCCTTGCTAGATCCGGACTGGGTGTTGGCCATGCAGGAGGAGCTCAACAACTTCAAAAGAAATGAAGTTTGGACACTGGTGCCTCGTCCCAAGCAAAATGTTGTGGGAACCAAGTGGGTGTTCCACAACAAACAAGACGAGCACGGGGTGGTGACAAGAAACAAGGCACGACTTGTGGCAAAAGGTTATGCCCAAGTCGCAGGTTTGGACTTTGAGGAGACTTTTGCTCCTGTGGCTAGGCTAGAGTCCATTCATATCTTGCTAGCATATGTCGCTCACTATTCCTTCAGGTTGTTCCAAATGGATGTGAAGAGCGCTTTCCTCAACGGGCCAATCAAGGAGGAGGTGTACGTGGAGCAACCCACTGGCTTCGAGGATGAACGGTACCCCGACCACGTGTGTAAGCTCTCTAAGGCGCTCTATGGACTTAAGCAAGCCCCAAGAGCATGGTATGAATGCCTTAGAGACTTTTTAATTGCTAATGCTTTCAAGGTTGGGAAAGTCGATCCAACTCTTTTTACTAAGACTTGTGATGGTGATCTTTTTATGTGCCAAATTTATGTTGATGACATAATATTTGGTTCTACTAACCAAAAGTCTTGTGAAGAGTTTAACAGGGTGATGACTCAGAAATTCGAGATGTCGATGATGGGCGAGTTAAGCTACTTCCTTGGGTTCTAAGTGAGGCAACTCAAGGATGGAACCTTCATCTCCCAAACGAAGTACACACAAGATCTGATCAAGAGGTTTGGGATGAAGGACGCCAAGCCCGCAAAGACTCCGATGGGAACCGACGGACACACCGACCTCAACAAAGGAGGTAAGTTTGTTGATCAAAAAGCATACCGGTCTATGATAGGGTCTTTACTTTATTTATGTGCTAGTAGACCAGATATTATGCTTAGCATATGCATGTGTGCTAGATTTCAATCCGATCCTAAGGATTGTCACTTAGTGGTTGTGAAGCGAATTCTTAGATATTTAGTCGCTATGCCTTATTTCGGGATCTGGTATCCAAAGGGGTCTACCTTTGACTTGATCAGATATTCAGACTCCGACTATGCTGGGTGTAAGGTCGATAGGAAGAGTACATCGGGGACGTGCCAATTCCTAGGAAGGTCCCTGGTGTCATGGAGTTCTAAGAAACAAACCTCCGTAGCCCTATCCACCGCTGAGGCCGAGTACGTTGCCGCAGGACAGTGTTGCTCGCAACTACTTTGGATGAGGCAAACTCTCAGGGACTTTGGCTACAATCTGAGCAAAGTCCCACTCCTATGTGATAATGAGAGTGCTATCCGCATGGCGGATAATCCTGTTGAACACAGCCGCACAAAGCACATAGACATCCGGCATCACTTTTTGAGAGACCACCAGCAAAAGGGAGATATCAAAGTGTTTCATGTTAGCTCTGAGAACCAGCTAGCCGATATCTTTACCAAGCCTTTAGATGAGCAGACCTTTTGCAAGTTGCGTAGTGAGCTAAATGTCTTAGATTCGTGGAACTTGGATTGATTTATAGCATACATGTGTTTATGCCTTTGATCATGTTCCTTTTGCGTTGTGTTGTTTATTTATGGTGCTCAAGTTGTACATGCACTCCCCGGACCTCACAAGTCCTTTGCAAGTGATGCACAAATTTAGGGGGAGATGTGCTACAACTTGACCCTTTGAGACTAACTGTGTGCTTGAGTTTGCCTGATTTAGTCTCGAAGGAGGATTGAAAGGGAAAAGGTGGACTTGGACCATGCAAGTCTTCCACTGCACTCCGATGAAAGAGTAATTTATTCCAAGTTCATCTTTGTACTCTTATTGCCTTTTTACTCTTAGTTGAAGATTTTGGTGAGGCAATGGGGTTAAAGGGCCTAAATTGATCCCGTTTTGGTGCTTGATGCCAAAGGGGGAGAAAATAAGGCCAAAGCAATAAATGGATCAGCTACCACTTGTGAATTTTGAAAATAATAGAGTTAGAGTTTTTGTTTGTCAAAATACTCTTAATTGCTCTTATTGTCAAAAGTTGGTCTCCTGTGGGGAGAAGGTTTAATTATGGGAAAAAGGGGGAGTTTTTGAATCCTTGATCAAGTTCTCGTGAAATATCTCTCCTTATGTTTCAACATGTGTGTTTGACTTAGAGATAGGAAATTGAGTTTGATTTGCAAAAACAAACCAAGTGGTGGCAAAGAGTGATCCATATATGCCAAATCTGATTCAAAACAAAGTTGAGTTCTTATTTGAATTGATTTTGTACTTGTTCTACTTGCTTTATGTTGTGTTGGCATAAATCACCAAAAAGGGGGAGATTGAAAGGGAAATGTGCCCTTGGGCCATTTCTAAGTATTTTGGTGATTTAGTGTCCAACACAAGTGCCTAAGTGTTGATCTATGCAAAGTAGTTGACAAAGTGAAAATCAAGTCAAAAGGTATGTTTCTCAGACTTAGTACATTGTTTTAGAGACTAATGTATTGTGTCTAAGTGCTGGAAACAGGAGAAATCGAATTGAAGAAGAGATGGCCTTGTTCAGCCAAAGCCAGCTCTGTCTAGGAGCACCGGACTGTTCGGTGGTGCACCGGACAGTGTCCGGTGGTGCACCGGACAGTGTCCGGTGCGCCAGGCTGGCTCAGGCGAACTTGCTGCTCTCGGGAAGTGATTAACGGCGTACGGCTAAAATTCACCGGACTGTCCGGTGTGCACTGGACTGTCCGGTGAGCCAACGGTCGGCCGGGCCAACGGTCGGCCGCGCGATCCGCGCGAGACACGTGGCCAAGCCAACGGTCGGAAGGGGGCACCGGACTGTCCGGTGTGCACCAGATAGTGTCCGGTGCGCCAACGGCTCCAGATCGCCAACGGTCGGCTTCGCCAGATAAGGAAGGAGATCCACACCGGACAGTGTCCGGTGGTGCACCGGACTGCCCGGTGCGCCAGGCGACAGAAGGCAAGATTTGCCTTCCCGGATTGCTCTCAACGGCTCCTAGCTGCCTTGGGGCTATAAAAGAGACCCCTAGGCGCATGGAGGAGAAAACCAAGCATTCCTTGAGCACTCTTGATCACTCACACTCTATTCTTGCGCACTTGTTCGACATTCTAGTGATTTGAGCTCCGTTCTAGTGTGCTAGTCTTTTGAGCTTAAGTCTGGGTCTTGTGTGTGCGTATTTGCTGTGATCTTTGTGTCTTGTGTGAGTTGCTAATCCCTCCCTTACTCTGTGCTTCTTTGTGAACATCTTTGTAAGGGCGAGAGACTCCAAGTTGTGGAGATTCCTCGCGAACGGGATATAGAAAAGAAAAGCAAACACTGTGGTATTCAAGTGGGTCTTTGGACCGCTTGAGAGGGGTTGATTGCAACCCTCGTCCGTTGGGACGCCACAACGTGGAAGTAGGCAAGTGTTGTACTTGGCCGAACCACGGGATAAACCACTGTGTCTACCTGTGTTGATTCTCTTGTGGTTATTGTGTTTCGCTAAGACTCTTCTCTAGCCACTTGGCAATACTGTGCTAACTCTTAACCAAGTTTTTGTGGCATTAAGTTCAAGTTTTACAGGATCACCTATTCACCCCCCTCTAGGTGCTCTCAGTCCCGCCGCCGCCAACAGCACCTGGGGATGATCTCCCCCAGGTGCACCACCACCAGCAGCAACAACAGCAGCAGCAACAGTAGCAACATCAAAAGCAGCGGTCGCCCCGCTTCCAGGGTCGCTGGAAGGTCCAGGGCCCCAAGTGAGTGGAGCCCCTTTCTTTTTGATTAGTCTGTTTATCATGCCGATGGGTCTTAACCCATCCTTTGCTTGTCAGGGCTTCCTCCCCCTCTGCTCCCAAGGCCGTGCCTCCCCCGCCTCCAGCTGCTATCGCCGAGACAGCGCCATCGGGCCCCCAGGCTCTAGTTGGGGGTCCGGCAGCAGCGGCGCCAATGTCAAGCGGCGCTGCAGCGGCGGAGGGGGTCCCCACTGCTCCGACGGCTGCCGCAGCCTCAATGACTATGATGACGTCGAGTACACCATCGGCAACAGTAGAGGAGGCCCCAACTGTGCCCGCCTCCGCCATCGAGGTCGACGTGGGGACGCGTCCAGTTCCATCCCGCCGCCCACTCCGGAGGAGACAGAGGTGATCTTTGGGTGGCGGCTCCGATCCGGCACCGATCCAGAAGCGGCGTCGATTCCCCTCCCCTGGGTGCTGTCTCGTGCCCATCAGGCTCTTCACGAGACTGAGGCGGCGATCCTGCGGGAGTGGGAGGCGCTTGAGGCCGAACACCAGCGCCTCAGCGACTGGCGTACCTAGCTGGAGGAGCACACCAAGGCGGCGTCCCGCCAGTTCGCCTCTGAGCGGTCTAAGCTTGAGCGGGACCGCAAGGACTACAAGAAGGACCTCCAGAAGGTGTACGCCCGGGAGCTGGAGGTGGGCCTGAAGGAGAAGAGGCTCATCAAGAAGGAGGAGCACTTGAACCAGAGGGAGGAGGTCGTCACAAAGCTCTAGGCCAAGCTGAGTGCCTTTAACAAAATCCTGGAGGAGCAGCGGGTCGAGCAGACCGCGACTGTGGAGAGCCTGCCAAGGCTGTAGCGAGAGCTTGATGGCAAGTCCCACGACGCCGCCCTCACCGAGGAGAGGCTCAAAGCGAAAGGAGGATCCTTGGACAGGCGGGAGACGGACCTCGCCGGGCGGGAGGCAGACCTCGCCAGGCGAGAGAAGGATCTCGCCTTCAAGGAGGAAATGCTTGAAAGGCAGGAGAAGTCACTGGCCGAGCATGAGCTCGAGGCGGAGGAGAAGGAGCGGACGCTGGAGAAGCGGGTCCGCTAGTTCCGGGCGACGCAGGCAGCACCGAGCCCCCACGTGGTGGAGGCGATGATGAGGACACTTGAAGATCTCCAGGCGGAGCATTGCGCTGGGGTCCAGCGCATCGCCGCATGGGCCGGCGAGGCGAGCACGACACTGGTGCCGCTAGGGGTGAGTCCCATCCCGGTGTCGGAGCTGCCGACGTCCATCTCCGACGCGCTCCTGGTGCTAGACTCCGCTGCCGACCGCCTCTGACGCCTAGACCAGATCCTTAGCGCCCGCCTGGAGGCCGAAGGTGGCAGGCTCTGCTGGGCGGTAATCGAGTACATCCTGACGTGCTTCCAAAGCCACGACCCGGCCATCTCCTTGGAGCCGGTGATTGCTGGTCCGGTGGCCGACACCGAAGACGTCGCCCGGGAGGGCGTACAAGATACTATGGAGGTAGTGTCCCAGCGCTTCCAGCGGGATCCTGCCGATGACTAGTAGCTAGATCTGCAAAAACAGGGCAAGGGTTCCACTGGGGTGCGACTTGTAATATTTTTTTGGTTTTGTAAGATGCTTTTGGGAAGTATTAATCTAACAGTGACAGAACTTATCTGCATGCTATTTGTCTTTGTTGTGTGCGTCGTTACCAACTTCTCCCTGGTACTCGGCCCCCTGGGATGTAGGCTCGACGTGTCGAGGCTGGATGCCAGTATACTTAAGAAAGAATTGGTGACCTGCCCCCAGGAGGTAGTCTCGACTGGGACTGGGACCTGCACACAGCCTTGGCTAGGAAGCTTTAGTAGTGCACCCATAGGACCCACTAACTGGTATCTTTATCCTTTGGTTCACGCAACAGGACCTACAAGATTTAGACCAGGAAGCCAATTCGTGTGTCCGGACCCCATGGATCACAGCTCCAAATACTAGGGCACCCGTCGTAGAGTGGTGGAGCGTGTAGGCTTAGGATACGGGACTAGGCTAAGCGGCTACACAGCTCCGGACCACCCCAGGGGATGTGTGTCCGTTCTATTGAACCGCACCCTAGGTTGCTGGACCCACAGGACTATAGTTCCAAATACTAGGGTACCCGTCACAGAGTGGTGGAGCGTGCAGGCTTAGGGTAAGGAACCAAGCTACACGGCTACACAGCTCCGGACCACCCTAGGAGACAAGTACCCGTTCTCTAGAACTAGCCCCCAGGCTGCCGGACCCCCCCCCCCTACCGAGGGATCCCAAATTGCAAGACTGGCTACTCAATTCGGATGTCATTATACCAGCAAGGGTGGGAACTGTTTGGGTGGGTTAGATAAAAATGATCCTCGTAAATTGAAGCAAAAACAAGACCATCACAAAAACAAATATGGGGGCGAATCTTTTCTTTATAACTTGATATTCATGAGTGTAGGCCAACAGACCGGGTTTATGAGGACGGACCTCACCGGGTTGGCGTACATATATGCACAACTTAGTTACAAAGGAAGAAAACTGAATCCCCAGGCTTGTTTTATGGGAAAAACTTACGGAGATGCTCTATGTTCTAGGGATTGGGAAGAGGCACTCCTTTAGTCGTGGCAAGGCGGACACACCCGGGTCGGCATACTTCCGTCACCTTGAAGGGTCCTTCCCAGCCGGGGGAGAGTTTGTGGAGCCCTTCTCGGTTCAGTACTCACCTTAGGAGTAGGTCCCAACCTGGAGCTCCCTACTATGCACGAACCGCTGGTGGTAACGCCTGAGCGCTTGGTTGTACCGTGCATTTCGGATCGTCGCTCGCCATCTGCGCTCGTCGATGAAGTCCATGTCCTCATGTCATAGCCGTTCCTGCATAGACTCATCGAAAGCCTGGACCTGTGGGGAGCCCATAATGATTTCCGAGGGAAGGCAGGCTTCGGCCCCATAGACCAGGAAGAACGGGGTCTCCCCGGTAGCTCGGCTGGGTGTGGTCCGGTTCCCCCACAGTACCAACGGAAGTTTACTGACCCAATTTGCACCATGCTTTTTCAAGTAGTCATAGGTGCGTGTCGTTGTCGTCACCGGAATCGGAGTCCCCAATGAAAACATCCTTCAGGACCCCTCAGGTGACTGATACCCGAGGTCCCGTTCTCCCACGACCACATCACCGTCATCGACCTTCTCCTTGCCAGGCCGGCGACGAGGCGGGGAGCCATCCTTGGACGTCTGCTCGCGTCGCTCGTTGACGCGCTTCGTGAGCTTGATGATCTCACGGCACTCCGTGGCGCTGTGGCGACTGTTGGGGTGCATAGGGCATGAGCCGCTGTTGCCCCCTGCGACCGTGGGCGCTTATTGCGCTTGTTGCGCTCGTTCTGGCCCCCAGTCACGCCTGCGACGACCGGAGCAGCAGATGGCGGCTTCTCGTGGCCGTGGTTCTTCTTCTTCTTCTTCTTGCCGCCCTAAGCGATGGCACCCGAGCCACCCATCTGGGTAACCCCGGTCTGTGGTGTCGAGTGCCATGCACGGCCCTCGGTAGCCCTGGCACACTTGTCGGCCAGAGCGAAGAGTATGGTGATAGTTTCCACGTCATGCGTGGCCAACTTCTCCAGCATCTTTTCATCACGTACCCCCTTGGCAGAAAGCGGTGATGATGGAAGCATCGAAGATACGGGGTATAGTCCCTCGTACCTTGGTAAAGCGGGAGATGAAGGCCCAGAGAGTTTCCCCGGGCTCCTGCCTCACTGCATGGAGGTGGGCCTCCACGCCATGCCGTTGATAAGCGCTGGCGAAGTTCGTTGTGAACCGCGCGCAGAGCTCTTCCCAGGAGTAGATTGATCCTAGGGTGAGGTTCATGAGCCAAATCCGGGCTGGCCTAGACAAGGCTACATGGAAGTATGTCGCCATTACAGCACTGTCTCCACCTGCTGCCGTAATGGCGGTGACGTATACCTGCACGAATTCTGACGGGTTTGACCTACTGTCGTACTTCTCCGGCAGGTGTGGCCGGAACTTGGATGGCCAGGTCGCCATGCGGAGATGATCCGCCAGTGCGGCGCAGCCCACGCCAGCCAACGGGACACCCGCCTGAATTCGGGCACCCGTTGGAGTTTGCGGTGCGACCACAACGAAGTCATAGTCGAGGTTGCGACCCTCGACGTTATGTCGACGCTCACGCGCCCTCTCTAGAGAGACGCGGGCATCCTCGCCCGCACGCCTGCGGTTGAGTTCTGCCCGCAGGTCACTAGACCTCTCTAGAGAGACTGGAGCGTCCTCTCCCGCACGCCTGTGGTTGAGCTCCGCCCGCAGGTCCTCAGTCGGTGCGGCCCTCACCGAGGGTGAGCGCACTGACGCCGACGCCTCATGTTGGCGCCGGGATGACCGAGGCCTGGGCCTGGCTGAGCCAGAATGCGCCATGCCAAGCAGTCGGTCGACATCGTCACGCCACTACTTCATGGCCCCTGGCGAGGCCGTCGAGCTAGGAGGGTGGCGTAGCAATTCTCGGGCCACAGACAGCGCCCCAGGCGCAGCCCTAGACGCCCTGGACGCTTGCGCAGGAGTGTGCTGCCACGTAGAGTGCACAACAGTAGCACCAGGCGCAGGGCGGTTGGTGGCCCGTGGTGTGAAAGACACAGCCTCTTCCTCCACCGGGAAGTCCTCGGGCATGAAATGATGGTGCTCGACGATGTGGACCATGGTGTCGAGCAGAAAAACAAGCAAAAATCTAATGTCAAGCCCCCTACCTGGCGCGCCAAATGTCACGGAGGAAATTCTTCGACCGGGTGGTGGAACGCACCCGCCCTAAACCCTAAAATGAGGAGGGGCCTAAGCATTTTGCCTACTAGATGGATTCGGGATGAACACAAGAACACACAAGGGTTTAGAGTGGTTCAGGCCGCCAGAGCGTAATACCCTACTCCACTGTGTGTTGTATTGAGCTTGAGAGCTTGTGAGTCTAAGAGCGTGTAAGTGAGTGTAAGAGAGTCTGAGTGAATCTGCCTTGTAACGTCGTGTGCCCTCCCTTTTATAGTTCAAGGGGGCACGTACAAGGATGTTGAGCCCCGACATGTGGGCCCAGGGGCAAAATGGAAGGAAGTAACTAATGCCTATAACGCCAGGGTGATCTCCGAGCGCCATAATGTCCGTAGTCGATATAGTATTGATATGTCGTGGCTGCTTCCTCGGTAACGCGCGAGTGATGATGAGCATAGTGTACGCCGCAGCACGGGCGTACTGCCTGCCAGTGGAATGGATAGGCACGTCGCCTGCGGGATGGCCTGGTCGCCGCCCGTCAGCGGAGTGGACAGGGCACATTAAATGCTGAGGCGGCACATCGCCTGCCAGTGTAATGGATAGGGCTCATTAAATGCCGAGGCGACACATCACCTGCCAGTGGAATGGACAGGCGGCGTGCCTTATCCGCAATAAATGCAGAGGCCGCGTGGCCCAGAGGCCTTACGTCAGTGAGAGGCTGAGAGCACCTAGAGGGGGGGTGAATAGGTGATCCTGTAAAATTCAACACTAAATAGCCACAAAACTTAGTTATAGAAGTGTTAGTGCAATTGAGGAGCGAGTTCTTGTGGATAAAAACAATCACAGAGAAATCAATCACAAGAGACACGCGATTTTATCCCGTGGTTCGGCCAAGTAACACTTGCCTACTTCTACGTTGTGGCGTCCCAATGGACGAGGGTTGCACTCAACCCCTTTCAAGTGATCCGATGATTAACTTGAATACCATGGTTTTTCCTTTAGATGATTATTCCCGTTTGTGAGAAATCTCCACAAGATTGGAGTCTCTCGCCCTTACAACAAAGATCACAATAAAAGCACGGAGTAAGGTTGGGATGAGCAACACACACAAGACACAAATCGCATCACACCCATGCACACAAGAGAAGTCTTGAGCTCAAATGACAACACATGGAGTCCTTGACTCGAATAGAGCTCAAATCTCTAACACAATGAGGCGAATGCGCGATAACAAAGTCTGGATGTCGTAGGATGCTTGGGTATCTCCTCCATGCGCCTAGGGGTCCCTTTTATAGCCCCAAGGCAGCTAGGAGCCGTTGAAGACAATCTTGGAAGGCTAATCTTGCCTTATGTCGTGTGGTGCACCGGACAGTCCGGTGCACCACCGGACAGTCATTGTAGTTGTCCGATGCGCGATTGCTTTTCCAAAAACAGGCACAGTCGACCGTTGCAGCTTTGGGCCCGTTGGCGCACCAGAAACTGTCCGGTGCACACCGGACAGTCCGGTGCCCCCCTGCCGACCGTTGGTGCGGGCCACGCGTCGCCCGCGGATTGCGCGGCCGACCGTTGCGCTGGCGACCGTTGGCTCACCGGACAGTCCGGTGAATTATAGTCGTACGCCGCCAAACTTTTCCCGAGAGCGGCCTTTTCACCGGAGACAGCCTGGTGCACCGGACACCGGACAGTCCGGTGTGCTAGTGAAAGGGAATTAGGCTTACACCTAGTTCCTAAATAATTTTGGTGGTTGAATTGCCCAACACAAATCTTTGGACTAACTAGTTTGCCCAAGTGTATAGATTATACAGGTGTAAAAGGTTCACACTCAGCCAATAAAAAGACCAAGTTTTGGATTCAATAAAGGAGCAAAGGGGCAACCGAGGGCACCCCTGGTCTGGCGCACCGGACTGTCCGGTGTGCCACCGGACAGTGAACAGTACCTGTCCGGTGCACCAGGGGACTCAGACTCAAACTCTTCGCCTTCGGGAATTCTCGGAAGCCGGCGCGCTATAATTCACCGGACTGTCCGGTGTGCACCGGACATGTCCGGTGCTCCAAGGAAGCTCGGCCTCCTGAACTCGCCAGCCTCGGGTTCGCGCGGCAGCCGCTCCGCTAAAATTCACCGGACTGTCCGGTGTGCACCGGACTGTCCGGTGTGCCAGCGGAGCAACGGCTCCCTGCGGCGCCAACGGCTCCCTGCGGTGCATTTAATGCGCGCGCAGCGCGCGCAGACGGCAGGCTCACCCATACCGGTGCACCGGACATCAAACAGTACATGTCCGGTGTGCACCGGACACCCAGGCAGGCCCACAAGTCAGAAGCTCCAACGGTCAGAATCCAACGGCAGTGATGACGTGGCAGGGGCACCGGACTGTCCGGTGTGCACCGGACTGTCCGGTGCGCCATCGTGCAGACGCCTCCAGCCAACGGTCAAGTTTGGTGGTTGGGGCTATAAATACCCCAACCACCCCACCATTCATTGCATCCAAGTTTTCCACTTCTCAACTACTACAAGAGCTCTAGCATTCAATTCTAGACACACAAAAGAGATCAAATCCTCTCCAATTCCACACAAAGCCCTAGTGACTAGTGAGAGTGATTTGCCGTGTTCATTTGAGCTCTTGCGCTTGGATTGCTTCTTTTCTTTCTCACTTGTTCTTGAGATCACAACTCCATTGTAATCAAGGCAAGAGGCACCAATTGTGTGGTGGCCCTTGCGGGGAAGTTTTTGTTCCCGGCTTTGATTTGAGAAGAGAAGCTCACTCGGTCCGAGGGACCGTTTGAGAGAGGGAAGGGTTGAAAGAGACCCGGCCTTTGTGGCCTCCTCAACGGGGAGTAGGTTTGCAAGAACCGAACCTCGGTAAAACAAATCTCCGTGTCTCACTTGCTTATTCGCTTGGGATTTGTTTTGCGCCCTCTCTCGTGGACTCGTTTATATTTCTAACGCTAACCCGGCTTGTAGTTGTGTTTATATTTGTAAATTTCAGTTTCGCCCTATTCACCCCCCCTCTAGGCGACTATCAATTGGTATCAGAAGCCCGGTGCTTCATTAGAGCCTAACCGCTCGAAGTGATGTCGGGAGATCACGCCAAGAAGGAGATGGAGACCGGCGAAAAGCCCACTACAAGCCACGGGAGCACTTCATCGGAAGAGTCCCGCACCAAAAGGAGGGAGAAGAAGAAGAGCTCCTCCAACAAGGGGAAGGAGAAGAAATCTTCTTCTCATCACAAAGAGAAGAAGGAAAAATCTTCTTCCCACAAGCCACATCGGAAAGGCGACAAGCACAAGAGGATGAGGAAGGTGGTCTACTACGAGACCGACACTTCATCAACATCAACCTCCGACTCCGATGCGCCCTCCGTCACTTCTAAGCGCCAAGAGCGCAAGAAGTATAGTAAGATTCCCCTACGCTACCCTCGCATTTCCAAACATACACCTTTACTTTCCGTCCCACTAGGCAAACCACCAACTTTTGATGGTGAAGATTACGCTAGGTGGAGCGATTTAATGCGATTTCATCTAATCTCGCTCCACAAAAGCATATGGGATGTTGTTGAGTTTGGTGCGCAGGTACCATCCGTAGGGGATGAGAACTATGATGAGGATGAGGTAGCCCAAATCGAGCACTTCAACTCACAAGCCACAATAATTCTCCTCGCCTCACTAAGTAAAGAGGAATATAACAAAGTACAAGGGTTGAAGAACGCCAAGGAGGTTTGGGATGTACTCAAAACCGTGCACGAGGGAGATGAGCTCACCAAGATCACCAAGCGGGAAACGATCGAGGGGGAGCTCGGTCGGTTCCGGCTTCACAAAGGGGAGGAGCCACAACACATGTACAACCGGCTCAAGACTTTGGTAAACCAAGTGCGCAACCTCGGGAGCAAGAAGTGGGACGACCACGAAGTGGTAAATGTTATTTTAAGATCTCTTATTTTTCTTAATCCCACTCAAGTTCAATTGATTCGTGGCAATCCTAGATATACTAAAATGACCCCCGAGGAAGTCATCGGGCATTTTGTAAGTTTTGAGTGCATGATAGAAGGCTCGAGGAAAATCAACGAGCTTGGCGACACATCCGAAGCTCAACCCGTTGCTTTCAAGGCGACGGAAGAAAAGAAGGAGGAGTCTACACCAAGTCGACAACCAATAGACGCCTCCAAGCTTGACAATGAGGAGATGGCGCTCGTCATCAAGAGCTTCCGCCAAATCCTCAAACAAAGGAGGGGGAAAGACTACAAGTCCCGCTCCAAGAAGGTTTGCTACAAATGTGGTAAGCCCGGTCATTTTATTGCTAAATGTCCTATGTCTAGTGACAGTGACCGAGGCGACGACAAGAAGGGGAGAAGAAAGGAGAAGAAGAGGTACTACAGGAAGAAGGGCGGCGATGCCCATGTTTGTCGCGAGTGGGATTCCGACGAGAGCTCAAGCGACTCCTCCGACGACGAGGACGCCGCCAACATCGCCGTCACCAAGGGACTTCTCTTCCCCAACGTCGGCCACAAGTGCCTCATGGCAAAGGACGGCAAAAAGAAGAAGGTTAAATCCAACTCCTCCACTAAATATGAATCGTCTAGTGATGATAATGCTAGTGATGAGGAGGATAATTTGCGTATTCTCTTTGCCAATCTTAACATGGAGCAAAAAGAAAAACTAAATGAATTGATTAGTGCTATTCATGAAAAGGATGACCTTTTGGACTCCCAAGAGGATTGTCTAATTAAAGAAAACAAGAAACATGTTAAGGTTAAAAAGGCTTATGCTCTAGAAGTAGAAAAATGTGAAAAATTGTCTAGTGAGCTAAGCACTTGTCGTGAGATGATTGACAACCTTAGAAATGAAAATGCTATTTTAAATGCTAAGGTTGATTCACATGTTTGTAATGTTTCAATTACCAATCTTAGAGATGATAATGTTGACTTGCTTGCTAAGATTGATGAATTGAATGCATCTCTTGCTAGCCTTAGATTAGAGAATGAAGATTTAATTGCTAAGGCTAAAGATTTTGATGTTTGCAAAGTTACAATTTCCAATCTTAAAGATAAAAATGATATTCTTCATGCTAAGATTGTGGAACTTGATTCTTGCAAACCCTCTACATCTACCATTGAGCATGTCACTATTTGTGCTAGATGTAGAGATATTGATGTTAATGCTATTCATGATCACATGATCTTAATTAAGCTACAAAATGATCATATAGCTAAACTTGATGCTAAAATTGCCGAGCACAACTTAGAAAATGAGAAATTTAAATTTGCTCGTAGCATGCTTTATAATGGGAGACGCCCTGGCATTAAGGATGGCATTGGCTTCCAAAGGGGAGACAATGTCAAACTTAATGCCCCTCCTAAAAATTTGTCTAACTTTGTTAAGGGCAAGGCTCCCATGCCTCAGGATAACGAGGGTTACATTTTGTACCCTGCCGGTTATCCCGAGAGCAAAATTAGGAGAATTCACTCTAGGAAGTCTCACTCTGGCCCTAACCATGCTTTTATGTATAGGCGTGAGACATCTAGCTCTAGGCAACCAACCCGTGCCAAGTTGCCTAGAAAGAAAACTCCTAATGCATCAAATGATCATGCCATTTCATTTAAAACTTTTGATGCATCTTATGTGCTTACTAGCAAATCCGGCAAGGTAGTTGCCAAATTTGTTGGGGGCAAACACAAGGGCTCCAAGACTTGTGTTTGGGTACCCAAAGTTCTTGTATCTAATGCCAAAGGACCCAAAACAGTTTGGGTACCTAAAGTCAAGAACTAAATTTGTTTTGTAGGTTTATGCATCCGGGGGCTCAAGTTGGATACTCGACAGCGGGTGCACAAACCACATGACAGGGGAGAAAAGGATGTTCTCCTCATATGAGAAAAACCAAGATCCCCAACGAGCTATCACATTCGGGGATGGAAATCAAGGTTTGGTCAAAGGATTGGGTAAAATTGCTATATCTCCTGACCATTCCATTTCTAATGTTTTTCTTGTTGATTCATTAGATTACAACTTGCTTTCTGTTTCCCAATTATGTCAAATGGGCTACAACTGTCTATTCACTGATATAGGTGTCACTATCTTTAGAAGAAGTGATGATTCAATAGCATTTAAGGGAGTGTTAGAGGGTCAGCTATACTTGGTAGATTTTGATAGAGCTGAACTCGACACTTGCTTAATTGCTAAGACTAACATGGGTTGGCTCTGGCATCGCCGACTAGCCCATGTTGGGATGAAGAATCTTCACAAGCTTCTAAAGGGAGAGCACATTTTAGGATTAACAAATGTTCATTTTGAGAAAGACAGGATTTGTAGCGCATGCCAGGCAGGGAAGCAAGTTGGAGTCCATCATCCACACAAGAACATCATGACGACCGACAGGCCGCTTGAGCTACTCCACATGGATTTATTCGGCCCGATTGCTTACATAAGCATCGGCGGGAGTAAGTACTGTCTTGTAATAGTGGATGATTATTCTCGCTTCACTTGGGTATTCTTTTTACAGGAAAAATCTCAAACCCAAGAGACCTTAAAGGGATTCTTGAGACGGGCTCAAAATGAGTTCGCCTTAAGGATCAAGAAAATAAGAAGCGACAACGGGACGGAGTTCAAGAACTCTCAAATTGGAAGCTTCCTTGAGGAGGAGGGCATCAAGCATGAGTTCTCCTCTCCCTACACGCCACAACAAAATGGTGTAGTGGAGAGGAAGAATCGAACTCTTTTGGACATGGCAAGAACCATGCTTGATGAGTACAAGACACCGGACCGGTTTTGGGCCGAAGCGGTCAACACCGCCTGCTACGCCATCAACCGGTTATATCTTCACCGAATCCTCAAGAAGACATCCTATGAACTCCTAACCGGTAAAAAGCCCAACATTTCATATTTTAGAGTTTTTGGTAGCAAATGCTTTATTCTTGTTAAAAGAGGTAGAAAATCTAAATTTGCTCCTAAAACTGTAGAAGGCTTTTTACTTGGTTATGACTCAAACACAAGGGCATATAGGGTCTTTAACAAGTCCACTGGACTAGTTGAAGTCTCATGTGACGTTGTGTTTGATGAAACTAACGGCTCTCAAGTAGAGCAAGTTGATCTTGATGAGATAGGTAATGAAGGGGCTCCATGCATCGCGCTAAGGAACATGTCCATTGGTGATGTGTGTCCTAAGGAATCCGAAGAGCCTCCCAATGCACAAGATCAACCATCCTCCTCCATGCAAGCATCTCCACCCACTCAAAATGAGAATGAGGCTCAAGTTGATGAAGGGCAAAATCAAGAAGATGAGCCACCTCAAGATGATAGCAATGATCAAGGGGGAGATGCAAATGATCAAGAAAAGGAGGATGAGGAAGAACCAAGGCCGCCACACCCAAGAGTCCACCAAGCAATTCAACGAGATCACCCCGTCAACACCATCCTCGGAGACATTCATAAGGGGGTAACCACTCGATCTCGTGTTGCTCATTTTTGTGAACATTACTCTTTTGTTTCCTCTATTGAGCCACACAGGGTAGAGGAAGCACTTCAAGATTCGGATTGGGTGGTGGCGATGCAAGAGGAGCTCAACAACTTCACTAGGAATGAGGTATGGCATTTAGTTCCACGTCCTAACCAAAATGTTGTAGGAACCAAATGGGTCTTCCGCAACAAGCAAGATGAGCATGGTGTGGTGACAAGGAACAAAGCTCGACTCGTGGCCAAAGGGTATTCACAAGTCGAAGGTTTGGATTTCGGTGAAACCTATGCACCCGTAGCTAGGCTTGAGTCAATTCGCATATTATTAGCCTATGCTACTTACCATGGCTTTAAGCTTTATCAAATGGACGTGAAAAGTGCCTTCCTCAATGGACCAATCAAGGAAGAGGTCTATGTTGAGCAACCTCCCGGCTTTGAAGACAGTGAGTATCCTAACCATGTTTATAGGCTCTCTAAGGCGCTTTATGGGCTCAAGCAAGCCCCAAGAGCATGGTATGAATGCCTAAGAGATTTCCTTATTGCTAATGGCTTCAAAGTCGGCAAGGCCGATCCTACACTCTTTACTAAAACTCTTGAAAGTGACTTGTTTGTATGCCAAATTTATGTTGATGATATCATATTTGGGTCTACTAACGAGTCTACATGTGAAGAGTTTAGTAGGATCATGACACAGAAATTCGAGATGTCGATGATGGGGGAGTTGAAGTACTTTCTAGGATTCCAAGTCAAGCAACTCCAAGAGGGCACCTTCATTAGCCAAACGAAGTACACTCAAGACATTCTTGCTAAGTTTGGGATGAAGGATGCCAAACCCATCAAGACACCCATGGGAACTAATGGGCATCTCGACCTCGACACGGGAGGTAAGTCCGTGGATCAAAAGGTATACCGGTCGATGATTGGGTCATTGCTTTATTTATGTGCATCTCGACCGGACATTATGCTTTCCGTTTGCATGTGTGCAAGATTCCAATCCGACCCTAAGGAATCACACCTTACGGCCGTAAAACGAATCTTGAGATATTTGGCTTACACACCTAAGTTTGGGCTTTGGTACCCTCGGGGATCCACATTTGATTTGATTGGTTATTCGGATGCCGATTGGGCAGGGTGCAAGATTAATAGGAAGAGCACATCGGGGACTTGCCAGTTCTTGGGAAGATCCTTGGTGTCTTGGGCTTCAAAGAAGCAAAATTCGGTCGCTCTTTCCACCGCCGAAGCCGAGTATATTGCCGCAGGCCATTGTTGCGCGCAATTACTTTGGATGAGGCAGACCCTGCGGGACTATGGTTACAAATTAACCAAAGTTCCTTTGCTATGTGATAATGAGAGTGCAATCAAAATGGCCGACAATCCCGTCGAGCATAGCCGCACTAAGCACATAGCCATTCGGTATCATTTTCTTAGGGATCACCAACAAAAGGGAGATATCGAGATTTCTTACATTAACACTAAAGATCAATTAGCCGATATCTTTACCAAGCCTCTTGATGAACAATCTTTTACCAGACTTAGGCATGAGCTCAATATTCTTGATTCTAGAAATTTCTTTTGCTAACTTGCACACATAGCTCTTTTGAATACCTTTGATTATATCTCTTTTATGTACTATGACTAATGTGTTTTCAAGTCTATTTCAAACCAAGTCATAGGTATATTAAAAGGGAATTAGAGTCTTCGGCGAAGACAAAGGCTTCCACTCCGTAACTCATACTTCGCCATCACTCCGAGCAACTCTCTATTCTTTAGGGGAGAAATGAGCATCAAAGAAAAGAACTTCATCCCTGGGGGAGAGAGTAAAAGCTCAAAAGCTAAAGGACCGGACTTCGCTTTTGGTATAATCTTAACTCATTTATTTTATGACCAAAGGGGAAGATAGCACTTCGAGGGCTCTAATGATTCCGTTTTTGGCGATTCATGCCAAAAAGGGGGAGAAATGAGCCCAAAGCAAAAGGACCGCACCACCACCACCAATTTCAAAAACTTAGCGTTTTTCAAAAGTATTTATCAATTGTTATCCTATTATGTTCAAAAGGGGGATTTCAAAAATCTTACTTCAAAACCCTCTTGAACACTAAGAGGAGGATTTAATTTAGGGGGAGTTTTGTTTAGTCAAAGGAAAAGCATTTGAAACAGGGGGAGAAAATTTCAAATCTTAAAAATGCTTTACAAACTCTTATTCACTTACCTTTGACTATTTGCAAAAGATCTTTGAAATGGATTTACAAAAAGAATTTGCAAAAACAAAACATGTGGTGCAAACGTGGTCCAAAATACTAAATAAGAAAGAAACATTCCATGCATATCTTGTAAGTAGTTATATTGGCTCAATTCCAAGCAACCTTTACACTTACATTAAGCAAACTAGTTCAATTATGCACATCTCTATTTGCTTTGGTTTGTGTTGGCATCAATCACCAAAAAGGGGGAGATTGAAAGGGAATTAGGCTTACACCTAGTTCCTAAATAATTTTGGTGGTTGAATTGCCCAACACAAATCTTTGGACTAACTAGTTTGCCCAAGTGTATAGATTATACAGGTGTAAAAGGTTCACACTCAGCCAATAAAAAGACCAAGTTTTGGATTCAATAAAGGAGCAAAGGGGCAACCGAGGGCACCCCTGGTCTGGCGCACCGGACTGTCCGGTGTGCCACCGGACAGTGAACAGTACCTGTCCGGTGCACCAGGGGACTCAGACTCAAACTCTTCGCCTTCGGGAATTCTCGGAAGCCGGCGCGCTATAATTCACCGGACTGTCCGGTGTGCACCGGACATGTCCGGTGCTCCAAGGAAGCTCGGCCTCCTGAACTCGCCAGCCTCGGGTTCGCGCGGCAGCCGCTCCGCTAAAATTCACCGGACTGTCCGGTGTGCACCGGACTGTCCGGTGTGCCAGCGGAGCAACGGCTCCCTGCGGCGCCAACGGCTCCCTGCGGCGCCAACGGCTCCCTGCGGTGCATTTAATGCGCGCGCAGCGCGCGCAGACGGCAGGCTCACCCATACCGGTGCACCGGACATCAAACAGTACATGTCCGGTGTGCACCGGACACCCAGGCGGGCCCACAAGTCAGAAGCTCCAACGGTCAGAATCCAACGGCAGTGATGACGTGGCAGGGGCACCGGACTGTCCGGTGTGCACCGGACTGTCCGGTGCGCCATCGTGCAGACGCCTCTAGCCAACGGTCAAGTTTGGTGGTTGGGGCTATAAATACCCCAACCACCCCACCATTCATTGCATCCAAGTTTTCCACTTCTCAACTACTACAAGAGCTCTAGCATTCAATTCTAGACACACAAAAGAGATCAAATCCTCTCCAATTCCACACAAAGCCCTAGTGACTAGTGAGAGTGATTTGCCGTGTTCATTTGAGCTCTTGCGCTTGGATTGCTTCTTTTCTTTCTCACTTGTTCTTGAGATCACAACTCCATTGTAATCAAGGCAAGAGGCACCAATTGTGTGGTGGCCCTTGCGGGGAAGTTTTTGTTCCCGGCTTTGATTTGAGAAGAGAAGCTCACTCGGTCCGAGGGACCGTTTGAGAGAGGGAAGGGTTGAAAGAGACCCGGCCTTTGTGGCCTCCTCAACGGGGAGTAGGTTTGCAAGAACCGAACCTCGGTAAAACAAATCTCCGTGTCTCACTTGCTTATTCGCTTGGGATTTGTTTTCCGCCCTCTCTCGTGGACTCGTTTATATTTCTAACGCTAACCCGGCTTGTAGTTGTGTTTATATTTGTAAATTTCAGTTTCGCCCTATTCACCCCCCCTCTAGGCGACTATCAGCTAGACTAAGCTGAGTTTTGGCTGCTCCGAGCCAAGTCTTTTTGGTTTCTTTTCTTCCTGTTTCTAGCACTTAGACACAATATGTTAGTACTCAAAACAATGTACTAAGTCTAAAAACGTACCTTGTTACATGATTTGCAGTTCTTGCTTGTTTGGCACATAGCTACTCACTTATTATGTGTTGGACACTTAATCACCAAAACATTATAGAAATGGCCCAAGGGCACCCAATAGAACCAGTCCCATAGAAACATCTCTTCAAAAGGTGAAGAATGGTAGCTAATTGATTAGCATTTTATATTCTTTAAACCAGGTAATAAGAATTACTAATATTTAGTATCTAATTGTTGTTCAAGAAATATCTGTAGTATATCCCATCCAATACCTCTACATCTGTCGGAGAGGAAATTCTCCGGCTGGGTGGCGGAATGCACCTGCCCTAAATCCTAAGATGAGGAGGGGCCTAAGCGTTTTGCCTGCTAGATGGATTCGGGATGAACACAAGAACACACAAGGGTTTAGAGTGGTTCAGGCTGCCAGAGCGTAATACCATACTCCACTGTGTGTTGTATTGAGCTTGAGAGCTTGTGAGTCTGAGAGCGTGTAAGGTAGTGTTTGGATGGATGGATGAGGAAGAATGAAGAGGGATGGGGTGAGATCATTCTAACTTGACCTATGTTTGGTTTGGAGATCCAGAGTTAGGGTCAAGGAATATTCTTTAAAAATAGTGGATGAGGCCATCCCTCAAAAATAAGGGACGGGTCAACCCAGGGTTGATCCCGTCCCATCCCTCGTTGACACCGAACCAAACACATCATAAGTGAGTGTAAGAGAGTCTGAGTGAATTTGCCTTGTAACGTCGTGTGCCCTCCCTTTTATAGCTCAAGGGGGGCACGCACAAGGATGCTGAGCCCCGACATGTGGGCCCAGGAGCAAAATGGAAGGAAGTAACTAATGCCTGTAACGCCAGGGTGATCTCCGAGCGCCATAATATCCGTAGTCGATATAGTATTGATATGTCGCGGCTGCTTCCTCGGTAACGCGCGAGTGATGATGAGCATAGTGTACGCCGCAGCACGGGCGTACTGCCTGTCAGTGGAATGGACAGGCACGCCGCCTGCGGGATGGTCTGGTCGCCGCCTGTCAGTGGAGTGGACAGGGCACATTAAATGCTGAGGCGGCACATCGCCTGCCAGTGGAATGGACAAGGCTCATTAAATGTCGAGTCAGCACATCACCTGCCAGTGGAATGGACAGGCGGCACGTCTTATCCGCAATAAATGCAGAGGCCGCGCGACCCAGAGGCTTTACGTCAGGCTCCGCCCGCTGGCTTACGTCACGGGCAGTAAGCCACGTGGCAGCATCGGGTCTCCGCCTAAGCGAGGAGCAGAAGCGTACACGGTATGGTTCGGACACGTGTCGGCTCCGGACCCCCGCCTGGCCTTGATTAAGGCCTGGGTATTCTTTGTCCCAGAATCCCGGGACCCTGCTGTGAGTGGTTCGGACCCCACACAGGGGGTCCGGAACCCGTCCCAGGGGTCCGGTTCGCGCCCGTGGAGGTCTTGGACCTTACCCGGGGGTCCGGTCTGTATATACAGGGGTCCGACACCTTCCCATGGGTTTCGGACTCACTGTTGATACCTTGGAGTATATCATCTTCTCTGGCCATGTAGAAGCCCCGGAGCCGACCACGTGGTGGGGTCGGGTGATGTTTACCACGCGACTAGTAAGGGGTACCCCTGTTTCAGGGTACCGACAACATCCATTCCTAGCTCCAGAAAATCAATACAAATTACAAATACAGGAACTGACGATTTCATTATAACCCACTAATATATTGAAAAAGTGTTTAAAAGGATAAGCACCAAAATACATGCTCAGCAGCACTGAACATACAAAGGAACATGCTCAACTTAAAAAAATGTTGTACTAAATCATTTGATGATACAACAATATAAGAGAATAAATAGCACTTTGATTCTGTGAACACTCATTGTTTGTTTGTGTACTGCAGCAATGTGTTCATCGTTTTCCTTACGGTTAACATTTTGTGACCATAGCTATTAAGATATTTAAGCGGCATTTTTCTTCTTGATGTCATGAATTTTAAACATCAGACATCGTGTCGGTCTGCTGCCTCAAATCAGAATTCCAGTTGTATCCTTACCGAATTGGACCAACATTTTATTACCCCTGCGTGAAAGATAATAGGCAGAAAAAACCACAAAACAACTATTTTAAGCTACTTTACAACTCTCGCTAGATAATGCTAACAAATTCTTGAAACAAATTTTAAATTTACCGGAGAATCATCATTAAGACTAAATTAGCCTATAAAGATTCAACACATGAACTTCCTTAGTGCAAATTGTGAGCAAACAACAAAAGAGTTTCTGGTGTGTACAAGAAAAAAAAGTATTGTACTAATGCTACACTAAACCTACATATCCCTCCCACTGTAGACGCTCCCATCTGGGACCATAATATGATAGTACTATAAAAACCTAAACAGAAACGACCATAGTAAAAATTTACAACACTCTCACTATCTGCATTACATTATTCATAAATTATTAAGGTAACTATATAGCCTAGCCTACTTGTATATAGATGAAATTCTAGATATATATATTTTACTATATATGTACCTAGACATGATGTATATCTAGGTGTGTAGCAAAACCTATATGCACATCAGAGTCAGAACGACTTATAACTTGGAATGAAGTAGATAGCTTGTCACCCACCTGTAATACAAAAGATGCCAGGTACAATTGGTTAATAAAAACTGACAAGGGATGTTTCAGGAAACTAATACACTACTTATGTAGCAACACTCAACCAAAAAAAGATTCTGAACAGATTCCTCTACTGTATTTGCCTTTCTCCCCCTTTGCCTTGTTAAATATAGAAAGTATAACGGTATAATAATAGAAGTAAACCAAAACAGAAACCCACCTCCTTAGCTGGCTCGCTCAATGTAGTGTCCATTGATCTTGCTATCACATTTGGCAATATTTTAGTAGTGCAGTCAGAAGCAAATTTTAACATTACAAATTTAAAAGTAACGACATCAGATTTGTTGCTGGCCAAAGAATTGTTCTAATAAAATAAAATGAGCATTCAAATAGGAGTACACTGGAGAAAGGTGGGTGGGTGTATTTCATACCAGACAAATTACTCAGGTTCAGAGATTCAGGGAACCAAAGATGGGGTTGGCATAACTGGACGGGGTCGTGGTCACTAGAAATGGCTACCTCCCCTGATAATAAGACCTTGGCACCTTAAATCTGTTCACAAAAGACGGTAAGAAATCTTTGTTTCTCAAACAGATGTGTATTCAGTTTCCAAATGCTAACATGTTCTCATCATCCTTGCCTTTGCCTTGGTGCTCAAGTCCTTGCATCAACCCAGTTCATCCTTGATGCTAACACAAGCAATGACTCTCTCCCCGAGGCAGGCCTGGGCGTTCGGTTCTTCGGTTCGGTTCGGTTCCTCGGTTCTTGTATGAATTCGGTTCTTCAAAAACTAGAACCGAAATAGCAGTACAAAGGAACCAGAACCGACTAGTTCGGTTCCTCGGTTCTAACCGAATTGTAACTGTTAGAGACTAGACAGAGTAGCCGGTGGCAGTGGGTGCCTGGGCGGCTGAGCGCGGGCGGTGTCGCGGTTGCGGTGGCCGGCTGGGCGTGGGCGGCTTCGCGGTCGCCGTGGCCGTCTGCGGCAGTGCGACTGGTGCTTGGGGGCTGGGGCCTCGCCTGTGGATGGCGGCTGCCGGAGTACGGAGAGTCGGGCGTCGGCTGGCTGGCTGGGTGCCTGGGTGGGGGCGAACGGGCGGTGCCGCGGTGGGCGTCTGGGACTGCGAGCGAGTCTGCGACCTGGGAGGAGCTGCCGAGCTGGGAGGCGATGGCGCCGATGGGAGTGGGCGAGTGGCTGCTGACTGCTGTGTGCGTAGGGTTCATTTGGTTTGGGACTTGGGCGTGGGCCAGGCCGGCTTTTGCTTGTTGGGCTTTTTACTTTCGGTTTTTTCGGGTTTTTCGGTTCTTTAGGGTGGAGAACCGAAAATAACTCATTTATTTCAGTTCTCAAAAAACCAGAACCGAATTTTATATCGGTTCTTTCGGTTCGGTTAGTTCGATTTCGGTTCTCGGTTATTTCGGTTCGGTTCCTTGGTTCCGGTTCTTTTTGCCCAGGCCTACCCCGAGGCGTCTATCCAGCACACCGACTAGCACAACTTCTCTTCATCTCTTGCTACTCCGAGTCAGTCGCCCCTCGGCCCCTCCGCCCCTCCGCACGAGATGAGGCAAATCCGCCCAGCGCATGGAACACTGATGATAGTCGCCTAGAGGGGGGGTGAATAGGGCGAAACTGAAATTTACAAATATAAACGCAACTACAAGCCGGGTTAGCGTTAGAAATATAAACGAGTCCGCGAGAGAGGGCGCAAAACAAATCCCAAGCGAATAAGCAAGTGAGACACGGAGATTTGTTTTACCGAGGTTCGGTTCTTGCAAACCTACTCCCCGTTGAGGAGGCCACAAAGGCCGGGTCTCTTTCAACCCTTCCCTCTCTCAAACGGTCCCTCGGACCGAGTGAGCTTCTCTTCTCAAATCAAAGCCGGGAACAAAACTTCCCCGCAAGGGCCACCACACAATTGGTGCCTCTTGCCTTGATTACAATGGAGTTGTGATCTCAAGAACAAGTGAGAAAGAAAAGAAGCAATCCAAGCGCAAGAGCTCAAATGAACACGGCAAATCACTCTCACTAGTCACTAGGGCTTTGTGTGGAATTGGAGAGGATTTGGTCTCTTTAGTGTGTCTAGAATTGAATGCTAGAGCTCTTGTAGTAGTTGAGAAGTGGAAAACTTGGATGCAATGAATGGTGGGGTGGTTGGGGTATTTATAGCCCCAACCACCAAACTTGACCGTTGGCTGGAGGCTGTCTGTTCGATGGCGCACCGGACAGTCCGGTGCACACCGGACAGTCCGGTGCCTCTGCCACGTCATCACTGCCGTTGGATTCTGACCGTTGGAGCTTCTGACTTGTGGGCCCTCCTGGATGTCCGGTGCACACCGGACATGTACTGTTTGATGTCCGGTGCACCGGTATGGGCCTGTCTGACATCTGCGCGCGCTGCGCGCGCATTAAATGCACCGCAGGGAGCCGTTGGCGCCGAAGAGAGCCGTTGCTCCGCTGGTACACCGGACAGTCCGGTGCACACCGGACAGTCCGGTGAATTTTAGCGGAGCGGCTGCCACGCGAACCCGAGGCTGGCGAGTTCTCGAGACCGCGCTTCCTTGGAGCACCGGACATGTCCGGTGTACACCGGACAGTCCGGTGAATTATAGCGCGCCGGCTTCCGAGAAATCCCGAGAGTGAAGAGTTTGAGTCTGAGTCCCCTGGTGCACCGGACAGGTACTGTTCACTGTCCGGTGGCACACCGGACAGTCCGGTGCGCCAGACCAGGGGTGCCTTGAGTGCCCCTTTGCTCCTTTATTGAATCCAAAACTTGGTCTTTTTATTGGCTGAGTGTGAACCTTGTACACCTGTATAATCTATACACTTGGGCAAACTAGTTAGTCCAAAGATTTGTGTTGGGCAATTCAACCACCAAAATTATTTAGGAACTAGGTGTAAGCCTAATTCCCTTTCAATCTCCCCCTTTTTGGTGATTGATGCCAACACAAACCAAAGCAAATAGAGAAGTGCATAATTGAACTAGTTTGCATAATGTAAGTGTAAGGTTGCTTGGAATTAAGCCAATATAACTACTTACAAGATATGCAAGGAATGTTTCTTTCTTTATTTAGCATTTTGGACCACGTTTGCACCACGAGTTTTGTTTTTGCAAATTCTTTTGTAAATCCTTTTCAAAGTTCTTTTGCAAATAGTCAAAGGTAAATGAATAAGAGTTTGCAAAGCATTTTCAAGATTTGAAATTGTCTCCCCCTGTTTCAAATGCTCTTCTTTTGACTTAATAAAACTCCCCCTAAAAGAGATCCACCTCTTAGTGTTCAAGAGGGTTTTGATATACCATTTTTGAAATACTACTTTTTCCCCCTTTTGAACACAATAGGATACCAAATGATAAATACTTTTGGAAAGCACTAAGTTTTTGAATTTGGGGGTGGTGGTGCGGTCCTTTTGCTTTGGGCTCATTTCTCCCCCTTTTGGCATGAATTGCCAAAAACGGAATCATTAGAGCCCTCGAAGTGTTTTTCTTCCTCTTTGGTCATAAATGAATGAGTTAAGAGTATACCAAAGATGAAGTTCGGTCCTTTTGCTTTTGAGCTTTTACTCTCTCCCCCAAGGATGAAGTCCTTTTCTTTGATGCTCATTTCTCCCCAAGGAATAGAGAGTTGCTCGGAGTGATGGCGAAGCATGAGTTACGGAGTGGAAGCCTTTGTCTTCGCCGAAGACTCCAATTCCCTTTCAATATACCTATGACTTGGTTTGAAATAGACTTGAAAACACATTAGTCATAGCATATAAAAGAGATATGATCAAAGGTATTCAAATGAGCTATGTGTGCAAGCTAGCAAAAGAAATTTCTAGAATCAAGAATGTTGAGCTCATGCCTAAGTCTGGTAAAAGATTGTTCATCAAGTGGCTTGGTAAAGATATCGGCTAATTGATCTTTAGTGTTAATGTAAGAAATCTCGATATCTCCCTTTTGTTGGTGATCCCTAAGAAAATGATACCGAATGACTATGTGCTTAGTGCGGCTATGCTCGACGGGATTGTCGGCCATTTTGATTGCACTCTCATTATCACATAGCAAAGGGACTTTGGTTAATTTGTAACCGTAGTCCCGCAGGGTTTGCCTCATCCAAAGCAATTGCGCGCAACAATGACCTGCGGCAATGTACTCGGCTTCGGCGGTGGAAAGAGCGACCGAATTTTGCTTCTTTGAAGCCCAAGACACCAAGGATCTTCCCAAGAACTGGCAAGTCCCCGATGTGCTCTTCCTATTGATTTTACACCCCGCCCAATCGGCATCCGAATAACCAATCAAATCAAACGTGGATCCCCGAGGGTACCAAAGCCCAAACTTAGGTGTATAAGCCAAATATCTCAAGATTCGTTTTACGGCCGTAAGGTGTGATTCCTTAGGGTCGGATTGGAATCTTGCACACATGCAAACGGAAAGCATAATGTCCGGTCGAGATGCACATAAATAAAGCAATGAACCAATCATCGACCGGTATACCTTTTGATCCACGGACTTACCTCCCGTGTCGAGGTCGAGATGCCCATTAGTTCCCATGGGTGTCTTGATGGGTTTGGCATCCTTCATCCCAAACTTGGTTAGAATGTCTTGAGTGTACTTCGTTTGGCTAATGAAGGTGCCCTCTTGGAGTTGCTTGACTTGGAAGCCTAGAAAATACTTCAACTCCCCCATCATCGACATCTCGAATTTCTGTGTCATGATCCTACTAAACTCTTCACATGTAGACTCGTTAGTAGACCCAAATATAATATCATCAACATAAATTTGGCATACAAACAAGTCATTTTCAAGAGTTTTAGTAAAGAGTGTAGGATCGGCCTTGCCGACTTTGAAGCCATTAGCAATAAGGAAATCTCTTAGGCATTCATACCATGCTCTTGGGGCTTGCTTGAGCCCATAAAGCGCCTTAGAGAGCCTATAAACATGGTTAGGGTACTCACTGTCTTCAAAGCCGGGAGGTTGCTCAACATAGACCTCTTCCTTGATCGGTCCATTGAGGAAGGCACTTTTCACGTCCATTTGATAAAGCTTAAAGCCATGGTAAGTAGCATAGGCTAATAATATGCGAATTGACTCAAGCCTAGCTACGGGTGCATAGGTTTCACCGAAATCCAAACCTTCGACTTGGGAGTATCCTTTGGCCACAAGTCGAGCTTTGTTCCTTGTCACCACACCATGCTCGTCTTGCTTGTTGCGGAAGACCCATTTGGTTCCTACAACATTTTGGTTAGGACGTGGAACTAAATGCCATACCTCGTTCCTTGTGAAATTGTTGAGCTCCTCTTGCATTGCCATCACCCAATCCGAATCTTGAAGTGCTTCCTCTACCCTGTGTGGCTCAATAGAGGAAACAAAAGAGTAATGTTCACAAAAATGTGCAACACGAGATCGAGTGGTTACCCCCTTATGAATGTCGCCGAGGATGGTGTCGACGGGGTGATCTCGTTGTATTGCTTGGTGGACTCTTGGGTGTGGCGGTCTTGGTTCTTCCTCATCCTCCTTTTCTTGATTATTTTCATCTCCCCCTTGATCATTGCCATTATCTTGAGGTGGCTCATCTTCTTGATTTTGCCCTTCATCATCTTGAGCCTCATCCTCTTTTTGGGTTGGTGGAGATGCTTGCATGGAGGAGGATGGTTGATCTTGTGCATTTGGAGGCTCTTCGGATTCCTTAGGGCACACATCCCCAATGGACATGTTCCTTAGCGCGATGCATGGAGCCTCTTCATTACCTATCTCATCAAGATCAACTTGCTCTACTTGAGAGCCGTTAGTTTCATCAAACACAACGTCACATGAGACTTCAACTAGTCCAGTGGACTTGTTAAAGACCCTATATGCCCTTGTGTTTGAGTCATAACCAAGTAAAAAACCTTCTACAGTTTTAGGAGCAAATTTAGATTTTCTACCTCTTTTAACAAGAATAAAGCATTTGCTACCAAAAACTCTAA
This sequence comes from Zea mays, assembly GCF_902167145.1. Taxonomy (NCBI): domain Eukaryota; kingdom Viridiplantae; phylum Streptophyta; class Magnoliopsida; order Poales; family Poaceae; genus Zea; species Zea mays. The sequence goes on along the minus strand of NC_050096.1, from coordinate 195,511,205 downwards.
AATATGAAATGTTGGGCTTTTTACCGGTTAGGAGTTCATATGATGTCTTCTTGAGGATTCGGTGAAGATATAACCGGTTGATGGCGTAGCAGGCGGTGTTGACCGCTTCGGCCCAAAACCGGTCCGGTGTCTTGTACTCATCAAGCATGGTTCTTGCCATGTCCAATAGAGTTCGATTCTTCCTCTCCACTACACCATTTTGTTGTGGCGTGTAGGGAGAGGAGAACTCATGCTTGATACCCTCCTCCTCAAGGAAGCCTTCAATTTGAGAGTTCTTGAACTCCGTCTCGTTGTCGCTTCTAATTTTCTTGATCCTTAAGCCGAACTCATTTTGAGCCCGTCTCAAGAATCCCTTTAATGTCTCTTGGGTTTGAGATTTTTCCTGCAAAAAGAATACCCAAGTGAAGCGAGAATAATCATCCACTATTACAAGACAATACTTACTCCCGCCGATGCTTATGTAAGCAGTCGGGCCGAATAGATCCATGTGGAGTAGCTCAAGCGGCCTGTCGGTCGTCATGATGTTCTTGTGTGGATGATGGACTCCAACTTGCTTCCCCGCCTGGCATGCACTACAAATCCTGTCTTTCTCAAAATGAACATTTGTTAATCCTAAAATGTGTTCTCCCTTTAGAAGTTTATGAAGATTCTTCATCCCAACATGGGCTAGTCGGCGGTGCCAGAGCCAACCCATGTTAGTCTTAGCAATTAAGCAAGTGTCGAGTTCAGCTCTATCAAAATCTACCAGGTATAGCTGACCCTCTAACACTCCCTTAAATGCTATTGAATCATCACTTCTTCTAAAGACAGTGACACCTACATCAGTGAAAAGACAGTTGTAGCCCATTTGACATAATTGAGAAACAGAAAGCAAGTTGTAATCTAAAGAATCTACAAGAAAAACATTGGAAATAGAATGGTCAGGAGATATAGCAATTTTACCCAATCCTTTGACCAAACCTTGATTTCCATCCCCGAATGTGATAGCTCGTTGGGGATCTTGGTTTTTCTCATATGAGGAGAACATCCTTTTCTCCCCTGTCATGTGGTTTGTGCACCCGCTGTCGAGTATCCAACTTGAGCCCCCGGATGCATAAATCTACAAAACAATTTTAGTTCTTGACTTTAGGTACCCAAACGGTTTTGGGTCCTTTGGCATTAGACACAAGAACTTTGGGTACCCAAACACAAGTCTTGGAACCCTTGTGTTTGCCCCCAACAAATTTGGCAACTACCTTGCCGGATTTGCTAGTAAGCACATAAGATGCATCAAAAGTTTTAAATGAAATGGCATGATCATTTGATGCATTAGGAATTTTCTTCTTAGGCAACTTAGCATGGGTTGGTTGCCTAGAACTAGATGTCTCACCCTTATACATATAAGCATGATTAGGGCCAGAGTGAGACTTCCTAGAATGAATTCTCCTAATTTTGCTCTCGGGATAACCGGCAGGGTACAAAATGTAGCCCTCGTTATCCTGAGGCATGGGAGCCTTGCCCTTAACAAAGTTAGACAAGTTTTTAGGAGGGGCATTAAGTTTGACATTGTCTCCTCTTTGGAAGCCAATGCCATCCTTAATGCCAGGGCGTCTCCCATTATAAAGCATGCTACGAGCAAATTTAAATTTCTCATTCTCTAGGTTATGCTCGGCAATTTTAGCATCTAGTTTTGCTATATGATCATTTTGTTGTTTAATTAAAGCCATATGATCATGGATAGCATCAATATCAACATTTCTACATCTAGTACAAATAGATACATGCTCAACAATAGATGTAGAGGGTTTGCAAGATTTTAATTCTACAACCTTAGCTTGTAATATGTCATTTTTAGTTCTAAGGTCGGAAATAGTAGCATTGCAAACATCAAAATCTTTAGCCTTAGCAATTAAATTTTCATTCTCTAATCTAAGGCTAGCAAGAGATGCATTCAATTCATCAATCTTAGCAAGCAAGTCAATGTTATCATCTCTAAGATTGGGAATTGAAACATTACAAACATGTGAATCAACCTTAGCATTTAAAACAGCATTTTCATTTCTAAGGTTGTCAATCATCTCACGACAAGTGCTTAGCTCACTAGACAACTTTTCACATTTTTCTACTTCTAGAGCATAAGCCTTTTTAACCTTAACATGTTTCTTGTTTTCTTTAATTAGACAATCCTCTTGGGAGTCCAAAAGGTCATCCTTTTCATGAATAGCACTAATCAATTCATTTAGTTTTTCTTTTTGCTCCATGTTAAGATTGGCAAAGAGAATACGCAAATTATCCTCCTCATCACTAGCATTATCATCACTAGACGATTCATATTTAGTGGAGGAGTTGGATTTAACCTTCTTCTTTTTGCCGTCCTTTGCCATGAGGCACTTGTGGCCGACGTTGGGGAAGAGAAGTCCCTTGGTGACGGCGATGTTGGCGGCGTCCTCGTCGTCGGAGGAGTCGCTTGAGCTCTCGTCGGAATCCCATTCCCGACAAACATGGGCATCGCCGCCCTTCTTCTTGTAGTACCTCTTCTTCTCCTTTCTTCTCCCCTTCTTGTCGTCGCCTCGGTCACTGTCACTAGATATAGGACATTTAGCTATAAAATGACCGGGCTTACCACATTTGTAGCAAACCTTCTTGGAGCGGGACTTGTAGTCTTTCCCCCTCCTTTGTTTGAGGATTTGGCGGAAGCTCTTGATGACGAGCGCCATCTCCTCATTGTCAAGCTTGGAGGCGTCTATTGGTTGTCGACTTGGTGTAGACTCCTCCTTCTTTTCTTCCGTCGCCTTGAATGCAACGGGTTGAGCTTCGGATGGATCGCCAAGCTCGTTGATTTTCCTCGAGCCTTCTATCATGCACTCAAAACTTACAAAATGCCCGATAACTTCCTCGGGGGTCATTTTAGTATATCTAGGATTACCACGAATCAATTGAACTTGAGTGGGATTTAGAAAAATGAGAGATCTTAAAATAACATTTACCACTTCGTGGTCGTCCCACTTCTTGCTCCCGAGGTTGCGCACTTGGTTTACCAAAGTCTTGAGCCGGTTGTACATGTGTTGTGGCTCCTCCCCTTTGTGAAGCCGGAACCGACCGAGCTCCCCCTCGATCGTTTCCCGCTTGGTGATCTTGGTGAGCTCATCTCCCTCGTGCGCGGTTTTGAGTACATCCCAAACCTCCTTGGCGTTCTTCAACCCTTGTACTTTGTTATATTCCTCTTTACTTAGTGAGGCGAGGAGAATTGTTGTGGCTTGTGAGTTGAAGTGCTCGATTTGGGCTACCTCATCCTCATCATAGTTCTCATCCCCTACGGATGGTACCTGCGCACCAAACTCAACAACATCCCATATGCTTTTGTGGAGCGAGATTAGATGAAATCGCATTAAATCGCTCCACCTAGCGTAATCTTCACCATCAAAAGTTGGTGGTTTGCCTAGTGGGACGGAAAGTAAAGGTGTATGTTTGGAAATGCGAGGGTAGCGTAGGGGGATCTTACTATACTTCTTGCGCTCTTGGCGCTTAGAAGTGACGGAGGGCGCATCGGAGTCGGAGGTCGATGTTGATGAAGTGTCGGTCTCGTAGTAGACCACCTTCCTCATCCTCTTGTGCTTGTCGCCTTTCCGATGCGGCTTGTGGGAAGAAGATTTTTCCTTCTTCTCTTTGTGATGAGAAGAAGATTTCTTCTCCTTCCCTTTGTTGGAGGAGCTCTTCTTCTTCTCCCTCCTTTTGGTGCGGGACTCTTCCGATGAAGTGCTCCCGTGGCTTGTAGTGGGCTTTTCGCCGGTCTCCATCTCCTTCTTGGCGTGATCTCCCGACATCACTTCGAGCGGTTAGGCTCTAATGAAGCACCGGGCTTTGATACCAATTGATAGTCGCCTAGAGGGAGGGTGAATAGGGCGAAACTGAAATTTACAAATATAAACGCAACTACAAGCCGGGTTAGCGTTAGAAATATAAACGAGTCCGCGAGAGAGGGCGCAAAACAAATCCCAAGCGAATAAGCAAGTGAGACACGGAGATTTGTTTTACCGAGGTTCGGTTCTTGCAAACCTACTCCCCGTTGAGGAGGCCACAAAGGCCGGGTCTCTTTCAACCCTTCCCTCTCTCAAACGGTCCCTCGGACCGAGTGAGCTTCTCTTCTCAAATCAAAGCCGGGAACAAAACTTCCCCGCAAGGGCCACCACACAATTGGTGCCTCTTGCCTTGATTACAATGGAGTTGTGATCTCAAGAACAAGTGAGAAAGAAAAGAAGCAATCCAAGCGCAAGAGCTCAAATGAACACGGCAAATCACTCTCACTAGTCACTAGGGCTTTGTGTGGAATTGGAGAGGATTTGGTCTCTTTAGTGTGTCTAGAATTGAATGCTAGAGCTCTTGTAGTAGTTGAGAAGTGGAAAACTTGGATGCAATGAATGGTGGGGTGGTTGGGGTATTTATAGCCCCAACCACCAAACTTGACCGTTGGCTGGAGGCTGTCTGTTCGATGGCGCACCGGACAGTCCGGTGCACACCGGACAGTCCGGTGCCTCTGCCACGTCATCACTGCCGTTGGATTCTGACCGTTGGAGCTTCTGACTTGTGGGCCCTCCTGGATGTCCGGTGCACACCGGACATGTACTGTTTGATGTCCGGTGCACCGGTATGGGCCTGTCTGACGTCTGCGCGCGCTGCGCGCGCATTAAATGCACCGCAGGGAGCCGTTGGCGCCGAAGAGAGCCGTTGCTCCGCTGGTACACCGGACAGTCCGGTGCACACCGGACAGTCCGGTGAATTTTAGCGGAGCGGCTGCCACGCGAACCCGAGGCTGGCGAGTTCTGGAGACCGCGCTTCCTTGGAGCACCGGACATGTCCGGTGTACACCGGACAGTCCGGTGAATTATAGCGCGCCGGCTTCCGAGAAATCCCGAGAGTGAAGAGTTTGAGTCTGAGTCCCCTGGTGCACCGGACAGGTACTGTTCACTGTCCGGTGGCACACCGGACAGTCCGGTGCGCCAGACCAGGGGTGCCTTGAGTGCCCCTTTGCTCCTTTATTGAATCCAAAACTTGGTCTTTTTATTGGCTGAGTGTGAACCTTGTACACCTGTATAATCTATACACTTGGGCAAACTAGTTAGTCCAAAGATTTGTGTTGGGCAATTCAACCACCAAAATTATTTAGGAACTAGGTGTAAGCCTAATTCCCTTTCAACTGACTCCTGCAAGATCCAACCGTCAGATTCTCAATCCCCCTAGATCCAACAGCCCATGGGCGTGTTTGGTTCGGCTTTTTTCTGGCCAGCTTATCTGAAAAGCTGGCTGTGGGGAAAAGCTGGCTGTTGGGAAAAGCTGGTGGTTAGAATTTAGGTGTTTGGTTCGCCAGCTGTGCAGAAAAGCTGTTCGTCAGAATCTACGTGTTTGGATACAGATTCTCAAGTTGCAGATTCTGTTCGAACAAACGATAAAATGAAACCCATAACGCAGATAAAGTTCATTACAAAATAATTAGTGGAGTTCATTACATCATAAGTACCGTTACAATTGCACTAAGTCAACTACGCCACTAATGCATTTGCAATTGCATCTCGAAATTCACTCATGTCTAACTCATCAGATGTGCTAGTACTACTCTCACCTGCAGGTAGATCATGACTTAGGCTATTAGGTCCTACTTCATCAAAATCTCTATCGTGTAGAGCACTATCTCTAATGAAGTTATGGAGTGTCATACATGCAATAATTATCTTCGATTGTTTCTCAAGCGAAAATGAAGGGAGACTTAATAGAATTCTCCACTTCATTTTTAGCACCCCAAATGATCGCTCAATAACATTTCGTAGGGATGAGTGCGCATAGTTGAATACTTCTTTACTCCCAATAGGTTGCCTCGCATTTTGCCATTCCGTAATGTGGTACTTCTGCCCCTTATAAGGTGCAAGGTACCCCTTTCTATTTGGATAACCCGAATCGACAAGATAGTATTTACCTGCACAAACTCAAAATACAAATGTTACGTACATGTGATATAAAATAGTAATGTATTCTACAAATGTACAAAATATTTATATACCTTCCGGTGGATGGGGGAACCTGTCCGCATAAGTTATTAAAGTATCCTGTAGTACTCTTGTGTCATGAACGGAACCTGGCCAGCCTGTCACCACAAATGTGAACCTCATATCGAAGTCACATACGGCCATTACATTCTGCGACGTGTAACCGTGTCGGCCAATATATTTCGCTTGTTCCGAAGCCGGGACTGCCGCTGGAAAGTGACTACCATCTATTGCGCCTATGCAATCCTTGAAGTGTGGCCAAAACCTCGCCTCTCGCAAACGATGATGAATCTCGACGAATTGTGGGTCTTTCGGCTTGATTATGTCAGATGACATCTTGTAAAGTGCATTAAGGACATCACTATACTTGCGGCTAATTGTTTCCAATGAGTGACCAAATTTATTTCTGATCTGCCTAAACGATTGTGGACCTCCACATGCCCACAAGAATATGCCAAGAGCTTCCATAGTACTAACACCCCTACTTGGAAGCAGACCATAATTTTGTACCAACGTGTCATGCAATCGTCTAAAAACAGTTCTTCGCATACGAAACATGTCAAAACAGTCGTTACTAATCTCCAACGTTCTTTGAACCCATTGAATACCATATTCGACCAATGTTCTTCTAGGAGCCTGACTGAAATGCCTGCCCCATATGTCTACAGCATATAGAGCAACAAGCATTTCTCCATCTGTTTCATCATGAGATGTGTGTGCATCCATTTCATCATCAGATGTGTGTGCATCCATTTCATCATCATATGTGTGCTCATAAGGATCACACATCTGCATGGACACAACCAAGAGCCACAATTTCATATGCAACCGCAGTTTATAAAACACATATTAAAGAAGCCGAACAGTTTACAGGCATATGAAGTTCACAGATTCACATAGCTCACAAAGTTACAACTCTGATTATTCTAATACATGTTCAACTCGAATATTTGGACAACTGTTTGAAAGCGAAAATGATACGTACGAAAACTGACACGACATGACTCCTTAAGCAGACACAACTAACATAATACTGAACATATAAGCCTCAGTTGTCGGACCAGCAACATATACTGAAACAACATGACTGATGAAAACACAAACCAACGATAATAGTAAACATGTAGGCCTCTGTTGTCGGACGTCGACCAGCTAAGTGCTCTTTTTAGTTTCTAACGCGTAAGCATTGCGAAGCCAAGCGATTCTTCCTTCTTTTGTCTCCAAGGTTGCAAAAACATCTCTATACTTCTTCTGAATCAGAAGATGAGTCGCAAACAAATGTAGTTCGCTCCCTTCTGGTGATCCATCTTCCTTGACTTGTTGCATCTGCTTTTTAAGCTCTATTCGAACTGGGTCATTGTCAGAAGAGGTAATGGACTTGTTTGTGGTCAATGAGCGGGACTCAAAAGCCTCGACAAGTCTTTTCATGTACTCTTCCCTCGAATCTTTTTTCTTCTTTGGTTTTGGGGAATCATGTCGCATCTTACGCTTCGCAGTAGCATTTGTGCAGGGGTCAGGTGTGCTGTTTTCACCCCCACCTAAAGTGTATTCCAAATGATCATCAGAAGATGAATTAGCATCCTCGACGCCAGGAACCAGGGTTCTTTCATTTGTGCAGACAATGGGTCCAAACATAACCTTTAGCTCGTCCTCATTCTCTAGGGGGGCTGTTTTGAACATAATATAACCTGGCATTGCCTGCACCAATTCGTAGTCCTACTTTTAGATGGCCAATACTAATGTTAGTCTACGAAAAAAAGATGAACTTACTTCATTTTGCTTGGCCCACCACTCATCTGGCGCACTGATTGAACCAGTATGAGGGTCTCGACCAAGACCTGTAGCCCTTTCATTAAGAGTTATCCACTGGGTGAACATTCTCTTCAACGAATCCCACCTATTCTTCATTTGATCCCTGGTGTAAGTGCGACCAGTGCGTTCCTTAAACTTCCTTATGAGGTTAGCATACCCTTCTGCATTTAGGAATTGTTGTGGCCTGTTCCGAGCATTGACCTCTTCTACACAAATTTCTGTGTAAATTTTTGTTGCTCTACTATCCCACTTTGCAATCACTTTGCCGGACTTGTCCATCTAGTGCATAACAATTATATAGTTTTCAACATACGTAGTAGTGTTCTCGGATTAAAAACAACAAAAAAGATGAACAATATACTGGCGCATATTATGTTCAGATAATACCATAAGTACTAAGATTGCAATTTGCTTAATTACACAACGAGAACCTTAAATAAACTGGTACTGGACACAAAATGACAACGAACACATTTACAGCAGCCCATTAACCAAAAGAACAAACTGATTCCCTGTTTCCCTACGCCCTTAGTACACAAAAGCTAAGGGACTTCAACCCTGTTATTAAAACACCTAACTCCAAGGTTCACTCCCTTCTACCTTAAACATCATTGTCATTAAACGAAGGCATCTGATCGGAGTCATATTCAACTCCCCAGAAGTTTTGGAAATGCTCCGCAAAGTCCCAATGTGGAGTCAGGTCGTCGTCAGATGGGGGTGGTGACGACAAGGTAGAAGGTTCATAGCTGCTGTCAACCGGGATGTTAAAGTTGTTCACGATGTCCAAATGCTCTTGCAACACCAGAGAGTCTTGCTCCAGCATGCAAGCTATCTCCTCCAAAGCTACACGAAGTTTGGTAGCATCAAATGAGGTCAACCCGCGTCCAGGACGGATTGTTTCCCTCGCTACGGAAAATATCTTGTCCGAAATCTCTTGCATCCGTCCAATTGCCTTGTCGGCTATGGAGTCTGCTGAATCCATCTGATGTGGATTAGGTCGTTAGTATACCAGACATGGGGACTATCTAAACAAATTAGGCGTACTTACATGTCCACTGCCTAGGCTGGTCACAAAGGAGGGTACAACTACGACTAATTACTAGTCTCCTATGCACTAATAACAATACGAAGACACGTTGATGCAGTACTCAGTACACGGACACACATTGAAAGAAAGCATTAACAAATAATAGGGCTATTCACATTACCTTGGCTGAAGTGGATCTTGGAACCTCAGACGAATAACCAGAGTTGATGCGGAAATCTGAAGGGTACTCCTGTTTCGTTCGGCTTCTGGGATATGAAGAACAAAAACGTTAGTACATCGATGGTAATCAGTTCTCATGTACTGAAAAACTGGACATGGTGTCAATCTACTACAATCCAGTTATTGAAATGTATTATTGCGTCGGCAGCTAACAAACAAAAATAGGGTACAAGTACCAAATAAACAAATAATAGTGCAAAACACAGTTCAATGGTTTCCCCTAAACCGTGACCAACAATCGTTGAACACCATCTCTGCATCACGTTGCTAGGAGTCAATAAAGGGGGGATAAACATCTTAACCACGGACGTAGATGCAACGTAAACCCTAATCATGACATGGGGATGCAACGGATCCGGAAAAGCACAATACGAGAATGCGATGGGGGAGACGAAGATGGTACCTGCGAAGACGCCGAGATGCGAAAGAGGGGAGGAGTCCAAGGTTGACGATGGCAGTGGGAGTTGACGACGGAGTTGCGGCTCCTCGGTCAAAACCCTAGCGCAGTGAAGGGTGACGGAGCCATCAACGACCGCGGCAATGGTTAGGGCCCTTTTCGAAACGAGGCAGCCGGGGGAGGAGGACGAGCGGATACGAAACGGAATGCAAATGAACCGCGTACCTGAGGAGGAATGCGGCGGATGAGCAAATGGGAGTGTGGTCGTGGCCCCCCGAGCCGCTGCGGCGGCGGCGGCGGTGGCGGTCCTTGCGAGGGGAGAGACCTCTGAGGCGCGGGCGCGGTGGAAACCCTATCGCGAGACCGCGGCTTCCAGAGGAAGCCTGCTTCGCCCGGCTTTTGGTTTCATGTGACGCGCGCGGCTTCTGTGCGAAGCGCGGCCGTGAGAAGCTGCCCAGAATCTGGGCGTTTGGCCGTGGCTTCTGCTTCTGGCGGCCAGAAGCCGCCCAGAATCTTAACCAAACAGGCACCATGTCGTCTTTCTCCGCTATATAGGCGCACACACCCAAAGACACAAAAACCCTAGCCTCCACCCCATCCGGCAGCAGCCAAACCCTACATAGGCGCCGCCGCAGGCGGCCCCCCCGCATCGTCGCCAAAGATGCAGATCTTTGTGAAGACTCTGACGGGGAAGACCATCACTTTGGAGGTGGAGTCCTCGGACACCATCGACAATGTGAAGGCCAAGATCCAGGACAAGGAGGGCATCCCCCCGGACCAGCAGCGGCTCATCTTCGCCGGCAAGCAGCTCGAGGACGGTCGCACCCTCGCCGACTACAACATCCAGAAGGAGTCCACACTCCACCTGGTGCTCCGCCTCCGCGGCGGCGCCAAGAAGCGTAAGAAGAAGACGTACACCAAGCCCAAGAAGATCAAACACAAGCACAAGAAGGTTAAGCTCTCCGTGCTGCAGTTCTATAAGGTGGACGACACCACTAGCAAGGTGACCCGCCTCCGCAAGGAGTGCCCCAACACAGAGTGCGGCGCGGGCGTCTTCATGGCCAACCACTTCGACCGCCACTACTGCGGCAAGTGCGGCCTCACCTATGTCTACAACCAGAAGGCGTAATTGCTTGCCCCGATTTGCTTTATCCGCCTACCCTATCGAACATCCAGCTGTTGGTTACTCGAATTGTATCTCATGTAGATCTGTCTGAGGTTGAAACTTAAATGGAGCAGTAGTATCTGTCATATTGGTACCCCTGTTACTGAATTGATGTGATGCTGAGTTTAATTTTGTTTTCATATCTATCCTTACAGGCCATTGCACTCTTTGCCCGTTTCACCATGATTTTTTGATTCATAGGTCGATTATAGTAGTATTGCGTAATTGGATTGATTTATGTTTGCTTGATTATTTTAGTTGCCACTAATGTCTTGAGATAGGTAACCATTATACTTGGTATGCTACGTACTTGTTGATGTAATTTTGATGTGGATTTATTAACGAGTAACTAATAAAATAATAATGTGCATTCATTGAGTTACATAGAATTGCTTGTTTTGTCTGTATATTGTTATCTTATCGTGCAAATCTGTGATCTTAGTACCCCGCCTAATATTCTTGCTATTTTTGTTGCAGTCATGTAATGCAAGATGTTCTTTGCGATTGTTCTCTGCTGTTGCTGGATCATTTTTTTTGCTTATTTGTGACTGCAGTATTGTTTTTATCTTTGTTATCTCAATACCCCCTCATAATGTTTTGCCTGCTTTGTCTGTATTATTTCTGGTTCGTTATTGTGTGATGATTGTGCTGCACCCATAGATTGAATGGATTTCTTGTTTTGATTATACGTATTGAATATAGATATGGTATTATGATCGATTGATTTGTTTGTAGTACAATTATTTATTTGGGGTTTGGTTTGGTTGGGTCCTGTGATGGTGATGTCTGCAATTACTTTTACAGTGTGATTGTATTCTTTAGCCTGTTTATGTCATGTTAATGTACCTCCGTGCTAGTATTAACCCTTGCTGCCAGTGCTATTTGCTGCTGCAGCTACTATTACATACTAGTATATTGGTTTAATAAAATTAGAATTTGCCTCGGTTGTAGTCAAGCATAATGAACAAGAACAACGGAAGAAATAGTCAAGATTTATGTGTCCCCCGTCTGTAGACCCTTGAATGAGCGTCAGTCTTTTGCATTTAGGCCTAATTTGGGAGTCATAAACCCAGGGGAGCTTTTTGGAACCAAGGTATCACCAAGATTGGGCTTCTGAAATCGGTATCCCGAACACCAGAATTAGAATTTTAGTATTATAATCCGTTCAACTTTGGTTTTTTGCTATCGGAGTCAGATTTAGCCGATGTACAGCTACTAGATAGTGTTGTTATGTCAGTCCGTTTCTTAGAACGGATCGAGCTCCTTCTTCCGTCGCTCCTCTCTCGGTGCTGGAGCTCCACGCTCTTCTCTGCCCGAGCTCCCTCCCGACGGTGAGCCGGTCTCGTTCCTTACCGGCGGTGCTCCCATCCTTCTCTTCCCCACGCCTCGTCAGGTAGGTGTTCCCTTATTCTCCATTACAGGTGGCGCTCCCATCATTCTTCGGTGCTCCCATCATTCTTCTCCATTTCCATCCTCCCATCTGTCTAAAGTCCAGTCTAAAATCCGAAGAAAACAGAGAAGAAAACAGTAGCGTCGCCATCCTCCCACACGTAACAGACATCCTCCCATATTGTGAGCAAACTCTCCTCCACGATAACCATTCCCATACTATTTATCAAACGAATTGATCACTCTCAGGCTGGTACTGCAATGGACACTCCCGACAGCAATGGAGATGTTGAGCACAATGCGACAAATGCAAATTGGTTCCTCACCATTGAATATGTTGAGCACTTGTTGATTGAGGCACCAGCCGCGCCTGAGGATATCAGTGCACCCCCTCCCATTAATGTTGTAGACCAAGGTCATTGAGGCTAAATCAGACTCCGATAGCAAAAAAACCGAAGTTGAACGGATTATAATACTAAAATTCCAATTCCGATGTTCGGGATATCTATTTTTAGAAGCCCAGTCTTGTTATACCTTGGTTCCAAAAAGCTCGGGGTGGAGGGAATGGGAATCTAGCCCCTCCAATCTCCTCCAAATTTCTCGCTCCCAAACTAGTCTTTAGTGAGCAGTCTACATTTTTTCCCCTATACTACTCTGAAAGTGTTGGATGCCTGAATTGCACCCTCCGAAAGACGTTGAAGGGCTATGTGAAACGATTACAAACTGCTTTTTCTCACGGGAGAAAAACAATCGATACAATATCAGACTGGTTTCACTTGTTTTTATGATATACTCTCCGTCCCAAAATAGTGTTTGTTTTAGAGTGTTAATGGATCCATACAATATTTGATGTATGTGTTTTATATATGTGTCTACATGCATTGTTATTGTCGGAGAGGAAGTTCTCCGGCCGGGTGGCGGAATGCATCCGCCCTAAATCCTAAGATGAGGAAGGGGCCTAAGCGTTTTGCCTGTTGCTAGATGGACGATAAACACAAGAACACGCACAGGTTTAGAGTGGTTCGGGCCGCCGGAGCGTAATACCTTACTCTACTGTGTGCTGTATTGAGCTTGAGAGCTTGTATGAACTTGTGTCTGAGAGTCTAAGTGAGCGTGTGTGAGCCTGTGTCCCCCTTGTAACGTAGTGTGTCCTCCCTTTTATAGTCCAAGGGGGGCACGTATAAGGGTGCTGAGCCCCGACATATGGGCCTAGGAACATACGGATGTAATACTTGGAGCAACTAATGCTAGTCGCCAGTGCAATCTTTCTGCATCCTGGTTTCCACGGTCTGCGTAGCATTGGCGTGCAGCGGAAGCTTCCCTGGCAACGTACGAGTGATGATGAACACAGTGCACGCGGCAGCATGGGCGTACCGCCTGCCAGAGGAATAGACAGGCATGCCGCCTGCCATCGGAATGGACAGGTCTCATTAAATGCTGAGGTGACACACTTCTTGCCAGTAGAGTGGACAGGTCGCTGCCTGACAGCAGAGTGAGCAGGCCTCATTAAATGCCGAGGCGGCACATCGCTTGTCAGACGGTGCGCCTTATCCGCAATAAATGCAGGGGCCGCGCAACCCGGAGGCCATACGTCAGGCTCCGCCCGCCGGCTTACGTCACGCGCGGTAGGCCACGTGGCAGCATCGGGTCTCCGCCTGGGTGGGGAGCAGTAGCGTTATGCGGACAGGTCCGCACCAGGCTGGGTCTGGACACGTGTCGACACCGGACCCCTGCCTGAGCAAGGCCTGAGTATTCTCTGCCCCAGAGTCCCGGGATCCGGCTGTGGGTAGTCCGAACCCCACTCGGGGGGGGGGAGTCTGGGACCTGTCCCTGGGGTCCGGGACGCGCTCGTGGGGGTCCTGGACCTTGCCCGGAGGTCCGGTGTACATGTACAGGGGTCCGACACTTTTCCCATGGGGGTCTGGACCCACTGTTGACATCTTGGAGTATATCTTCTCTGGCCACGTGGCGACCCCGGAGCCGCCCACGTGGTGGAGTAGAGTGCTGTTCACAACGCGACTAGAGGTTGCCGCGCGGGTATAGCGTCTTCACACTGTAGTAAGGGGTACCCCTGTTTCAGGGTACCGACAGTGGCCCCCGGCCCACCTTGGGGGAGGATGCGAGCCTGCAGGTGGGGCCAAAACTTGCATCTTACGTTAGCATGGCATGACCGGTGACTGGGGCGCCACCTCAGCGCGCGCCGCATTTACTCGGCGCGCACGCGCTGTCAGTCTGCCATCGGTCACATCAACTGTCACGTCTGTCATTGCTACCGGCTTGACCCGTGGCTCCCATACTTGATGGTTTCGCCGGTCCACGCGCGAGGCACCTCGATACCGCTGCGTTAGTTTTTTAAAAAATTCACCTTCTCTGTCTTCTGCGGCTGACTCGAGGGGGTGTAGTACTGGCCCGAGCGGCGGTACGACTTCTCTGCACCCAGAAACTGGCGCTCAAGGAGGATGACTCGTGGGTCCGGGACCCCGTGCCAGAGACTGGGCAGTTGGTTGTGAAAGGGAAATAGGCTCAAACCTTTTCCTAAATGATTTTGGTGGTTGAATTGCCCAACACAAATAATTGGACTAACTAGTTTGCTCTAGATTATATGCTCTACAGGTGCCAAAGGTTCATCTACAACTATACTAAATCGACTGTCCGGAATACAGTAGATTATTCCGGACAGGAGAAGCTTTTTGGAAAAACAGGCCAAGCGCGGACCGTCCGGGCCCTTGCGGCGGACCGTCCGCAACACCAGGATGACCCTCGGACAGAACCAATACAAAAATCCAAGTCTGCACTACGGACCGTCCGGAGGAAAAGCGCGGACCATCTGAGACCTCGCGCGGACCGTCCGGCCTCAGGCGCGGACCGTCCGGTAGGCAAGGAACCGAAAAACCCAAAGGTGACGGTTTCGGAAAAATGAATTATAGCGGCCTCACGGACCGTCCGGGGTGCACGACCGGACCGTCCGCGACTGGCTTCATCTGACATCTGACGACGCATTAAATGCAATATAGCCGTTGATATAGCCGTTACTGCTGACCGTTGCGTTTTCAGCCGTTGATCTACAGGGGCGGACCGTCCGGACCAGGCAGGCGGACCGTCCGCGCTCAGCAGAATGGAGCAACGGCTAGGAAGTGGTTGGTGGCTATAAATACAACCCCAACCACCTCCATTCACTTCACCCAAGCATTCCAACCTTCAACATTCAATACAAGAGCTAGCAATTCATTCCAAGACACATTCAAAGCTTCCAATCTCTCCAAGTTTCACAATTGAGAAAAGAGATCATTAGTGATTAGTGACTTAAGAGAGAAAGTGATCCGTGTGTTATTTGTCGCTCTTGTCGCTTGGCTTTTGCAATCGTGCTTTCTTTCGATCTTCATTGCGATCAAACTCACTTGTAATTGAGGCAAGAGACACCAATCTTGTGGTGGTCCTTGTGGGAACTTTGTGTTCCAAGTGATTGAGAAGAAAAGCTCACTCGGTCCGAGGGACCGTTTGAGAGAGGGTAAGGGTTGAAAGAGACCCGGCCTTTGTGGCCTCCTCAACGGGGAGTAGGTTTGAGAGAACCGAACCTCGGTAAAACAAATCCGCTTGTCTCACTTCATTATTCGCTTGCGATTTGTTTAACACCCTCTCTCGCGGACTCTATTATATTTCTAACGCTAACCCGGCTTGTAGTTGTGATTATTTTTGAGAATTTCAGTTTCGCCCTATTCACCCCCCCTCTAGGCGACTTTCAATTGGTATCAAAGCCACGGTGCTTCATTAGAGCCTAACCGCTCGAAGTGATGTCGGGAGATCACACCAAGAGGGAGATGGAGACCGGCGATAAGCCCACTACGAGCCAAGGGAGCACTTCATCGGAAGAGTCCCGCACCAAGAGGAAGGAGAAGAAGAAGGACTCCTCCAAACGGAAGGAGAAAAGATCTTCTTCTTCACACCACAAAGAGAAGAAGGAGAAATCTTCTTCCCACAAGTCGCATCGGAAAGGCGACAAGCACAAGAGGATGAGGAAGGTGGTCTACTACGAGACCGACACTTCATCAACATCGACCTCCGACTCCGATGCGCCATCTGTAACTTCTAAGCGCCAAGAGCGCAAGAAGTTTAGTAAGATCCCCTTACACTATCCTCGTACATCTAGACATACTCCATTACTTTCCGTTCCATTAGGCAAACCGCCAACCTTTGATGGCGAAGATTATGCTAGGTGGAGTGATTTAATGAAATTTCATCTAACCTCACTCCACAAAAGTATATGGAATGTTGTTGAGTTTGGAGCACAGGTACCATCTATAGGGGATGAAGACTATGATACGGACGAAGTGGCCCAAATCGAGCACTTCAACTCCCAAGCTACAACCATACTCCTCGCCTCTCTAAGCAAGGAGGAATACAACAAGGTGCAAGGGTTGAAGAACGCAAAGGAAATTTGGGACCTATACTCAAGACCGCGCACGAGGGTGATGAACTCACCAAGATCACCAAGCGGGAAACGATCGAGGGGGAGCTCGGTCGCTTCCGTCTTCGCCAAGGGGAAGAGCCACAAGATATGTACAACCGGCTCAAAACCTTGGTGAACCAAGTGCGCAACCTCGGGAGCAAGAAATGGGATGACCACGAGGTGGTTAAGATTATTTTGAGATCACTTATTTTCCTTAACCCTACTCAAGTACAATTAATTCGTGGTAACCCAAGATATACACTAATGACTCCCGAGGAAGTAATCGGGAATTTTGTGAGCTTTGAATGTATGATTAAAGGCTCAAAGAAGATCAACGAGCTTGATGAACCCTCCACGTCCGAAGCACAACCGGTGGCATTTAAGGCGACGGAGGAGAAGAAGGAGGAATCTACACCGAGTAAACAACCAATTGACGCCTCCAAGCTCGACAATGAGGAGATGGCTTTAATCATCAAAAGCTTTCGCCAAATCCTCAAGCAACGGAGGGGGAAGGACTACAAACCCCGCTCCAAGAAAGTGTGCTACAAGTGTGGTAAGCCCGGTCATTTTATTGCAAAATGTCCTATATCTAGTGACAGTGACAGGGGCGACGACAAGAAAGGAAAAAGGAGAGAAAAGAAGTACTACAAGAAGAAGGGCGGCGATGCCCATGTTTGTCGGGAATGGGACTCCGATGAGAGCTCCACCGAGTCCTCCTCCGACGAGGACGCCGCCAACATCGCCGTCACCAAGGGACTCCTCTTCCCAAACGTCGGCCACAAGTGCCTCATGGCAAAGGACGGCAAAAGAAAGAAGGTTAAATCTAAATCCTCCACTAAATATGAGTCCTCTAGTGATGATAATGATAGTGATGAGGAAAATAATTTGCGTACCCTTTTTGCCGACCTAAACATGCAACAAAAAGAAAAATTAAATGAATTAATTAGTGCCATCCATGAGAAGGATGATCTCTTGGACTCCCAAGAGGACTTCCTAATCAAGGAAAATAAAAAGCATGTTAAGGTAAAAAATGCTTATGCTCTAGAGGTAGAAAAATGTGAAAAATTGTCCAGTGAGCTAAGCACTTGCCATGAGACCATTAACAACCTTAGAAATGAAAATGCTAGATTAATTACTAAGGTTGATTCCCATATTTGTAACGCTTCAATTCCCAATCTTAGAAATGATAATGATGATTTGCTTGCTAAGATTAAGGAATTGAATGATTCTCTTGCTAGCCTTAGAGTAGAAAATGAAAATTTGATCGCTAAGGCTAAGGATTTTGATGTTTGCAATGTTACTATTTCCGATCTTAGAGATAAAAATGATATACTACGTGCTAAGATTGTCGAACTTAATTCTTGCAAACCCTCTACATCTACCGTTGAGCATGTGTCTATTTGTGATAGATGTAGAGATATTGATATCAATGCTATTCATGATCACATGGCTTTAATTAAACAACAAAATGATCATATAGCATTATTAGATGCTAAAATTGCCGAGCATAACTTAGAAAATGAAAATTTTAAATTTGCTAGAAGTATGCTCTATAATGGGAGACGCCCTGGCATCAAGGATGGCATTGGCTTCCAAAGGGGAGACAATGCGAAACTTAATGCCCCTCCTAAGAACTTGTCTAACTTTGTTAAGGGCAAAGCTCCCATGCCTCAGGATAACGAGGGTTACATTCTGTATCCTGCCGGTTATCCCGAGAGCAAAATTAGGAGAACTCATTCTAGGAAGTCTCACTCTGGCCCTAACCATGCTTTTATGTATAAGGGTGAGACATCTAGCTCTAGGCAACCAACCCGTGCCAAGTTGCCTAGAAAGAAAACTCCTAATACATCAAATGATCATGCTATTTTATTTAAAACTTTTGATGCATCTTATGTGTTGACTAACAAATCCGGCAAGGTAGTTGCCAAGTTTGTTGGGGGCAAACACAAGGGCTCCAAGGCTTGTGTTTGGGTACCCAAAGTTCTTGTTTCTAATGCCAAAGGACCCAAAACCGTTTGGGTACCTAAAGTCAAGAACTAAAATTGTTTTGTAGGTTTATGCATCCGGGGGCTCAAGTTGGATACTCGACAGCGGGTGCACAAACCACATGACAGGGGAGAAGAAGATGTTCTCCTCATATGAGAAAAACCAAGATCCCCAACGAGCTATCACATTTGGGGATGGAAACCAAGGATTGGTCAAAGGTTTGGGTAAAATAGCTATATCTCCTGACCATTCCATTTCAAATGTTTTTCTTGTAGATTCTTTAGACTACAATTTGCTTTCCGTATCCCAGTTATGTCAAATGGGCTACAACTGTCTCTTTACCGATGTAGGTGTCACTGTCTTTAGAAGAAGTGATGATTCAATAGCATTTAAGGGAGTGTTAGAGGGTCAGCTATACTTGGTAGATTTTGATAGAGCTGAACTCGACACTTGTTTGATTGCTAAGACTAACATGGGTTGGCTCTGGCACCGCCGACTAGCCCATGTTGGAATGAAGAATCTTCATAAGCTTCTAAAGGGAGAGCACATTTTAGGACTAACAAATGTTCATTTTGAGAAAGACAGGATTTGTAGTGCATGCCAAGCAGGAAAGCAAGTTGGGTCCCATCATCCACACAAGAACATCATGACAAGTGACAGGCCACTGGAGCTCCTACACATGGATTTATTCGGCCCGATCGCTTACATAAGCATCGGCGGGAGTAAGTACTGTCTAGTTATTGTGGATGATTATTCTCGCTTCACTTGGGTGTTCTTTTTGCAGGAAAAAGCTCATACCCAAGAGACCTTAAAGGGATTCTTGAGACAAGCTCAAAATGAGTTCGACTTGAGGATCAAGAAAATTAGAAGCGACAACGGGACGGAGTTCAAAAACTCTCAAATTGAAGGCTTTCTTGAGGAGGAGGCATCAAGCATGAGTTCTCTTCTCCCTACACGCCACAACAAAATGGTGTAGTGGAGAGGAAGAATCGAACTCTATTGGACATGGCAAGAACCATGCTTGATGAGTACAAGACTTCGGATCGGTTTTGGGCCGAGGCGGTCAACACCGCTTGCTACGCCATCAACCGGTTATATCTACACCGAATTCTCAAGAAGACATCATACGAACTCCTAACCGGTAAAAAGCCCAATATTTCATATTTTAGAGTCTTTGGTAGCAAATGCTTTATACTTGTTAAAAGAGGTAGAAGATCTAAATTTGCTCCTAAGACTGTAGAAGGCTTTTTACTAGGATATGATTCAAACACAAGGGCATATAGAGTCTTTAACAAGTCCTCCGGACAAGTTGAAGTTTCTTGTGACGTTGTGTTTGATGAGACTAACGGCTCTCAAGTAGAGCAAGTTGATCTTGATGAGATAGGTGATGAAGAGGCTCCATGCATCGCGCTAAGGAACATGTCCATTGGGGATGTGTGTCCTAAGGAATCCGAAGAGCCTCCAAATGCACAAGATCAACCGTCCTCCTCCACGCAAGCATCTCTACCAACTCAAAATGAGGACGAGGCTCAAGTTGATGAAGGAGAAGATCAAAGTAATGAGCCACCTCAAGATGACGGCAATGATCAAGGGGGAGATGCAAATGATCAAGACAAGGAGGATGAAGAAACAAGGCCGCCACACCCAAGAGTCCACCAAGCAATCCAACGAGATCACACCGTCGACACCATCCTCGGTGTAATACCTAACTTTGGAAAATAAGAGAAAGAAATAAATCTTCATGTGTGGTACCCTTTTCATTCATGATAATTATTAGTAAGCATAGATAAAGTGGATAAATCCATAATAAAATGTGCATCATGCTGGATTTTTTTTGTGCATTTTGTGACAACATAAAATAAGGTGAAAGGAAATATATCAAATTCTCTAAAGGGGAATTCAAGAATTTGAGCAAGAGAAGAAAGAATACTAAACAAAGATAAAGACAACAAATATAAAGAAATTAGTTAAACCTTACTATTTGGGTTCAACTTGTACATTTAAAAATGAATATAAGTTCACAGATTAAAATTGAATTCAAATTTGAATTCTAGAATTTAGAAAAGAGAAGAAAATAAATATTATGTGGATAAAAATAGGTAAATAAAAATATATTATTCCTACACTAGAGTTTGAATTTGTATAATTGACTCAAGAGTGAAACTCATGAAAGGATTCAAATTCGAATTTGGGATTTAAAATAGAAAGAAGACAAAATAGGGAAAAAAAGAAAATAAAAAAAAAGAAAACGGCGCCTGGGCCTAATCTTCCGATTTCGGCCCACCTCGTACACCCCGCTGCGCCTTCCCTCCGCCTGCTGGGCTAAAAGGGAACCCCGCCGACCCACTTGCACTTCTTTTCTTTTTTTTTAGACTAGTGCACTGGCGGGCGGGCCCTGCTGCTCAGCTGCGTGCATCCTCCCTGCCTATCACCGCCAGGTGGGCCCGTGCTCGCTGGTCGTCCTCTTCGTTCGTCGTTGACAAAGCTCAACAAACCTGGAGAAAATCCCACGCAAGATTCTCGCTAACGAAACCATCTCACCTCGGGCCTATTAATGCTTGGACCTCCATCGCTTCTCCTCGTCATCGGCCGCCAGATTTGCTCCCAACCGCATACCGCGCCTCTGCTCCTTCACTGACCCATGTCGGGATCTATCACCGGAGCCATGGTTGGCTTCGCCTCGTGCTTTCGGTTCACGCCGACATAACCTGGAGAGTGTGTGATGCGGCTGCAACTAGCCCTCTGGCCTTGTGCGGTGGCCAAGAGAACCGCTGGCGCTCGGGGATGTTGGCCATGGCGTCGGCATGGGGGCTAGATTGCCAACGCGGGCACCGCTGGGTACGGGCGTGTGCCTCATCTCTGCATCCTGGACGCGAGCGATTATGGTGGTGCACCAGCCCATGTGAGATCTTCTCCTTGCGCCAATTCTACCCCTGGTCTCCTAGCGGCCCGTCAATTCTTCATCGGAGCTGTAACCCCACCACCGTTCCGCCTTCACCGTGGCCGGGGGATTCCGCGTTGCCGGGCTTGGTAAGAATTGCCTCCATAGCTTTGTCTTTGTCTCTATTGCACGTAGCACCATGCGGGGTTGTAGTTGGGGGGGGCTCTGTGGCGTCGTATTGGTCACCGGACATTTGCGCCGCGAGGGGGAGAGCAGGGAGGCGTCCCTCGTTCGGTCGTGAGGTAGGAGATGAACCTCGGTCGTCTGTTTTAGGATGAATGGTTAGGATTTGGTGAAGTCTGCCTGTTCAGCCAGGGTGAATGGTGGCCGTCGTTTCGTTATCGAACGATCGCATATAGATCTTAGAAATCTAAAAATCTAGGCCCTCCGGGTTGAATCCAACGACCGAGACTTCATATCGGCTTGGTCTAATCTGCACCCTAGCTTGATAATCCAACGGCCAGAATCTCTCCGTACCCCTTCGGCTAGGCCATTTTGCATAAGAGACCCTTTAGACTTCATGAATCAACCCGCTGTCCATATAAGATTCGTCTGAGTCTTAGGGAAAAGTGCGCCAGAGCCCCTGAGTTCTTCAGATATTGACGCCCAGTCCTGAGCTCATGAAAATCAAATAAATAAATTCAGAAATGGATTTTTAATATAAAAACAATTCCTAGAACCTATTTAATCCATAGAAAACCCATTTTTAGTCAAAATCACTCCATTCCAATTTCTAAAATTTTGTAATAATATTCTCTATCATTTAGTATCTCTGTTTTGGCATAAAAACAGTAAGAACATTAATTTAACATTTAATCCTATTTTAATCACATTAAACCTTAGGAAATTCATAACTTGAATTCTATAACTCCAAATTTAGTGATTCCAGTTCCTATGATTTCATTTTAATGTGTAGATTTTTACTGTATATTTTATTTACATGTTTGGTGCAATGTTAATTTTTGCTATACTATGTATGTATTGTGTTGATGCGAGTAGACGAGCAAGCCACTGTGGGATCTGAGGTTCAGCAAGTAGAGGTAGCTGAGCAGGAACTCATTGAAGGCAAGTTGTGCCCTTGATCACTTACTTTTCCCAGCCATGTTCTTATTAATTTTAATGATCTGCATAGGTTAATTTTGATGGGAGCCTTTATGTTACCCTAGTTTTGATTATCTCTATACCTTGTTCACCCCTGAAATATTTTTGGGTAGTACTTGCTATTGCTTTATGTGGATTGGGTATGGAGATATACTACTCATGATTATTCTGTCATTATCTTGTTATTATTATTGTTCATGTTAAGATCATTAAATTAATGGGAACATGGAGCGACCACCCGGGAAAACAGTGCTACCACAAGGGTTTAATGGGACGCCCTTGGCTGATTAACTAGGAAAGCTAGTGGAGGGCTACCTTACCCGAAAGGGGCAAGGGCAGTAGGGGAGTGGTCAGTGTAGGGAGGTCCTTGTTTGATTTTGCTGCGATGGCGGTCAGGCAAGAACCCTGCACTGGAGCTTCCTATAAACTGTAGCGGGTAGTCTGAAGCTAGTGGAACTTTGTAAAGGCCTCGTAGTGTTACCCTGCCTCGCCTCCTCGGTAGAGGTGTATGGGATTGGCCATCTCTTGGCAGATGGGTAACATGACTTGTGGGTAAAGATGCGCAACCTCTGCAGAGTGTAAAACTAGTATACTAGCCGTGCTCACGGTCATGAGCGGCTCGGACCCTCACATGATTAAATATGGAACTTAAATTTAATTTGACATTTGCATCGCATTTGGGATTATTTTACTATTACTTTTCTTTATTATTAAGGTTTGGTATTTACTTACACTTAGTAATTGCTAATAAAATTTTGACCAACTTATAAAAGCAATGCTCAGCCTCAGCCTCTATTTTGTTGATCAGCCTTACACTTCATGAACTCCCACCTTTGGTGAGTTCATGCCACATTATTCCCCACGACTTGTTGAGCTATGAACGTATGTGAGCTCACTCTTGCTGTCTCACACCCCCCCACAGGAGAAGAACAGGTGGTCGAAGAGGAGCCGCCTAGCACTGAGGCATTCGATCTGATCTAGGTGGCGTTTCTCAGTTGACATTGGCGCCGACGATCCTTAGTTCGTTTTATGGTTATCCTTTATTTTGTAATAAGACTTCCGCTATGTAATAATTACTCTGATGTTTTATGACATTTATCTCTATACACTCTGTTATTATATATGTTGTCTTCTTGGCGCATGTATGAGATGCACCCGACTTTGTTCCTTAAATCCGGGTGTGACAGAAGTGGTATCAGAGGAAATGTTGACTGTAGGACGAAACCTAGATAGAAATGGATAGACCCTTACCTACTTATCTTATTCTAATTCTTTCTATACTTATCTTGATCCTGTCTCACCTTCTACTGTTCTACTCTGATCATTCTTATCTTTGCTACTCTAAGACAAGAAGGATTTCACACCTTGGAATCCTACACTTATGATCTTTTAAGAGATAGGGAGCCTAAGACAAAATTAAAATTATTTTCTCTATCAAAAATATTGGTTGATTGTTCTGATGATCAATGCCTGATTTGCTTCTTTGATTGATTGAAATAGTATAGACGGGCATCTTAGCATGTACCACCATAAGGTAATGTATTAGCTTTAGTGGATAACACCCTAATCTACTTAGCTAATGAATCCCCCGCAGTAACATTCCTCATAATTACTCGCCTTGTCTACAATTCTTCCTTTCTCACCCTGTATTTCTAACCCAAATGGGCTACCCCTATACTGTTAGAAGAGAGCAGTACAGACGTGATCCTTGGTATGTCATGGTTAAGAAAGGCAAAGGCAGTATATACACGGTGCTAAGGGAACCGTAGAACTCAACAGTCCAAAGGAGAAAGATTTGAAGTTAATATTGCAGTAACCTCCTCATCCATGCGTGCAATGTTCTTTATGCCTGAGGAGTTTGTTGGTGACAACATTCGGGTGGTTAGGGATTTTCCGGATGTCTTTCTATAGGAGTTACCAGGGATGCCACCTGATAGAGAAGTTGAGTTTGTTATTGATCTCTTACCTGGGACCACCCCTATTTCTAAACGGCTATACATGATGTCCTTAGAAGAATTAAAGGGACTTAAGAAGCAATTAGCGGAATTACAA
Source organism: Zea mays (assembly GCF_902167145.1). Taxonomy (NCBI): domain Eukaryota; kingdom Viridiplantae; phylum Streptophyta; class Magnoliopsida; order Poales; family Poaceae; genus Zea; species Zea mays. The sequence goes on along the minus strand of NC_050096.1, from coordinate 195,486,631 downwards.
GAGGTTGGGTGCATTCGTTCGAGTTCCTCACCTTGGATAGCACCGGTACTGTTTGTACAGAAGAAAGATGGTTCGCAACGGATGTGTGTGGACTATAGAGCACTTAATGATGTTACCATCAAGAATAAGTACCCGTTACCCTGCATTGAGGATTTATTTGATCAGATGAGAGATGCTAGGGTATTCTCGAAGATTGATCTCCGATCAGGATACCATCAAATGAAGATTAGGCCATCGGATATTCCTAAGACGGCTTTCTCAACTCGATATGGATTATATGAGTTTACTGTTATGTCATTTGGACTAACTAATGCAACAACCTATTTTATGGATCTGAAGAATAAGGTGTGCATGATTTGGACAGATTCGTCGTGGTTTTCATCGACGATATTTTTATTATTTCCAAGAGTGATAGTGATCATGAGGAACATCTGAGATTGGTGCTACAGAAGCTGCGAGATAATCAACTCTACGCTAAGTTCAGCAAGTGCGCGTTTTGGATTGACAAGGTGCCATTCCTTGGTCATATTATTTCTAATGGAGGAATAGCAGTGGATCCTGCTAGAGTGAAGGAGATTATGGAGTGGAGAGTGCCCACTACAGTTACGGAGATTCGGAGCTTCTTGGGGCTTGTAGGATATTATCGGAGATTTATTGAAGGATTCTCTAAGATTGCCAAGCCCATGACCTCACTTATGGAGAAGGGAAGAGAATTTAAGTGGGATGAGAAATGCCAAGAGAGCTTTGATCAATTGAAGGAGAGATTGATGTCACCGCCAGTATTGATTATGCCAGATCTGCATAAGGGATTTGACATTTATTATGATGCATGTGGCCAAGGACTGGGATGTGTGCTCATGCAAGAAGGACATGTGATTGCCTATGCATCTCGTCAGTTGCGGAAACATGAATTGAACTACCCCACTCATGACTTGGAATTGGCTGCCGTTGTGCATGCACTTAAGATTTGGAGACACTACATCATGGGAACTAAGTGCCAAGTATATACGGATCATAAGAGTTTGAAGTATATATTCACTCAGAAGGATCTCAACCTTAGGCAACGCCGTTGGTTGGAGCTCATTAAGGATTATGATTTGGAGATTCACTATCACCCAGGCAAGGCAAATTTGGTTGCAGATGCCTTGAGTCGGAAGGAGCATGTTCACTCCGCTTTCGTTGTCCAGTTACCTGATGAATTAGCAAAAGATTTTGAGAGGCTCAACCTGGGAATTGTTACACATGCGGAAGGAGTTACCATAGAATTGGAACCTAACTTGGAGCAAGAAATCCGCAAACGACAGATTGGTGATGCCAAAATCCAGGAGATCAAGGATCTGATAACAGAGGGTAGAGGCCCAGAGTTCACGGAGGATGAGCAAGGCACGATATGGTTCAAGAGTCGGATATGTGTTCCTGATATTGAAAGCCTTCGTGAGACTATTTTAAAGGAGGTCCATGACTTGGATTATTCTATTCATCCTGGTAGTACCGAGATGTATCAGGATTCGAAGCAGAAATACTGGTGGAATGGATTGAAAAGAGATGTGGCTGCACATGTGACTATGTGCAATGTGTGTCAAAGAGTTAAGGTCGAACACCAAAGACTAGTTGGACTATTGCACCCACTGAAGATACCCGAGTGGAAGTGGGAAGAGATTGGTATGGATTTCATTACTGGATTGCCTCGCACCCAGAAAGGATATGATGCTATATGGGTGATTGTGGATAGATTGACTAAAGTGGCTCACTTTATTCCTGTGAAGACTACTTATAAAGGTTCTCAGCTAGCAGAGTTGTATATGGCTCAGATTGTGTGTTTACACGGAGTACCCGATTAAGATTTTGGATACTTTGACTCGAGTTACAAGAAATAAGGTGATAAAGATGTGCAAAGTGCAATGGAGCCACCACGGTGAAGATGAAGCAACATAGGAAAGAGAAGAAGAGCTTCGTATAGATTTTCCCCACCTTTTCCCTAGATCTTCATAAATCCCGAGGACGAGATTTTTGTTAAGGGGGATAGGATTTGTAATACCCAACTTTGGAAAATAAGAGAAAGAAATAAATCTTCATGTGTGGTACCCTTTTCATTCATGATAATTATTAGTAAGCATAGATAAAGTGGATAAATCCATAATAAAATGTGCATCATGCTGGATTTTTTTTGTGCATTTTGTGACAACATAAAATAAGGTGAAAGGAAATATATCAAATTCTCTAAAGGGGAATTCAAGAATTTGAGCAAGAGAAGAAAGAATACTAAACAAAGATAAAGACAACAAATATAAAGAAATTAGTTAAACCTTACTATTTGGGTTCAACTTGTACATTTAAAAATGAATATAAGTTCACAGATTAAAATTGAATTCAAATTTGAATTCTAGAATTTAGAAAAGAGAAGAAAATAAATATTATGTGGATAAAAATAGGTAAATAAAAATATATTATTCCTACACTAGAGTTTGAATTTGTATAATTGACTCAAGAGTGAAACTCATGAAAGGATTCAAATTCGAATTTGGGATTTAAAATAGAAAGAAGACAAAATAGGGAAAAAAAGAAAATAAAAAAAAAGAAAACGGCGCCTGGGCCTAATCTTCCGATTTCGGCCCACCTCGTACACCCCGCTGCGCCTTCCCTCCGCCTGCTGGGCTAAAAGGGAACCCCGCCGGCCCACTTGCACTTCTTTTCTTTTTTTTAGACTAGTGCACTGGCGGGCGGGCCCTGCTGCTCAGCTGCGTGCATCCTCCCTGCCTATCACCTCCAGGTGGGCCCGTGCTCGCTGGTCGTCCTCTTCGTTCGTCGTTGACGAAGCTCAACAAACCTGGAGAAAATCCCGCGCAAGATTCTCGCTAACGAAACCATCTCACCTCGGGCCTATTAATGCTTGGACCTCCATCACTTCTCCTCGTCATCGGCCGCCAGATTTGCTCCCAACCGCATACCGCGCCTCTGCTCCTTCACTGACCCATGTCGGGATCTATCACCGGAGCCATGGTTGGCTTCGCCTCGTGCTTTCGGTTCACGCCGACATAACCTGGAGAGTGTGTGATGCGGCTGCAACTAGCCCTCTGGCCTTGTGCGGTGGCCAAGAGAACCGCTGGCGCTCGGGGATGTTGGCCATGGCGTCGGCATGGGGGCTAGATTGCCAACGCGGGCACCGCTGGGTACGGGCGTGTGCCTCATCTCTGCATCCTGGACGCGAGCGATTATGGTGGTGCACCAGCCCATGTGAGATCTTCTCCTTGCACCAATTCTACCCCTGGTCTCCTAGCGGCCCGTCAATTCTTCATCGGAGCTGTAACCCCACCACCGTTCCGCCTTCACCGTGGCCGGGGGATTCCGCGTTGCCGGGCTTGGTAAGAATTGCCTCCATAGCTTTGTCTTTGTCTCTATTGCACGTAGCACCATGCGGGGTTGTAGTTGGGGGGGGGGGGCTCTGTGGCGTCGTATTGGTCACCGGACATTTGCGCCGCGAGGGGGAGAGCAGGGAGGCGTCCCTCGTTCGGTCGTGAGGTAGGAGATGAACCTCGGTCGTCTGTTTTAGGATGAATGGTTAGGATTTGGTGAAGTCTGCCTGTTCAGCCAGGGTGAATGGTGGCCGTCGTTTCGTTATCGAACGATCGCATATAGATCTTAGAAATCTAAAAATCTAGGCCCTCCGGGTTGAATCCAACGACCGAGACTTCATATCGGCTTGGTCTAATCTGCACCCTAGCTTGATAATCCAACGGCCAGAATCTCTCTGTACCCCTTCGGCTAGGCCATTTTGCATAAGAGACCCTTTAGACTTCATGAATCAACCCGCTGTCCATATAAGATTCGTCTGAGTCTTAGGGAAAAGTGCGCCGGAGCCCCTGAGTTCTTCAGATATTGACGCCCAGTCCTGAGCTCATGAAAATCAAATAAATAAATTCAGAAATGGATTTTTAATATAAAAACAATTCCTAGAACCTATTTAATCCATAGAAAACCCATTTTTAGTCAAAATCACTCCATTCCAATTTCTAAAATTTTGTAATAATATTCTCTATCATTTAGTATCTCTGTTTTGGCATAAAAACAGTAAGAACATTAATTTAACATTTAATCCTATTTTAATCACATTAAACCTTAGGAAATTCATAACTTGAATTCTATAACTCCAAATTTAGTGATTCCAGTTCCTATGATTTCATTTTAATGTGTAGATTTTTACTGTATATTTTATTTACATGTTTGGTGCAATGTTAATTTTTGCTATACTATGTATGTATTGTGTTGATGCGAGTAGACGAGCAAGCCACTGTGGGATCTGAGGTTCAGCAAGTAGAGGTAGCTGAGCAGGAACTCATTGAAGGCAAGTTGTGCCCTTGATCACTTACTTTTCCCAGCCATGTTCTTATTAATTTTAATGATCTGCATAGGTTAATTTTGATGGGAGCCTTTATGTTACCCTAGTTTTGATTATCTCTATACCTTGTTCACCCCTGAAATATTTTTGGGTAGTACTTGCTATTGCTTTATGTGGATTGGGTATGGAGATATACTACTCATGATTATTCTGTCATTATCTTGTTATTATTATTGTTCATGTTAAGATCATTAAATTAATGGGAACATGGAGCGACCACCCGGGAAAACAGTGCTACCACAAGGGTTTAATGGGACGCCCTTGGCTGATTAACTAGGAAAGCTAGTGGAGGGCTACCTTACCCGAAAGGGGCAAGGGCAGTAGGGGAGTGGTCAGTGTAGGGAGGTCCTTGTTTGATTTTGCTGCGATGGCGGTCAGGCAAGAACCCTGCACTGGAGCTTCCTATAAACTGTAGCGGGTAGTCTGAAGCTAGTGGAACTTTGTAAAGGCCTCGTAGTGTTACCCTGCCTCGCCTCCTCGGTAGAGGTGTATGGGATTGGCCATCTCTTGGCAGATGGGTAACATGACTTGTGGGTAAAGATGCGCAACCTCTGCAGAGTGTAAAACTAGTATACTAGCCGTGCTCACGGTCATGAGCGGCTCGGACCCTCACATGATTAAATATGGAACTTAAATTTAATTTGACATTTGCATCGCATTTAGGATTATTTTACTATTACTTTTCTTTATTATTAAGGTTTGGTATTTACTTACACTTAGTAATTGCTAATAAAATTTTGACCAACTTATAAAAGCAATGCTCAGCCTCAGCCTCTATTTTGTTGATCAGCCTTACACTTCATGAACTCCCACCTTTGGTGAGTTCATGCCACATTATTCCCCACGACTTGTTGAGCTATGAACGTATGTGAGCTCACTCTTGCTGTCTCACACCCCCCCCACAGGAGAAGAACAGGTGGTCGAAGAGGAGCCGCCTAGCACTGAGGCATTCGATCTGATCTAGGTGGCGTTTCTCAGTTGACATTGGCGCCGACGATCCTTAGTTCGTTTTATGGTTATCCTTTATTTTGTAATAAGACTTCCGCTATGTAATAATTACTCTGATGTTTTATGACATTTATCTCTATACACTCTGTTATTATATATGTTGTCTTCTTGGCGCATGTATGAGATGCACCCGGCTTTGTTCCTTAAATCCGGGTGTGACACTCGGCGACATTCATAAGGGGGTAACCACTAGATCTCGTGTTGCTCATTTTTGTGAACATTACTCCTTTGTTTCCTCTGTTGAGCCACACAGGATAGAGGAAGCACTTCAAGATTCGGATTGGGTGGTGGCGATGCATGAGGAGCTCAACAATTTCACTAGGAATGAGGTATGGCATTTAGTTCCACGTCCTAACCAAAATGTTGTAGGAACCAAATGGGTGTTCTGCAACAAGCAAGACGAGCATGGTGTGGTGACAAGGAACAAAGCCCGACTTGTGGCCAAGGGATACTCCCAAGTTGAAGGTTTGGATTTCGGTGAAACCTATGCACCCGTAGCTAGGCTTGAGTCAATTCGCATATTATTGGCCTATGCTACTTACCATGGCTTTAAGCTTTATCAAATGGACGTGAAAAGTGCCTTCCTCAATGGACCAATCAAGGAAGAGGTCTATGTTGAGCAACCTCCCGGCTTTGAAGATAATGAGTACCCTAATCATGTCTATAAGCTCTCTAAGGCACTTTATGGGCTCAAGCAAGCCCCAAGAGCATGGTATGAATGCCTTAGAGATTTCCTTATCACTAATGGCTTCAAAGTCGGAAAGGCCGATCCTACTTTATTCACTAAAACTCTTGAAAATGACTTGTTTGTATGCCAAATTTATGTTGATGATATTATATTTGGGTCTACTAACGAGTCTACTTGTGAAGAGTTTAGTAGGATCATGACACAAAAATTCGAGATGTCTATGATGGGGGAGTTGAAGTACTTCTTAGGATTTCAAGTGAAGCAACTCCAAGAGGGCACCTTCATCGGCCAAACAAAGTATACTCAAGACATTCTAAACAAGTTTGGGATGAAGGACGCCAAACCCATCAAGACACCCATGGGAACCAATGGGCATCTCGACCTTGACACGGGAGGTAAATCCGTAGATCAAAAGGTATACCGGTCGATGATAGGATCTTTACTCTATCTTTGTGCATCTCGACCGGACATTATGCTTTCCGTATGCATGTGTTCAAGATTCCAAGCCGACCCTAAGGAAGCTCACCTTACGGCCGTAAAACGAATCTTGAGATATTTGGCGTATACTCCTAAGTTTGGGCTTTGGTACCCTCGGGGATCCACATTTGATTTACTTGGTTATTCCGATGCCGATTGGGCGGGTTGTAAAATTAATAGAAAGAGCACATCGGGGACTTGCCAGTTCTTGGGAAGATCCTTGGTGTCTTGGGCTTCAAAGAAGCAAAATTCCGTAGCTCTTTCAACCGCCGAAGCCGAGTACATTGCCGCAGGACATTGTTGCACGCAACTACTTTGGATGAGGCAAACCCTGCGGGACTATGGTTACAAATTAACCAAGGTTCCTCTTCTATGTGATAATGAGAGTGCAATCCGCATGGCGGATAATCCCGTTGAGCATAGCCGCACTAAACACATAGCCATTCGGTATCATTTTCTTAGGGATCACCAACAAAAGGGGGATATCGAGATTGCATACATTAATACTAAAGATCAATTAGCCGATATCTTTACCAAGCCTCTTGATGAACAAACTTTTAACAAACTTAGGCATGAGCTAAATATTCTTGATTCTAGGAACTTCTTCTGTTAATTTGCACACATAGCTCATTTATATACCTTTGATCATGTCTCTTTCACATACTATGACTAATGTGTTTTCAAGTCTATTTCAAACCAAGTCATAGGTGTATTGAAAGGGAATTGGAGTCTTCGGCGAAGACAAAGGCTTCCACTCCGTAACTCATCCTTCGCCGTCACTCCAAGCAACTCTCCATCTTTGGGGGAGAAAAGGACTCCGTTTTTGGTATAATCTTCACTCGTTTATTTATGACCAAAGGGGGAGAGAGAAATTCTAAGAGCTCTACTAACTCCGTTTTTGGCGATTCATGCCAAAGGGGGAGAAAGTATTAGCCCAAAGCAAAAGGACCGCACCACCACCTAATTTTTTTTAAAAAAAAGAGTTTTTCAATTGGTATGATTCTCAATTGATAAATTTCAAATTGGTATTTTATTGTGTTCAAAAGGGGGAGAAAATAGTATTTTCAAAACATCACAAAACCCTCTTGAACACTAAGAGAAGGATTTTATTAAGGGGGAGTTTTGTTTAGTCAAAGGAAAAGCATTTGAAACAGGGGGAGAAATTTCAAATCTTGAAAATGCTTCTCAAAATCTTATTCGTTTATTCTTTGACTGTTTTGCAAAACACTTTGAAAAGAATTTCCAAAAGAGTTTGCAAAAACAAAACCATTGGTGCAAGCATGGTCTAAAACATTAAATGTAAATTGGTCTAATTCCAAGTAACCTTTGCACTTACCTTATGCAAACTAGTTCAATTCTGCACTTATATATTTGCTTTGGTTTGTGTTGGCATCAATCACCAAAAAGGGGGAGATTGAAAAGGAAATAGGCTCAAACCTTTTCCTAAATGATTTTGGTGGTTGAATTGCCCAACACAAATAATTGGACTAACTAGTTTGCTCTAGATTATATGCTCTACAGGTGCCAAAGGTTCATCTACAACTATACTAAATCGACTGTCCGGAATACCGTAGATTATTCCGGACAGGAGAAGCTTTTTGGAAAAACAGGCCAAGCGCGGACCGTCCGGGCCCTTGCGGCGGACCGTCCGCAACACCAGGATGACCCTCGGACAGAACCAATACAAAAATCCAAGTCTGCACTACGGACCGTCCGGAGGAAAAGCGCGGACCATCTGAGACCTCGCGCGGACCGTCCGGCCTCAGGCGCGGACCGTCCGGTAGGCAAGGAACCGAAAAACCCGAAGGTGACGGTTTCGGAAAAATGAATTATAGCGGCCTCGCGGACCGTCCGGGGTGCACGACCGGACCGTCCGCGACTGGCTTCATCTGACATCTGACGACGCATTAAATGCAATATAGCCGTTGATATAGCCGTTACTGCTGACCGTTGCGTTTTCAGCCATTGATCTACAGGGGCGGACCGTCCGCGCTCAGCAGAATGGAGCAACGGCTAGGAAGTGGTTGGTGGCTATAAATACAACCCCAACCACCTCCATTCACTTCACCCAAGCATTCCAACCTTCAACATTCAATACAAGAGCTAGCAATTCATTCCAAGACACATTCAAAGCTTCCAATCTCTCCAAGTTTCACAATTGAGAAAAGAGATCATTAGTGATTAGTGACTTAAGAGAGAAAGTGATCTGTGTGTTATTTGTCGCTCTTGTCGCTTGGCTTTTGCAATCGTGCTTTCTTTCGATCTTCATTGCGATCAAACTCACTTGTAATTGAGGCAAGAGACACCAATCTTGTGGTGGTCCTTGTGGGAACTTTGTGTTCCAAGTGATTGAGAAGAAAAGCTCACTCGGTCCGAGGGACCGTTTGAGAGAGGGTAAGGGTTGAAAGAGACCCGGCCTTTGTGGCCTCCTCAACGGGGAGTAGGTTTGAGAGAACCGAACCTCGGTAAAACAAATCCGCTTGTCTCACTTCATTATTCGCTTGCGATTTGTTTAACACCCTCTCTCGCGGACTCTATTATATTTCTAACGCTAACCCGGCTTGTAGTTGTGATTATTTTTGAGAATTTCAGTTTCGCCCTATTCACCCCCCCTCTAGGCGAATTTCAGGTTGCGGCAGAGATGAAGAGGCGCACCGCCGCGGGTGGCGGCATGCCCCTCGCGCGGCGGTCCACCTTCTTCGCACTCGGAGACTGACGCCCATGGAGCCTGACTCATGGGCCTGGGCCCCCGTGTCAGAAGCTGAGTCGCTGCTTTCCTCGGAGGTGAAGAGACATGCCACCGCGGGCGATGGCTTGCTCCTCCTGCGGCGATTCGCCTTTTTCGCACACGGAGACTGACGCTGATGGAGCATGACCCGTGGGCCCGGGCCCTCGTGTCGAAGGCTGGGCCGCTGGTTTCGGCGAAGATGAAGGGGAGCACCACCATGGGCGGCGGCATGCTCCTCACGCGGCGGTTCGCCTTCTTCGCACTCAGGAACCAGCATACCACCTGTATGACCTGTGGGACCGGGCCCCCGTGTCATAGGCCGGGTCGCCCTGGTGCGCATCGAGGGAGATTTCCCGTGGCGTTTCGGGGCGCGAGCGGGAGAATCTGCTTTAAAAAGGGATTCACCTCGCGAGCAGCAGTTATGCTTTCGCTTTTCTCCCGCTCGCTGCGCCCTTTTGCCTCTGAGCTCTCTGCGCCCATTGCCTTCAAGGTCTCTGCTTTGTGCTGCCGTAGTTGCCATGGCCTTGTTAGTTCATCCCGAGCGCTTCCAGACTAAGTGGGCACTCGACATGGTGCACCACCTACCTAGATGGAGCGCGCCGGTGTTCAGCGGAAGGATCCGTGCCGGCGCCATCCTCCTCGACGATCTTGCCGCCGGGGAGTCCGTGCTCTTCGTCTCTTGTGTGTTGGCGCTGCCGATCTCGCCTTTCTTCTTGCTGTTGTTGGAGGAGCGCGGCCTCGTGGGAGGTGGCGCCCTTCCGCCAGTGCTCCGTTTCAAGGATGTTCATCAGCCTTGCTGAGGTGGCAAGCGAGCTGAGCTACGGCTCCATCTTTCGCATGAACTTCATTGCCTCCTGCAGCGGCCTCGTGGCATGCCTCCATGAACTGGTTGAGCTCCGGCTCCGTTTCAGTGGCCAGGCCACTGGGCGCCGTGTGCCGCCGCGTTTCCAACTCTTTGGCTTTAACGTCCCCGACGTCGCCTCCAACGATGAGGACTCCTTTGTCTCGACACACGTGTCGAGGAGGCCACCACCGCCGGCAAGCCGCCCGGAAGGTCGTACAGGACGCCATGAAGACGGTGGCCGCACGCGTTCAGCGTGACCCTGCTGGTGCCAAGTAGTTCGTACCTATAGGAATGGAGCTAGGGTTCTACTTGGAAGCGGATGTAATAACTTTGTTTTTGTAAGATACTTTGGAGTACTACTTATCGAGCAGTATTAGCACTTATCTGTATGCTATTTGTCCCTATTGTGTGTGGTGTTACCGACTCCTTCCTGGTACCAGGCCCCCCTGGGATGTAGGCTCGACGCGTCGAGGCTGGATACCAGCATACCTAAAAGAGTTGGCAACGACCCCCAGGAGTAGGGCTGGATATCGAGCCAGCTCGGCTCGGCTCGTTCGAGCTCGAGCTGGCTCATTAAGCTAATGAGCTGGCTCGGCTCGGCTCGTTAAGGTAGCGAGCCACAGAGTCAGCTCGGTTCGGCTCGTTTACGAGCTCGAGCTGGCTCGTTTAGCTCGCGAGCCAGAGCAGAAAAAATAATATGTGTATAATAATCAATTTCTAGTTAATTTTAAACTAATTTAACAACAGAAAATAATAATTAGACTCATAGTTTCACAGACCGCATCAATATAACACCAAATTAACACCACTCATCACTCATCAATTCACTATTCACACACATGTTCAGCAGTTTAACCCACACTTATATTCGCATAGACCAATTTCATACATAGACATAATTCATCAATCATTAGTTTAACTTATAGGTTATAGACACCACACATACATATAACATATTCATCAATTGTTACGTGCATGATATGTATATAGTTTTGTTTTGCTGAAATGTGATAGCTCGTTTAGCTCGCGAGTTGGCTCGTTAACAAACCGAGCTGGCTCATTAAGGAACCGAGCTAGGATTCCAGCTCAGCTCATGAAAAAATTCAAACGAGCCGATCCGAGCCGAGCTGGCCACGAACCGAGCGAGCCGACGAGCCACGAGCATTTTGTCCAGCCCTACCCAGGAGGAAGCCTCGACTGGGACCTAGACCTGTACATAGCTTCAGTCAGGAAGCGTTAGTAGCACACCCATAAGACCCATCATTTGATATTAGCCATCCTTTGATACATGCACAGGACCTACAGGACTTAGCCTGGGAAGCCAAGTTATGTGTCCGAACCCCCTGGACCATGGAGCCAGATACTAGGACACCCGTAGCAGAGTGGTGGAGCGTGCAGGCTTACGGTACGGGACCAGGCTAAGCGGCTACACGGCTCTGGACCACCCCAGGAGACAAGTGTCCTTTCTCTAGAACCGGACGCCAGATTATCGGACCCACAGGACCATAGTTCCAAATACTAGGGTACTCGTCACAGAGTGGTGGAGTGTGCAGGCTTAGGGTATGGAACCGGGCTAAGCGGCTACACAACCCTGGGCCACCCCATGGAACGAGCTCCCGTTCTTTAGAACCGGCCCCCAGACTGCCAGACCCCCTTGCCTTCGTAGAGGGGTCCTAAACTACAAGCCTGGCTACTCAATTCGGATGTCGTCATATCAGTAGGGATGGGAACTGTATGGGTGGGTTAGATAAAAAATAATATCCGAAAACTGCATGATAAAACCATGGAGCAGGAGGATAAGACTATCCTAAAAGCACATCTAAGGGGGTAATTCTTTCCTTTATAAACTTACATGCATGGGTGCAGACCAACAGGCCGGGTTTACGAGGGCGGACCTCACTGGGCTGGCGTACACATATGCATAACCTAATTACAAAAGAAGAAAAACTTAACCCCTCAGACTTGCTCCTATTGGGCAGAACTTACGGAGATGCTCCATGTTCCAGGGGCCGGGATGAGGTTCTCCTTCTGTTGCGGCAAGATGGATACACCCGGGTCGGCATACTTTCCTCACCTTAAAGGGTCCTTGAGACCACCTAGAGGGGGGTGAATAGGTGATCCTGTAAAAACTTAAAAACTCAAAGCCACAAACTTGATTAAGTGTTAGGACAATAAAGCCAAGTGGCTAGAGAAGAGTTCTTGCTAAACACGATAACCACAAGGAAATCAACACAGAGAGGCACAGTGGTTTATCCCGTGGTTCGGCCAAGTCCAACACTTGCCTACTCCACGTTGTGGCGTCCCAACGGATGAGGGTTGCACTCAACCCCTTTCAAGCGGTCCAAAGACCCACTTGAATACCACGGTGTTTTTCTTCCTTTCACTATATCCCGTTTGCGAGGAATCTCCACAACTTGGAGCCTCTCGCCCTTACAATTTGATTATCACAAATAAGCACGGAAGTAAGGATGGGATGAGCAACACACACAAGACACAAAATCAGAGCAACAACACGCACACAAGTCACAACTTGAGCTTGCAACACAACTCAAAGAGTTCTCTACTCAAATGGAGCTCTAGTTGCTATCACAAAGAATCAAAAGCGCGGAAATGGAGTCTTGGTGCTTAGGAATGCTCAAAGAATGCTTGGTGTACTCCTCCATGCGCCTAGGGGTCCCTTTTATAGCCCCAAGGCAGCTAGGAGCCGTTGGAAGCAATCCAAGAAGGCAAATCTTGCCTTCTGTCGGGTGGCGCACCGGACAGTCCGGTGCACCACCGGACACTGTCCGGTGCAGATTGCTTTCCTTATTTGGCGCAGCCGACCGTTGAAGATTTGGAGCTGTTGGCGCACCGGACACTGTCCGGTGCCCCCATCCGACCGTTGGCTCTGCCACGCGTCACGCGCAGATTGCGCGGCCAACCGTTGGCGCGCCCGACCGTTGGCTCACCGGACAGTCCGGTGCCTCACCGGACAGTCCGGTGAATTATAGCCGTACGCCGCCGTCGAGACCCGAGAGCAGCAACTTCACCACAGACGACTCACCGGACAGTCCGGTGCACCACCGGAAAGTCGGTGATTTATAGTCGTACGCCACCGTCGAGACCCGAGAGCAGACAGTTCACCAGGACTGGTCCTGGCACACCGAACACTGTCCGGTGCACCACCGGACACTGTCTGGTGCACTCAGACCGAACAACCCTTTGGCTGAACATAGCCAACTAATCTCCAAAGTGATTTCTCCTGTTTCTAGCACTTAGACACAACACATTAGTCTTCAAAACAATGGACTAAGACTAGAAACATACCTTTAATCTTGATTTGCACTTCTTGAATCTTTGGCACAAATATAACTCAAAGCATTTTTGTGTGAAGCCCTAAATCACCAAAATCTTATAGAAATGGCCCAAGGGCACATTTCCCTTTCAATCTCCCCCTTTTTGGTGATTTATGCCAACACAACAAAAAACAACTAAAGAAGCGCAACACCAATGCAAATGAGAACAAAAATTTGTATTTGATTCAAATTTGACATATTTTGATCATTATTTGCCACCACTTGGTTTGTTTTTGCAAATCAAACTCAATTTCCTATCTCTAAGTCAAAGTCACTTGTTGAGACATAGAGAGAGGTATTCCAAGAGAAATTGATCAAAGATTCAAAAACTCCCCCTTTTTCCCATAATCAAACATTCTCCCCACAAGAGACAAACTTTTGACAATAAGAGACAATAAGAGTATTTTGACAAAACAAAAGCTCTACTCTACTATTTTCAAAATTCTCAAGTGGTAGCTGATCCATTTCTTGCTTTAGCCTTAATTTCTCCCCCTTTGGCATCAAGCACCAAAATGGGATCATTTTTGGCCCTTAAACCTCATTGCCTCACCAAAATCTTCAATTAAGAGTAAAGATGCAATAAGAACACGAAGATGAACTTGGAGTAAGTTACCCTCTCATCGGAGTGCAGTGGAAGTCTTCATGGTCCAAGTTCACCTTTTCCCTTTCAATCCTCCTTTGAGACTAATTTAAGAAAACTCAAGCACACGGTTAGTCTCAAAGGGTCAAGTTGTAGCATTTCTCCCCCTAAATATGTGCTTCATTCACACATGGACTTGTGAGGTCCGGGGGATCCCTTGCACAACTTGATCACCGTAAATAACCAATAAAATGCATAAAGGAACATGATCAAAGGCATAAAACACATGTATGCTCTATATCAATCCAAGTTACGCGAATCTAAGACATTTAGCTCACTACACAGTCTGCAAAAGGTCTTCTCATCTAAAGGCTTAGTAAAGATATCGCTAGCTGGTTTTCGATGCTAACATAAAACACTTCGATATCTCCCTTTTGCTGGTGGTCTCTCAAAAAGTGATGTCAGATGTCTATGTGCTTTGTGCGGCTGTGTTCAACAGGATTGTCCGCCATGCGGATTGCACTCTCATTGTCACATAGGAGTGGGACTTTGCTCAGATTGTAGCCAAAGTCCCTGAGGGTTTGCCTCATCCAAAGTAGTTGCGCGCAACACTGTCCTGCGACAACATACTCAGCCTCAGCGGTGGATAGGGCAACAGAAGTTTGTTTCTTAGAACTCCACGACACCAGGGACCTTCCTAGAAATTGGCACATCCCTGATGTACTCTTCCTATCGACCTTACATCCAGCATAGTCGGAGTCTAAATAACCAATCAAGTCAAAGGTAGACCCCTTTGGATACCAGATCCCGAAGCAAGGCGTAGCAACTAAATATCTAAGAATTCGCTTAACGGCCACAAGGTGACACTCCCTTGGGTCGGATTGAAAACTAGCACAGATGCATACGCTAAGCATAATATCTGGTCTACTAGCACATAAATAAAATAAAGACCCTATCATAGACCGGTATGCCTTTTGATCAACGGACTTACCTCCTTTGTTGAGGTCGACATGCCCGTCGGTTCCCATTGGAGTCTTTGCGGGCTTGGCGTCCTTCATCCCAAACCACTTGAGCAAGTCTTGCGTGTACTTCGTTTGAGAGATGAAGGTGTCGTCCTTGAGTTGCTTCACTTGGAACGCAAGGAAGTAGTTCAACTCGCCCATCATCGACATCTCGAATTTTTGAGTCATCACCCTGCTAAACTCTTCACAAGACTTTTTGTTAGTAGAACCAAATATTATGTCATCGACATAAATTTGGCACACAAATAGATCACCGTCACAAGTCTTAGTGAAAAGAGTTGGATCGGCTTTCCCAACCTTGAAAGCATTAGCAATTAAAAAGTCTCTAAGGCATTCATACCATGCTCTTGGGGCTTGCTTAAGTCCATAGAGCGCCTTAGAGAGCTTACACACATGGTCGGGGTATCGTTCATCCTCAAAGCCAGGGGGTTGCTCCACGTACACCTCCTCCTTGATTGGCCCGTTGAGGAAAGCGCTCTTCACATCCATTTGGAACAACCTGAAAGAATGGTGAGCGGCATAGGCTAACAAAATACGAATCGACTCTAGCCTAGCTACAAGAGCGAAAGTCTTCTCAAAGTCCAAACCTGCGACTTGGGCATAACCTTTTGCCACAAGTCGAGCCTTGTTCCTTGTTACCACCCCGTGCTCATCCTGTTTGTTGCGGAACACCCACTTGGTTCCCACAACATTTTGCTTGGGACGCGGCACCAGTGTCCAAACTTCATTTCGCTTGAAGTTGTTGAGCTCTTCCTGCATGGCCAACATCCAGTCCGGATCTAGCAAGGCCTCTTCTACCCTGAAAGGCTCAATAGAAGAGACAAAAGAGTAATGCTCACAAAAATTAGCTAATCTAGAGCGAGTAGTTACTCCCTTGCTAATATCACCCAAAATCCGGTCGACGGGATGATTCCTTTGAATCATCGCTCGAACTTGAGTTGGAGGGGCCTGTGGTGCTTCTTCCTCTTCAACTTGGACATCTTGTGCTCCCCCTTGATCACACGCCTCTTCTTGAGGGACCTGTTCGTCATCTTGAGTTGGGGGATGCACCGTTGTTGAGGAAGAAGGTTGATCTTGCTCCTTGTGTTCCTATGGTCGCACGTCTCCAATCGCCATGGTACGAATCGCGTCCGTTGGAACATCATCCTCATCTACATCATCAAGCTCAACTTGCTCTCTTGGAGAGCCATTAGTCTCATCAAATACAACGTCGCTAGAGACTTCAACCAAACCCGATGATTTGTTGAAGACTCTATACGCCTTTGTATTTGACTCATAACCTAACAAAAACCCTTCTACAGCTTTGGGAGCAAATTTTGAATTTCTACCTTTCTTCACCAGAATGTAGCATTTACTCCCAAAAACTCGAAAATACGAAATGTTGGGTTTGTTACCGGTTAGTAGCTCGTATGACGTCTTCTTGAGGAGGCGATGAAGGTAGACCCGGTTTATGGCGTGGCAAGCCGTGTTCACAGCTTCCGACCAAAACCGCTCGGGCGTCTTGAATTCTCCAAGCATCACCCTCACCATGTCTATAAGTGTCATGTTCTTCCTCTCTACCACACCGTTTTGCTGTGGTGTGTAGGGAGCGGAGAACTCGTTCTTGATTCCTTCCTCCTCAAGAAACTCCTCCACTTGCAGGTTCTTGAACTCGGACCCGTTGTCGCTCCTTATCTTCTTCACCTTGAGCTCAAATTCATTTTGAGCTCTCCTTAGGAAGCGCTTGAGGGTCCCTTGGGTTTCAGTTTTATCCTGCAAAAAGAATACCCAAGTGAAGCGGGAAAAATCATCAACAATAACAAGACCATACTTACTTCCCCCGATGCTGAGGTAGGCGACGGGTCCGAAGAGGTCCATATGCAATAGCTCCGGAGGTCTTGATGTAGTCATCACGTTCTTGATGTGATGAGCACTTCCCACTTGTTTACCTGCTTGACAAGCTGCACAAGGTCTATCTTTTTTGAAAGTTACATTTGTTAGACCTAACACATGTTCTCTCTTTAGAAGCTTGTGAAGGTTCTTCATCCCCACATGTGCTAGACGGCGATGCCACAGCCAGCCCATGCTAGTCTTAGCAATTAAGCATGCATCTAGACCGGCCTCCTCCTTCGAAAAATCAACTAAATAGAGTTTGTCGTCTAGTACACCCTTAAAGGCTAATGAACCATCACTCCTTCTAAAGACAGACACATCTACGTTTGTAAATAAGCAATTGTAACCCATGTTACATAATTGACTAACGGACAACAAGTTATATCCGAGCGATTCTACTAAAAACACATTAGAAATGGAATGCTCGGAAGAAATAGCTATTTTTCCTAGTCCTTTAACCTTGCCTTGATTCCCGTCACCGAATATGATTGAGTCTTGGGAATCTTTGTTCTTGACGTAGGAGGTGAACATCTTCTTCTCCCCCGTCATGTGGTTTGTGCATCCGCTGTCGATAATCCAGCTTGAGCCCCCGGATGCATAAACCTGCAAGGCAAATTAGGCTTGGGTTTTAGGTACCCAACTCTTGTTGGGTCCTACAAGGTTAGTAACAATAGCCTTAGGGACCCAAATGCAAGTCCTGTCTCCTTTGCATTTGGCTCCCACCTTTTTAGCAATCACCATTTTATTTTTACATGAAAGAATGAATTTAGCATTGCAAGCATGAAAGATAGTGGTAGATCCATTAAACACTTTCCTAGGAGCATGAGACACAAAATTCCTCCTAGGTCTACCATTAATGCTAGAACTTGAAGCAATCATGGCATGAGAGTCAAATGCATTATAACTCCTATCATAATGATCATTTCTAGAATATTTCCTATCATGATACAAGAAAGCATGATTTTTATGAACACTATTTGCCATAAGGGCCTTCCCTTTCTCCATGGCGGAGATGGGAGCCTTATGACTTGTTAAGTTCTTAACTTTCCTTCGAAAGTCAAGCCCATCCTTAATAGAGGGGTGTCTACCACTAGTGTAGGCATCCCTTGCAAATTTTAGTTTATCAAAATCATTTTTGCTAGTCTTAAGTTGGGCAATAAGACTAGCTACTTCATCATTTAATTTAGAAATGGAAATCAAATGTTCATTGCAAGCATCAACATTAAAATCCTTACACC